>NC_045428.1:15223473-15524640 GCF_902635505.1 Sarcophilus harrisii | reverse complement strand
GTTCAGGAAAGGTGGCGGCCCTCGTGCCGCGATGATTTTGCCTTATTCCTTCTGAGATCCCTCACAACGCTTGCTCTGCTGGCTTGTGTACCATAGCACTGCAGTAAATATTCATTTAACAAATATTCAGAGAGCCTCAAAGTTTAATTGGGATTTCTTCCAGGCTCATGGCTGATATGTAAGTTAAGAGTCATTCAGAATGTTTACAAGATAGATACCTGTAAAATACTACAACTGACTGAAGGAAATGGGATCCGGGGTCCTGCTGTCCAACTGGCTGTGGGCAAACAGACACACACGATGCAAAGATCCAAAAGCAACACATCAGCAAATGCTAAGTGTCTTACCTAACCAACAGGCCCTCCCCCCAGCTGTAGAACAAAACATACTTGGGACTATCTCAGTCAAAATATTTCAGAATGATTTTACTCACAATAGCAGGGGCAGTTAGGTAACCCAGGCCTGGAGTCAGGAGACTCATCTCCCTGAATTCAAATCCAGCCTCAGACACTTTCTAGCTGTGTGACCCTGCACAAGTCACTTTACTCTATTTGCCTCAGTTTCCTCATTTGTAAAATGAGCTGGAGAAAGAAATGGCAAACCAATCCAGTATCTCTGCCAAGAAAACCCTAAGTGGGGGAAGAGTCGGATGTGTCTGAAATGACTGAACAAAAGCATCAATAATAAAAAGCTCATTTAAAAAAATAGACTGTAATAGGAGAGCTCCTTTGGCCTGCTCATAAGAAACAAAAGAATAAAATTGCCTCTTTTTTTCTTTCAGCCATGCTGAGAACACCATGGAAGGACAAACTCTGAAAATCCTGGCTGTTTTCCTTCTAATCCAGACCGTTTCATGGGACCAGGAACATAACTGCCGGGGTTTCTCGAGAGTTTCAGAAATGACAGACATCATCGCATCGGAGCCTTACCACAAGCCCCGAGATGAACAGCACAGGGACAATTACCCGCAGTTTAGAGAGGAGGCAATAATCCATCAGTCCTTGACAGGCTCAGCGCTCTATCCACTATGTCCAGCTTCCTTCTCCGAGATACATAGTTAGATTCAATGTTCACCTTAATTCAGTTCAACAAAATAATCAGATACTTATTATGAGCAACTGGCAGTAGTCCTGTTCTGGGTAATGGGGATATAAATATAAAACACGGAACAAGCCCTGGCTTCAGGAATCTTACATTGTGCTGGGCTGGGAGACAATTGGTGCATAAATAAAGACACATGCACTGCCACGTCTTAGAAAATTGCCTGGAAGGCACTGAGAGTCTAAGTTATTTCCCCAGGGACCCACAACAACTGGCGGGTGTTAGGACCTGAAAACAGATCCCTCTGTTTTCTGAGGCTCCCAAAATGCACGTACAAAGAAAACCCAAACTGAGAATTATGAGAAGTCCCGTGTACTGGTGAATACCATTTAACGCCAATGTGAGGAGTGAGCAATTGAGGCAACGCCTGAGGGTTAAAAGGCCATTTGGTTCTTGAGCAGGACATATGGCATTTAACCATTACTCAGGACAGACTATTCTTGGGAATTTGATGCAATAAGCAAGGTCTGAGAAGATGAAGGGCATCCGGGTGATATGGCAGACTGGTCTCAGGCATTTAGTTGACTTAGCTTCACCCTGTTTGCCTCAGTTTCCTTATCTGTAAAATGAGCTAGAGAAGGAAAAATAAACCACTTCAAGGATCTCTGCCAAGAAAACCCCAAATAGGGTCATAGAAAACTGAGTGTGACTGAAATGACTGAACAACAAACACGGAGCCAAATGTACCAGTCAACAAGAGCTTAACCCCAAGTACAAAACAGACACTATGTAAGGCCTCTAGGATACAATGACCAAAAGGAAGTTATCCCTGCCTGCAGGGAGTTTACATTCCCTTAGGGAATGTAAATCACATGCATATCTAAGTATATAAACAGTACACATAAGAGGATACAAGGTACATTGGGAAGAAGGAAGAATCAAGAAAGGTTTCATGTAGAATGTTTGGTGCTTGAGCCAAGCTTTACAGGAAAGAGGGAATTCAGGAGGCAAAGTAGGGAAGGGAGTGAATTCCAGACACGGTGGGAGCATGGCCAGAGCATGGAGCACTGTGGATGCAGGACGGTGAGCGGGTCAGTTTGTCTGGAACATCAAGGATGGCAAAGGGAGGAATGTCTGCTGAGGTGGGAAAAGGCCAGGTGGGAGAGGGCTTGAAGAAGGAGTTCTGATTTGGGTCTATGGGCCAGAGGGGAACACTTAGGTGCACTGAGTGGAGCTGTGATTTAGGAAAATCCCTTTGCGAACTTTGCAAAGGGAAAATGGACTGAAAAAATGGGTGGGGAGGCCCTGAATGAGGGTGGCATCTATCAGGAGACAGAATGAGGAGGTAGGAGACATGCTGGATAAGTATGAAGAACAAGATTTAGCGCCTGGTGGGCTGTCGGGGTAAGGGAAAGAGTGATCTGTGAACCGAGGCACCTGGAACGTTGGACGTTGGTGACACCTTGGCCAGAAATAATGGCATGGGGGGGGGGGACAGGGAGGGGAGAGGCAATACAGTAAGTTCTGTTTTGGACATATCAGGTTTGAGATGCCAGTGGCTTGTCCAGGTGCTATCCCATAGGAAACTGTATGTGTACAACCAGAACTCAAGTGAGAGACAGAAATGAGATAGGAAAATCTGCAGAGAGGTGATAATTAATGTCACAGAAGCTAAAGAGGCAGCTAAATGACAATTACAGGGAGAGAAAAGAAGGATGCCCAGGATAGGCTCTTGGAGGATATTATCCCTAAGGTCAGGAGATAGATATTAATGATGGAGATCCAAGGAGGAGTACTCAGAGACAAAGGAGGGAAACACAAAGCTCAGTAAAGAAAGAGACCACAGTAAGAAAAAAAAAGGGTGGACAAAAGGGAGCCAGATACAATAGGAAGATCACAAAGGAGGAAGTTTGAGAAAAGCCCATCAGATTTGCTCATTTAAAAGCTTTGTATGATATAACCTTTCCAGGTCTAAAACACTGTGGTGCTGGATTATGGTCTGCCTAGGAATGGAAGCCAAAGTAATTTAGAATTTTTAAAATAACTACAGCATTTGGTGATCTCGGAATTAACATTATTTCAAACAAAATCATGAAAACAACTATGTCCTGAAGTTGCCCATCCCTTCATCCTGCTCAACTCCATGCTCTCTTAAGTCACAAGAGTTATAGATGTGAACGGGAGGAATACAAGTTTGTGGATTAATCTGGCTTATTTTTGCCCTGGACCTGGATGAGGAGCGACAAAGGGGACAAAGGGAATTGAGTGTTTTAGTTTAAAAGGAAGGAAGGGATCCTGAAAAGATGGAATCTGAAGCAAAAGTGCATGGAAATTACAATAACGCCAGCAAAGGAATCAATGTAAGTAACAGAAGAGCTGATACAAGGACTTTGAAATATTTGCCATAGATAAATCCTGGAAATGGAAAAATGCGCTAGTGGAGAGACGGTCCCATTCTTTCACAGTGTCATATTCTTTGGTTCTATTTTTCCATCACAATGATAGCTTTACAGTTATCAAAAATCAGGCGGTGTTGCCTCCTGCAAATAGGTACATATTAGCAATTATTGTGTATTCTTGTAATAAAGCAATGAGTTCCCCTCCTTCAGTCCTATCTCTTGATAAAGGCACGTGGGCAGACTGTGCATAGAAGATTAAACCACCTGCATAAGGCAGCTCCTTCAATTTTTGCTCTTAGCAATCTTTAAACAAGTGTATTGTTCTAGGGTGTCCTTCTCCAAAGCTAAACAAATTCAACTTTAATTTCCCATCATTCAGCATGACATTGGATTATGAGGCAAATGGCCCTGAATGCCTCCAGAAAGAAAGGAAACGTTGGCTTTAAACACCAAGCAGATGCAAGGCGGAACACATGGAAACAATCCAAAACTTACAACAGCAAATTCTACTATACTGTGACTGCTTTCTTTGCAGATATTAAATAAGAAGCAAATGATTTAAAATGAAAAAAGACAAAAAAAGAGCTCTTAGCCTCTCTTCACACGAAAACAGCTGCGAGCTGGAGAGCATTTCATCGTCATCTGATTTTTGGTAATTAGTCATTTAAAAGAATCTTGTGATTCTGAACAGTTTCTAGAAACTACAAATACAAAAGGTACTCATCTGGAAAATTATTCTATAGCAAATATAAAACTTAATTTTCATTTTGGGGGAAGATATACTTGAGGATGTGCATAATGAAACTTTTAAGGTGAGAGGGAAATTTAAGCTGAAAACTTCCTGGGTAAAGAAAACCGTGTAAAAATAAATGAAAATCTGTAATATATAGAAGAGAATAATTCCAGATTCATTAAGTGTCTTTGAAGATTTGGAGGAAATGTAAAAAACAAGGCAACTGGAGAGAAGAAAGGTAGGTTTAAAACTTGTATAAACAATGATGAATAAATGGAGTGATGCAATCACTCTATGAGACTAAAGGGCAATTAAGGGCATGAAGTTCTTGGTTAGAAAAGTCATACAGAGGACCCCTGTGCAACAGAGAACTGGTTACAGGATGGGGTGCCATTTGGAAGCCCATTACCAGTACTGATAGTTATAGGGCTGAAAGGACCAGTTTTTATCATTTGTGATCATGGGAGAGCAGAAGCTTTACCTGTGTTAAGGACCAAAAAGCAGACCAGGAGGATGATGACCAGGAGGAAGATGACCAGAACTCTCTCTGGAACCTACCACCTTGGAAGCACCAAAAACCTACATGCCACAATAGCCACAGAAGTTTGGGCTTCTTCTTCTCCCTTACCAGAAGAGTGCAGAGCCCAACTCTTAATATAAAGTCCAAAGTCAAGAAATAAGCTGGAAAAATGAGCAAATAAGCAACCCAGCCCCACCCACCTGAAAAAACCTGATGACAAAAAGCTACTAGAGAGACAAATGCAGAAGGAGGCAATGAGTTGAAAACATCTACAAGCAATGCTCAAAGATAGGATGAAAGGCCACACATATATTCCTAGAAGAGCTAAAGAGATATTTTTAAATGAGCAAAAAAAAAAAAGTTAAAAAAGATTTTAATAATCAAAAAAAGAGATATAGAGGAAAAATTGGGGGTTGTGATGGAATAAAAGCAATTCAAGGAATTCCAAAAAATAGAATCAACAGGAAAAGAGATAGAGATGTTCACTGAAGAAAAAAACTGTAAGAATTAGAATTGGTCAAGTAGAAATTACTGACTCCATAAGGCATCAAGAAACAATTAAACGAAGCCAAAAGCTTGAAAAAATACAAAGAAATATGAAATATCTCATCAGAAAAACAAGTGATCAAGGAGAAATGATTTAAGAATTTATGGAATCCCTGAAACTCATGATGAAAAAGAGCACAATATCATATTTCACGAAATTATAAAACAAAACTGTCTATTTGTTATAGAATCAGGGAGTCACATAGAAATTGGTAGAATTTATCAATAACCTCTTAAAAGAGATCCTAAAATGAAATATTTACAAGAATATCACAGCCAAATTCCAGAGCTCCTGGGTCAGAGAGAAAATATTGTTAGCAGCCAGAAAGGAATGATTCAAATATTGTGGCGTCACAGTCAGAGCAGTAATAGGCTAAAAATGCATTGTTGGTGGAACTGTGCTCAAGGGGCCATGAAGCCCTTTGGTCTCATTACTGGATCTGTATTCCAAATAGATCATAACAGGGAGAAAAGGATTTACATATGGTGGGGGGGAGTTGTAACAGCTCTATTTATGGTGGCAAGGAACTGGAAACTGAGTAGATATCCTTCAGTTGGGGAATAAGTTATGGGATATGAATATTATGGAATATTATTATTCTGTAAGAAAAGACCACCAGGATGATTTCAGAAAGGGCTGGAAAGTCTTACATGAACTGATGCTGAGTGAAATGAACAGCAGGAGAACGTTGTACACAGTAACAACATTGTGTGAGGATCAACTGTGATAGACTTAACTTTCCCCAGCCATGCAATGATCCAAGACAATTCTAATAATTTTGGGATAGAAAATGCCATCTACATCTAGAGAGAGAACGATGGCGACAGAATGTGTATCGAAGCATAGGATTTTCACCTTTCTTTGTTTGCTTTTGCTTTTTCATGTTTTCTTTTTCTCTCCTTTTGGTCTGTTTTTTTAAACAACATGACTAATATGAAAATATATTTAAAATATGCTTAAAAGAATTGCACATATGAAACCTGTATTAGATTGCTTGTTGTCTTGGGGGAAGGAGTTAAGGAAGGGAGGGAGAAAAATTTAGAATACAAAGTCTTACAAAAGATCAATGTTGAAATCTATCTTTACATATATTTGGAAAAATAAAATATTACAAAGGGGAAAAAAAGATAGTGGGTTTCCTAAAATATAGGTATGTTAGATTATTGTTGAGGTTTCTTTTAATGCTCAAATTTGGTGATTCAGTATTGGTCAGAAGTATAAATCAAGTAATACTATGGCACATGATGAGAAAAATCAGAAAAAGAAAGAAAATCTACAAGGAAAAGAAAATAATTCAAAAACTTCCAGCATGACTTTTCCCCCAGATAATGTTATAATGACAGATAGGTATCATTACAGACCAAAAGAGGAACAAAGGAAGAGAGGTCCTAACCTAATCTAACCATTAGGGGCCAGGCTCCCCAAGGACTGCACTTATAGGTGCCTCGGTCAATATCCTCGGGGTGGCTCCTGGAGAGAGGGGGAGTGAAATCCTCTCCCTTTCCCAGCAGCTCATTAATGCGAGGTATACAAAGCAACTTTGGGCTTAAGGGAAGGTGTTGACAAAATAGCCAGGAAAGGCTTAATGAGAATCATTCAAATTCAAAGAGAGAAGGAAACACATCTTGGCCTCCTCCTGACCCGGGGATCTACCACAGAATTGTGAGAGCCTCTTTGATCCCCCTTTTTTTTCTTCTTTGTAACTGTTTGTAATGAATCCTTCACCCTCACAAAAGGAATTCTCAGCCCTCTATAAAAGGATACCTTGCCTAAAATACAAAAGAAAAAAAATCAAAGGAGGAAACCAAGCACTTTGATGAGCCTTCAACAATCTCAATCTCAGATGAAGATACTTTCACAAACTTATCCTACAAAGCCCCGATGCTGAGACCGACAATCATCATTCTTTTCATTTTGGGGAATCATCTTAAAGGTCGAATCCATCTTCACTGAAATAAGTGTTCTTGGAGATTCACTTGACATTTTCTGTATAATGTCAGGGGAGACTGAAGAAAAAATGATAATTTCAGATGTGGGCGTAATAACACCAGGAAGCTATGGGAGAGTGAGTGGGGTCCAATTATGGAAAGAAATGTCTGAGAAATATCTGTATGTGTGTATAAGTTTGAGGGTGTATGTATGTATTTATATGTGTGTGCATGTATACACACATATAGAGAGAGCCTGTATCATTTCAGACTTTTACTTCAGAGATTTTTGCCATAAAATACTTTTAAATATCATGTTCTTGTTTTTCATCTTAACACTATTAACCTAATTCGACCTAACAATGTAATCACCAAAAAATACAAAGGAAGTTATATGATCTAATGCATTATGGAAAAGACAAGCAGTCTGGAGATCTGAATTCGCTTTCAGCTCTATCACTGATTTTCTATGATCCTAGATAAACCATTTTTATTTCCTTTGGCCTCATTTTCTCCAAGAGTAAAATGCTAATTTTTTTTCTATTAGAATTGTCCATCTCACAGGAACAATAGCCCCTGATTCTACTGTTGCTCTGAATACTTCAGGCTAGTATTTTATTCAATGAAGAAAGGACATATATATTTAATTTCTTTAAGATATAACTTCACACTTTCAGAATGGCTAAAATGACAGGAAAACATAATGATAAATGTTGGAGGGGATGTGAAAAAAACTGGGACATTAATACATTATTGGTGAAATTATGAACTGATTCAACCATTCTGGAGAGCAATTTAGAACTATGCCCAAAGGGCTATCAAACTGTGCATACCCTTTGCTCTAGTAGTGTCTCTACTGGCTTATATCCCAAAGAGATCATAAAAAATGGAAAAGGACTCAAATGTGCAAAAATGTTTGCAGCAGCCCTTTTTGTAGTGGCAAGGAAATGGAAACTGAGTGGATGCCCATTGGTTGGAGAATGGCTGAAATGAGCAGCAGAATGATTTTAGAAAGGCCTGGAGAGACTTACACAAACTGATGCTAAGTGAAGTGAATAGAACATGGTTCTTTTCAACAATGAGATGATCCAGGCCAGATCCAATGATCTTGTGATGGAAAGACCCATCTGCACCCAGAGAGAGGACTGTGGGGACTGTGTATGGATCACAATATAGTATTTTTCACTTTTTTTTGTGTGTGGTTTGCTTGCTTATTTTTTTCTTTTTTATCTGATTTTTCTTGAGCAGCATGATAAATGTGGAAATATGTTTAGAAGAATTGCATGTTTAACCTATATTGGATTACTAATTTCTGTGTAGAAAAGGGGGATGGGGAAAGGGAAGGAAAAAATTGGAATACAAGATTTTCAAGGATGAATGATGAAAATTATCTTTTCATGTATTTTAAAAATCAAAAAGCTATTCTTATTTTTAAAAATTGAAAAAATAGATATAGAGTTTTTTAGGATTAAAAAGATGATGATGATGAAAGAGCAATGGGGCGGGGTTGGGGGGAGCAGAGGAGGATAGAAAGGAGCAAAGAGAAAGTTAGTAAGTTTTTACAACAAAGAGAGAGGAAAAATACTTAGTAGGTAAATAAATGCCCAAGATGAAATCCAAGGGGAGGAAAACTTAGCTCTATACAAATTCTTACCCTAACCCTAATGGAGCTTTCTTTTCACAGCCAAGAAAACACAGGCTTTGTTTTATTGGGTGGTGGGTGTGGTAAATTCAGTTGCTGGCAGGGATGCTGGTGGGGTAAATGTCACTTAAGGAAAATGATCCAATACCAGTAAATTTGCTCTTTATCACTCCAGGGCAGAGATTCTTAACATGAGGTCTACGATTTTTTGAAAATAATTTTGTATAATTACATTTAGATTAAATACCATAACTCTATATATTTTATGCATTTTAGAACATTTTGTGGAGAAGGGATACACAAAGGCTGAGGGCCCAAGGGGCCAGCACGCACACACACACACATACACACACACACACACACACACACACACACACACACACAATCCCATACTGACAGGCTAATGTGCCACATGCATTTAGAAATCGCTTCATCCTTAGCTACAGATGGGGAGACCCTCACCCGCAGCCATCTTTGCAGCAGTTTTCTACTATAGCTCATTGCTAAAAACAGACTTGGGAAAGGCCCCCTCCAGTTCAGTTGGTGGGGTCACTGAGGCAATCAGAGAATGGAGATATTAATGTGCTAACAGGGTGTTACCTCCTGGTGATAACTTTACTCTGATGAAATTGGAGCCTGGCCCTGGTCCTCTCACATACCCTCCCTTCCTTCCTTCCTTTCCTCTCTTCCTTCCTTCTTCTCTCCCTCCCTTCTTTCCTTCCTCTCCTCCTCTCTTCCTTCCTTCCTTCCTTCCTTCCTTCAATCTTTCCTTCCTTCCTTCCCTCCTTCCTTCCTTCCCTTCCTTTCCCTCCCCAAAAAGAGATCAGCTTATCTTTGGAAAACTAACATTTACAAAATATGTCAAAAACCACGAAACAAAATACACGTTTACCTGGTTGTGATTGTAACTTAACTTGAAAAGTTTTTAAACCATCTGTGTGTCCTAAAAATCATGTATTTTACGACCACCATTTCAATTCCTACCCTGAACCTACCTTCGAAGCTACCATGAAAGGAGTGAATGAGGAGTGGACAAAAGAAAATGTGTCTGAGAGAAGCAGAAGGAATGCTTCAGAAGGAAATGAGGGAAAACAGATGTGCACAAAAAAGGCCTCTGCAGGCTATGTACAAAATAAATAGCAGGTGATGAAAATGGAGGGTGCCCAGGGTGGGAGGGTGCCCGACACAAAGAGCTTCATTCAGAAATCCAGTCCATTGGTCTCTATCTGACACAGGTCAGTTGAGAACCACAATTGCTGTCTGGTTCACACATGAAATTCCCCGGGGGAGAACCAGGCTTTGGTTTGGGGCCGACTCCCTTCTCCTCTTCCTGTACCTCGGATGGGGGCAGGGGATGGGGGTGGCTGAATGCAGCATAGCCCCTCCCTGATTCTAGCACCCTATTTTGAGAGCAGAGCTTTCTTCCCACTAAAGATAAGGAGAGAAGCCTGAAAGGAAGAGAAAATAATAGAGGACAATAATTATGGGGGAGGCTCATGGAGAGAGCTAGCACATGGTTCGTACACGCTCTGCTCTCTGAGCCTAAGGAATGATTGATCCTCGTTGAAATCCCAGTTTGCTTCATTCTAAGTATAATTGTGTGGTTTGGAAATGGTCTCCCCAGGAAATGCACAATAAAATGAACTATCGAACAGTCCCTCACATCCATGCGGCACGTTAACACCTTTGCAAAGTGCTGGGGAGTTGGGAGTGGGGAGAGGGATTGCTATTTCTATTTTTAAGTCGAAGAAACGGGCAAAGAAATATTAATTTCCTTCTCCAAGGAAGAGGCAGAACCAGGATCCAGGTGGCCCAAATCTTATTCGGTTCTTCTCTCTCCATCCCAGTCATATTGCCTATTGTGTCCTGGCCACTAGCCACAGTTTAAGAGAAGTGGCAAACTACCTCAAAAAAAAATTCTCTCCTATCTGTTCTAGCAAAAAGTTTCCTTGCAAGCCAAAATACAGAAAGGTTTTCTGTTCAGACCCAGGTTTAAAAGGCAGGTTTGAAAATTTGCCAAATGAATTTCAAGGAAAGATTTTAATACTGTGGTGATTTATCTGAACTCTGCCTCTTGTGATTTGTGAGTGCTGACAAAAAGAAACTAAAGGGCACTTCATCCTACCAGGTGGAAGGGAAATAAGTTAAGCTGACTGATTTGCTGGTCACGCTGACCTCTGAGAAGAGCATTGGCAATTGGGAAAAATTATGCATTTGGGGGCATTTATTTTGGAAGTTACATCAGTGTGAACCAAACATAAAATTATATAACCATCTGTAACTAAATCTAGACATGGAAAACGAAAAGTTTCATTCATTGGGAAATTTATTTCTGTTTCCACTCTTTTCTCTATAAATCAAGCTTAGATCATAGAATTAAGAGAAAAGCTACCATTTCCATTGCTTGGATGGGGTTAAAATGGAGGTTGAAATTGGGAAGAAGAAGAGAAGAAAAAAGAAGAAGGAGAAGAAGAAAGAAGGAAGAGGAAAAGGGGGAGGAGGAGGAGAAGGAGTGGAGAAGACAGAGGAAGAGATGAAGGAGGAGGAAGAGGAAATGGAGGAGGAGAAAGAGGAAGAAGAAAGGGGAGGAAGAAGAGGAGAAGGAGATGATGATGATAATGACAGCTCTCCAGTGAGGATGGCTCTGTGGTAAAAGCACTGGGCCAGATATCAGAAGACTTGGACTTTGCTGCTGCTCTTCTACCACTTAATCATAGGACTTTAACAAGTGACTCAATTTCTTGGGAACTAAGGACAAAATATGGGGATTGACTCAAACATCTAAGCCTGTGAGTTTCTTTTCTGAGAATAAGTCGTTAGATCTATTCAACAATGACTTAAAGGATGAAACAATGAACAAAGTCTATATAGAGGGGGGCAGCTGGGTGATGAGGGGGATAAAGTGCCAGGCCTGAAGTCAGGAGGACCTGAGTTCAAATCTGGCCTCAGACACTTAACACTTCCTGGCTGTGTGACCCTGGGTAAGTCACTTAACCCTAACTGCCTCAGCAAAAAAAAAAAAAAATAATCTATAGAGAGGTAAAAAAATCTGTTTAGCTTTGAAACTGAGAAAATATTATAATGTCCAGAGAGCTAATAACCACTGGGGGGGGGAGACATGTAGCCTAGACAAGATGTTATGTCAATAAAAAGGGAATTTTTTAGTGGGGTCATTAATAACACATGTGATCAGGTTAACAGAACGACTGACATGCCGAGACTTCCCAGAAGGCCTTTTTCCTCTTCCCAAACGGCTGGGATGTTCTTGGATTACAGATCCTACAGATGTTCATTACTAAGAGTCTAGAGAGTCTTTGAGGTTACAATTTGCTGGAGATCTTAGGAAATTAAGGATGGCTTCTTGCCTATGAGGCAGACTTTCAAGGGATGCTTTCTAGCAGTGATACAGCCAAAGTGTGAGGGAGCGGACAAGACAAAGGAGCTTGTGACAGGCGGGCTGGCCAGGGTGGGTCGGGCCTGGGATGGGAGCACCGTGCCCTGTGGGAAGCAAGTTTGTTCCCCAGTGTGCAGCATCACGGGCGGGATGGGGGCACTGTCCTCCCTGGGGAGCGCTGGCAGGTCCCCTCCAACGGCTTCCTGCGGGTCTCCTGCAGGGCAATGATAGATCTTTTCATTGGTTCCCAGGCTGGGCTGGGGAGTGCCTGCAAAAGGCTGAAGGTCCTTTTCACCCAGAAGTTGCTGTCAGCTTCTGGCTGGGAAGAGGAAGCGGCTCTGGCTGCTGGGTCCCCCACCTGTGCTGGGCCCGCAGAGGCTCCTCTGCTGCTCCGATTATTAGTCATCACTAGTTTCCTGGAGCCGTTGGCCATTTCCTCCTCAAGCCCATTTTACACATGAGGAAATTGAGGCAGAGAGAAATGACTTGCACAGGGCCCCATTAGCCAGGAAGCATCTGAGGCTGGGTTTGAACTCAGGTCCTCCTGACTCCCAGCCAGGTGTGCTATGCATTGCACCACCCAGTTGCCTCCTGTGCTTCTGAATCATCTGCATCACTGAGTTTTCACTGAGAGCCGAGCAGGTGAGCACAGAGAGGTTCTGACAAGCAGCCCGTCCGGCTTGGCCCGGAAAGGAGTCAGAACCACTTGGGCACCAGAGCGAGTCACCCACTCGTTAGCTCCTACTGAGGAGGGAGCTTGGCAGCCAAGAAAAGCCCCGGTCCCCGGTCAGATGGGGGGGATGCTTTTCAGTAACATTCTTCTCCCCAGGAGGACAGCAGGGGGCCCTGCAATGGACAGAGTGCAGGACCTGGAGTCAGGAGGACCAGAGTTCAAATCCAGCCTCAGATACTTGCTGTGACCCTGGCCAAGTCATTTCATCCTGTTTGCCTCGGTTTCCTCATCTGTAAAACGAGCTGGAACAGGACATGGCTAAGCACCCCAGCATCTCTGACAAGAAAACCCAGATGGGGTCACAGCTGAACACCAATAACTGACAACAACAACTCTCCCCACGGACCAGGTTATAGGGGAGGACGCATGGAGTTGCCGTATTTTGGTCCTTGACAAACCTTCCTGTAAATATGCCTTTGTAAGAACTGACAGATATTAGTTGGCTGGTTAATATTGGGGACATACTGACTAATAAAAGGATATTGGGAAGCACGCTGGTGGGGGCTCACTCATGAGTGAGTTAAGAGTGTTACTCCTCTGATCCTGAACCGAACAGTAGCCCCTGTCCCTCTGGAGACCCGATCTGCTCCACTTCTGAGAGTTCCGATAATAAGCTCAGACCCAGAGCTCTGAGATCAAAAGAAAAACAATTCAACTAACAACTTCATTAGTGCCAAAAAGATCTATAGGTTTTTGGCTTTGTTTTAAGTGCAGAAAACAGCCACTGTGGCCAGGACGGCTGAAGACAAAAAGACCAGCGGCCACAGTTAATAAAGAATGGCTCTGGGCTTAGGCTACATTGCTAACCCTAAAAAAACCCTACAAAATGATTACACAAAGTGTTCCTGACTAAAGGAGAGAAAATAGAATCAGGGCATGGCTGATGAAGAAATGCATGCTGGAGAGTGAGGGTGGCTCATTTCCCTCGGCTGGCACGGAAACACAAAACAGAGCAATATTTATTGGATCTTAAATCCCCCAAATATGCTATAACATTTTGCTACCCGGTGGAATTACGATGATGATAAATAGAATCCCATTTCATAGGCACGTCACTGGATAAGACAGAAAACACACATGGGATTCATTATTTTGTGAAGGAAACTTTCTTTTCTCAATTTCCCATCTATTTACTTCCACTTGTCTTTTCCCCCATACTGCTTTCTTGCTCCACTTTCACAAATGACAGAATTGTTCCTGCAAACTTCATAACCCTTTTTGCCTCTCCTATTAGTCCCCATCAGAAAGAACACTGATTTTTTTTTCCTTTTAAAACACAAGGTCTCTATTTCTATTCGTCTCTCCTATATCTCTCTTTTTCTTTCTTCTTTCCTTTCCTCTCTTTCATTAAGTTTTCCATCTAAAACAAACAGAAGCCATACATAAACACCAGATTATTATTTTTACTCAATTACTAGGTTTTCACAAAGTATCTTCTATGTGCTGGGCCTTGTGGTAGTGACTGGGGATATGAATACTATGAATGAAACCATCCCTACTTTCCTGAAGCTTAAAAAAATGGGCAAATATGACTTGGGAGAGGGTGAGGGAGGAGAGAAAAAAGAAAAAAATCAGAATACAGAGTTTTGTAGGGGAGAATGTGGAAAATTATCCATGGATATATTTGGAAAATAAAAAGCTTTAATTTTTTAAAAAATGGGCAAATAAAGCTGCAAACACCCAAAAAAATAATTAAAGAGAGAAGGCAAAGCAAGCAAAGGGCAGGATCTCCCCAGGAGAGGCCCCGTTTTGGGGGAATCGAGGAAGCCAGGATCGAAGCCCCAAAGGTGGGCCTGGTGATGAATGATGCATCTGCTGGCCCCAACAGGGAGTAAGTGCTACTGCCAGAGGGAGAAGAGCAGCCGGGAGGCATACAAGGGGACGAGTCCAAAGGCAGGGAAGGGCTCAGGGGACAGGTAGGAGGACATCAGTCCTGGAGGTCACTCTACAAGTCAGAAACGAGCAGGCTGTCAGGACAACCATGGGAAGTCCCACTGACACAAAGATTACCAGAGGGATCAGTTCCTGCCCCAAACAAAAGTTTCTTCTATTTACTTTACACACACGTGGGCAAAAGTCCCTCTCAGCGCCCGGTCTGGAAGCAGAAGGGGCCAAAGGGTAAGCGGATGCCGTGGCCGTAGCCGGAGGTTTGGGAGACGGGGACTCGGGTGTGGGAAGCCAGGCAGCAGGAGCACAAAGAGTCAGGAGGAGACAGTGGTGGGCCCGGCCCCATTCCCTGGCTGACTCAGCTACGGTCTCATTTCCAGAGCAGAAAACGCCGTCACAGAAGCATTCATGTAGTTAGAGATTCCCTGTAACTGAGCCAGCTCCCTGGCAGAAAGGGCCAGCCCTCGCCTCACGTCGTCCCTGACCTCGGAGGCAAGGAATCCAGGGCCTCTCCCACAAATCTGCGGGGCGGGCCTGGCCACAGACCCTTCGCTTCCCTGTGGTCGGTCTGTGCCGGCACCGAGGCCCTCGTAGAGACACCAACCGGCTTCTCTGGGAGCAGGGGGACCATCTTTGTTCTCTTCAGTGACCTGCGAGTTTTCTTGAATGTTCCGATTGTTTCAGCTCTGGGCACTGACAAAGAACCACAGGGGCCCGGGAGGCTGGCGGTGTCAGCAGAGGAAGTTCTACAGTCGATTCCTCCCTCGCCTTTCCCCAGGGCTCCTCCCTGCCATCGTCAATGGTCCTCACACAGAGCCGGCAGCAGGGGTCCCCGGCACGGTTTCTCCCACTCCTTTCAGACTGTGGGTCCCCTAGGTGGGGAATTCCTTAGCAAGGACCTGCTAGTGCAGCCGCCACACTCGTGCCGCCCGTGGGCCGCAGGGCTCTGTAATCAGGCCGCCATCCTGGGGAGCAGAAGCTGAGCCTCTAACGCCCCATAGGGACCCGCGTGGCGGGGCCCAGGCTCCTGCTGTCCTGGCCCCGAGAAGGCAGACCGTGCTTAGTGAAGGGGAAGCCCAGGAGGGCTTTAGAACGAGGGGCTCATCATAGCTGTTGTTTCAGGCTTTCTGAGGGGCCATAAAACCCACCGCTTTTAGTGACATTCAGGAGAGCGGGAAGACCAAGTCGGGGAGCACTCTAAGTACCGCCCAAAGGGACGGGGAACACACAAAGTGCCTCCCATGCACTCTCCGTTTGGGCCCCATTACCCGGAGGGCAGGAGCCACAGGTGCTACCATCCACATGACAGAGGCGGCCCCGAGGCTCACACAGCTGAGCATCCGCTTGTGCTTCGTTCTCCATTGTCGAAGGGAGCCTGTGACCTCACAGGTCGTGGCTGGACTTGCTTGTGAATTAGTCTGAGGTGAGTCAGACTTGCAGAGTCCTCGGCCTCCCTCTTCCAGGTGCCCAAGAGGCGAAGGCAGGATGCAGGGACTGACCCCGATGCTTGCTTTGGGGGGGTCCCACCACAGCTTCATCTGCCTTCAAGGCCTTTATGATCAACAGTTCTCCTCCACTGGGGGAAGCAGCCCCCGTCTGGGGAAGCCACCCTCCTAACTCACTGATGGCTGTCAGGCTACTCAGCTGAGACAGGTCTGGTCACTACTAGGGACCCCAGCTGCGAACCGGGCGACGGGGGAGCACCAGAGCGGGATGAGCAGCCCCGAAAAGCCTTAGTCCTCCTGAACAGCCCCAGACCCACAGCTAAGTAAGCGACAAGGGGCAGGACTTCCTCTATTACGGCCACTGTCCTCCTGATGAGGGAAGCAAATGGATTTCAGTAATCTGTTAAAGGGAATACTCTTGAACCCCATCTCTCTGCCTGCTCCCACTTCTCTATGTCAGAATCCTCACGTTCCCCCACATCAGTCTGTCTATCTTCGCAGTGATATCATCACCTAAACTGCGAAGGGGTTTGGCTGTTCTTCCCGACAGCGGCCTGGAAAGGTCAGGGCTGTCCTCTGAAACTTCTTCCTCTGAATCATGGGCTACTATCCCACTGAGCCCATTTTTGCCAGTGTCATCGCTTGGAAAAACAACCCCCAAGGAGTGACTTTCCCCAGATTTCTTTTAATCTGGACGAAATGGATGCCTTCGAGCCTGAGCACCTTCCCCTTAGCTAGCTCCAAGATGAGAGGCGTATCCATCCGGGCTCCGGAAAGCTGATGAAGAGAAGGGCTCTCCCTCTGGGAGACGGAGACTTGGGTAAATGACTCGATCACACTAAGGTCCACTAAGCCCTCCTGCCGGCTCCCTACTCACTTTCAGCGTCCTCTGAAGGGTGAATGAAGGGCTTGAGGTGAAAGTCTTCATGAAATTTTGGTTTCTGAAATCTAAAATTTAAACGGCATCTTCATGTTTCCAGTCTCCTGGCATCTTGGGTGCAATTTGTCCAGGCCTAGAAACTTAAAATCCTTTGAAGATTTCTAATATCTAAGAGACTTTCTTTCATCTTGTATGTATCTGGATTAGGGTTCAATTTAATTCTCCCTTCATGAATCTTTGTATCTCCTTTGTATCGTCTATGGCAGAGCCTTGCAGTGGTTCTAAGAGGTTAAGGAACATGGGCCCAGTCATTGTCAAAAGGGAACTAGAGATCCTGCCTGATCACAACTCTCCTACCCTCAATCCAGCCTCCTTTCCTCTACTCTCATCTGTCCATCCACTCATTTGTCTGTCTATCCATCTATCAATTGCTCGATCTGTCTGGATTGATTAATCTGTGTCTGCTTTGATCAATCTACCTCTAGTGTGGACTAGTCTACTCAGGAGAGGAAAGAGAGACTCATTTGGTATCAGGAGGGGGAATAAAAATGAACCATATCAAAACATTGACCAAAATTCTGACTATAAGTAGGAAGAAGAAATAATTCTTCTTTTTCTTTCTTTCTTTTTTTTTTTGTTAAGACAATTGGAGTTGACTTGCCCAGGATCACACAGCTAGGCAGTGTTAAGTGTCTGAGGCCACATTTGAACGCGGGTCTTCCTGACTTCAGGGCTGGTGCTCTGTCCACTGCCCCAAATAGCTGCCCCTAATAATTTATATTTAATATATTATTTATATTTAATAAATTATTATTTTTTAAATTTGCATATGAATTAAGAGACTTGCTGCTTATTCCAGCAATATGGTTTTTAGCTTTAGTGGGTCCATCCCTATCCTATGAGCCTCTGTCACCCACAATGCTGGAAAATGTGGATACAGAAGTTGTTTCATTTTACATAATGTAATGTGTAAAGTTGATCATATGTGGCTATGGTAGCAAAGGGGACAACACCTCCCTGCAGTTTCATAAAATCCTAGGGAAAGCAGACCCTATATTCACTCCCTTCTCAAAATCTGATCCTACTTTGTATTTATTTAAACAAATACACATACATGGCTCCCATTAAGGTCACAAGAAGCTGTGGGTTCCCTTTTACAATTGGCTCCAGTCCTTATGAAATGGTGCTGACTTTAGAACCTTTGATGCCTAATTTTAGGTGAAGATGAAAAAGATTCGATTTCCTTCAAGCAATGTATAAAACTGAAAGGCCGAGGGTGAGGATTTTTTATTACATGAACTCCTTTAAAATAGAAGTGGCAAAAAATGAATGGAGTGACAGGATAAAAAAATAACTCACTCTGTTCTCTTTGCCCAAGTGTCCAAATATAGATCTGGGAAATATTCGTATCTCGCCAGAAGTTATTTTTATAAAAAACACAGAGACTTTGGGATTGCTCTTTCTTGATATGCTGAGGAAGCTACCCAAAATAGAGCTCAACATTTCTCTCAAAGGCCATTTTTTGGGAATACGGTCACACGTGCGTCTTGCTGAATGTTCCTAAAACGTGCTCATGTGCAATGGGAATTTTACCTGGAGTTATTTTTCAGGAATCCAGGTAGATCCAAAGGAAAAGTTCAGGTCTCTAGACAGCTTGTGTCTTTTATTAGTCTTGATTCACACGTGAACTGAATTGGTGTTTATTTGAAAATATCAATACCAGCATTTATACAACTGTGAGGTTTCATGCTAAATAGCTGAGCTGGGGCCAATCCCAAGGCTTTTGGCTAAAACTCTTTCAGGTCAAGGAGGGAGAAGAGGGCATTTGAGGTGGGGAAATAGTGTATCTGGCTCAATTAATTTATGTCAAAAGCTTTTCCATGAAAATGATTCAAAGGCGATTTTCTTTTTAAAGCTGGGAAGGTTCAAATAGTGATTAAATGTTTCAAGTGTGCTTTCTTTGGTGAATGTTCTCATGTGCCACCAAGAAGCACCAGTATCAATGATATTCATATGTCAGTTTATTTTATTTTCAAGTAATCATTTTATAAATAGACTTTCTGCCTCAATTTAACCTGTCAGTACCTCAGAAGTATGGCCACCCTTCCAACTAGCAGTTGAACTAATACTACTTAGAAACAACCTAAAAACTGCATGCTTGGCTCCCTTTCATCACTGCAGATGTAGAAGAGGTCATCCAGACCTCAAAGTCACTTTTGGTTTCATTGTTTCATGGATTTTTGTAGCCAAACAAAACCCACTATCAATCCACAAGCCTCTTGGTGACCGTACTACTCTCCAGATTTATTCCAGCTAGACAGGTTCTCAGCAAGCAGTCCCATCTGATACCAGGACTGCAGAAGACATCAGGTAGAGGATGGGAAGTAATACAGGTCTTGACAGAAAATACTATGGATTCTTGCTATTTCCCCATTGATCTTCCGTCACTCATTCCCATCACACTTGGCTCTTTTCAACAATGAGATAATTCAGGGCAATTCCAATAGATTTGTGACGGAGAGAGCCATCTGCACCCAGAGAGAGGACTATGGGGACTGAATGTGGATTACAATATGTTATGGGCCAGAACTTGCAACAAGGTGCTGAGTCAATGGACTTGATAGAGACCATGATTATTTAACAGTTCTCTAGTTCAGTACATGTACTTAGTACTTACAATAGTTCTACAAGATTCACACCTTTAAGAGAGCATATATAAGCTAGGAGCCTCAACCAGGATTCAGTCGGGGAGATTCAGAAGCAAGACTACAGAAGGCCTCTAAAGAAAACTAACCGGGCCTCAGGAAAGGAGATAAAACTTGGAAAGAGACAATAAAGGATTTGGACTTTAATCCCTGGCTGCCCTTGTGATTACTGAACTGAAACAAAGGCTGCTCCCAGAAGCCCCCCAAGAAACCTGCTCCCAGAGAACATTTTAGAGAAGAATATTACAACAATATAGTATTTTCACCCTTTTTTGTTGTTGCTTGCTCGTTTTTCCTTTCTCATTTTTCCTCCCTTTGATCTGATTTTTCTTGTGCAGCACAATAAATATGGAATTATGTTTAGAAGAATTGCACATGTTTAACCTATATTGAACTGGTTGCTGTCTAGAGGATGGGGGCGAAATTTAGAACACAAGGTTTTGTGAAGGTGAATGCTGAAAACTATCTTTGCATGTACTTTGAAAAATAAAAGAAACCTATTATTATTTAAAAATAGTTCCCATCACTTCTATGTGATATAATACATAGTTTCTTACTCTTTTCCTGATGGAATTGCCATAACCTTAGTTCCAGACTGTGCTCCCTCATTCTTTACATCAGTAGATGAAAGTACCTGCCCCTAGAAATACTACCTTGCTTTGTATGAATCCAACAGATAACACAACAAGGTGGGTCTCACATCCAAGGTTGTGGTTTGGAGTAGTCTGTTTTTGCGGCAAAATATTTTTCCTAATCTTGAGATATCCACTGGGTAGTTCTGATAATTACAAAGAAAGGCAAGTTCTAGAGGCCTTTACTATTTATGATATCTGCACGAGAACCCCCAGAGTGCTACTTCTTCCTTACCTAGTATTTCCTTTTGGAGGTCATGGCATCTGTTTAGCAAGCCTACTCCTTGATGGCATATCACCTCAATCTGCTGTGATTTTAACAAAGCTGCATCCGACATCATCTTGAGACTTTTCACTTCCTGTTCCAGGCGTTTCTTATCTCTCTGGACCACTGATAACGTTTTATTCAGATTGGCCATTTCTATGAAGAAAAATCAATTATTAAGAGGCATGTGTGGCTGAATGCTGAAACGTTTCTCTACAGACCCTGGTTGAGCATAAAATCAACTCATGACTTTGCTGAAGATATGATGACATCTATTGAAGAGCTATAGCTCAAGTGTCTAAATAAAATAAATAAATCCAATAAAGACAGGACAAAGGTCCCACTCCCAAAGCTGTATCCGCTATTGAAACAATTCTTATTAGCCCAAGTCATCATGGAGCATGCTTACTGGGTGTTTACTTTCTTGGAGACACAGAATGTCTATCATTTTCCAGGCTTTCTACAATTTACTTTTCTGGAAGCAGGGTTCATAAAGGTAAATAAATATAAAGAAATGGCCCTGTGATAGGTTAGATAAGGGATGATAATCTTACTAGTGGAATAGATGCATTAGAAAAATGGAGAGAAAAATATGAGTTCCTATCCACAGTAGTCCAAGTCCAAAGTGGCCAGGAAGAAGATTCCCAAGTGGCCGAAGGACATACTCCCAGAAATAAGTGATGCTCCTCTATTTTCTTTCCTTCTCTGAAGCCCCATGCTCCATTCTGGCCACCTCAGCTCAAGCTTAGGAACATCAAGGAATGGGCGACCAGAAAGTGAAAGACTATGGGTTTAAGGTCTGGGCGAAGAGCTTGAGCTAGAGATGTTATGGCTGGAGAAGAGAGGGAGATAAGGCTTGTTCTGAGGGACCCGGGACAGGGCCGGGAGCAACGAATGGAAGACACAGAGAGACACACTGAGACTCAAGCTCTGGAAAGTCCCTCTAGCAGTTAAGAGTGGGAATGGGGAAGGGTGACCCCATGAGAGCCCTTAGGCCTAGGTCAGAGGAGATGACCATTGGGGCTCCCTCCATCTCTGGGGCACTCTATTTGAGGGCTGATAGTATCGGATCAGAGGAACTCATTGTAACAAGGGCTAATCCTTTTTTCTGGAGCAAACTGGCAATGGAGCTCACTTCCACAGAACCACAATGGAAAGCACAGAGTTCCCAATGATAATGACATCACACTTTCCCAAAGCAACTTGACGGGTAAATTAGGCTCTCGCACAATTTGTAAAGACTGGTCGATTCTGGAAGCAAACTCAGCATAGATGACTCGGATTCTCTGCCAGACGTTCACCCAGCCCCGGGCTAAGTCTGCCCCGGTGACATGACAATTCACTGCCTCCACTGCGGCTGCATTGGCTGTAATATGGAGCAGGTCTCGGAGACTCAAGAGGCAGCCACATGAGACAAGCTACTGACCACAGAAGCAATAACACAGTAGGGTAGCAGTTGGGGTGAGGAGGGGCAGGGAGAGGGTGGGACCAGCATGTGGCTGTAGCAGCGGCAAGACGGGCTGAGAACAGGACCAGAGATTAAAAACCATCGACAGCTGGGGAACGAGTCCGGACATGGCCCAACATGATGGGGCACAAATGCCCGTGGGAGAAAAATGGGAAGAAATTAGAGAGCAATAAGTTGGGTCCACTATTTCCAACCTGTGTTCAAGACCTGGGGGTAGGAGCCAAAAAGTTAAAAGCAAATTTACGACCACTTTCTTTTACATTGAGAAATTATAGAAACCACTAATTATATCATGAAAGCCACTAATTTATCTTAGGCCACAGTTTTAAGAAGACTGTACTTTGTTTCTTAAAATAAATATTAAAGAAAAGAAATCTGGCATTTCTTTGTAACTAGTTTTTTTTTTTGTTTTGTTTTAAAAAAGCTGTAAATGCAGCTTTTCTTGGCTGAATAAACTGTACTGTACCCTAACAATTTCTATCTATGCATAAGTCAGAATGACACTGAAAAGGATAGAGGGCACACACTGATATGTATTTATCATTTGGTAAAATAACACTAGTGGGTTTGCATGCTGACTCTGGAAGTGTACAGTGCTATCAGTCACGAAAATAACTTTTAATGTCAATGTGACTTTCTATCTGACATTAAAAGGAAAGGAATTTGTAACACAAATTTATGTCGATTTGATTCTCACCCATGGAAAACTACTGTAAGATCTCATTGCTGATAGGTAGGTGTAAGTGGTGGTGTTTCCATCACTTGATCAAGATTACGGTGGCAAGGTGAATTTGCCTCCCCCCCATCAGAGTTATCCTTGAGCTTGGGGGTTTGTTCACAGGTAAAGATGGATCCATTCACGAGATTGCTTGGATCTAGCTGCTTGGATCTAATGCTTTTCTAATAGAAACATGTACTCCCTTATTATCTTTACATCACGGAAGATGGTCGTTCTCTGTGTAATGTCTCCTGTCTCCTAGTACCTCTCTCTCCTTGCTCTCAGAGGGCCAATCGCCACTCGGCTATTCCTTCTCATCCCGAATGACCTTTGACTGTGTCCCCAGAAATCCTCCCTAGAGGATTTTTCCAATGGGCTGGAAGTCTTCCTCTAGAATTTGTAGCCTTCCTTGGATGATACTAGGATGGCCTCTTGCTGGCTCGTGCTCACACTATGTGACTCCTTTTCTCTTCCAAGAGAGCGGCTGCCATTGATTATTATGCAATAGCTTTGGAACTTTGAGCCTCAGTCAATCACCTGCATGCATTTATTAATAGCTTGTTATGTGTCAGGCGCTGTGCTAAGTGCAGGGGTTACAAAGAGAGGCAAGAAACAGTCCTTGTGCTCAAGGAGCTTATGATCTAATAAGGGAGGCAACATGCAAATATATACAAAGCAAAATATACACAAGATGAATAGGAATCAGAGGGAAGGCCCTGGAATTAAAGGGCATTGAGAAAGGCTTCCTGGGGAAGACAGAATTTTAGGAAGGGCTTAAGGAAAGCAGGCATGTCAGGAGGGGGAGTGGAGGAAGAGAGCATTCCAGACATGGAAGAGAGCCAGAGAAAATGCCAGGAGGCCAGAGATGGCGGGTCCTGTTCATGGAACCACCAGGAGGCCATTGTCACTAGACTGAGGACTGCATGTCATGGAGGAGGTATAAGAGGCCCAAAAAGACAAAAGAGAGTTCGATGACCAAGAGCTCTGAATGCTAAACAGAGCACTTTGTATTTGATGCTGGAGGCAATAAGAAGCCACTGGGGTCTTTTGATTAGGAAGTGACATGACCGGATCTACATGTAGGAAAATAACTTGGGTGGAATGGAGTAGGATTGGAAGGGGGAGAGACTTGGGGCAAGCAGGCCCAGCAGCAGCTCCTGCTGACACTGAGACGATGAGGGTCAGCTGCAACAGAGGGAAAAAGCCATACGGTGGATGGATGTTGCCAAAGTGGAATCCATAGACCTTAGCAACAGAATGGATGTTGGGGAGTGGTGGGGAGCCTGAAGAATCTAGGATAATTCTTAGCCCTTGAACCCAAGAGACTGGAAGGATGCTGTTATCTCCTGGTGGTAGGGAGGGGAGAAGGTAAGGAAGGGTTTAGAGGGAAAGATAATGAGCTTTATTCTGGAGTGCTGAGTCTGAGATCTCCACAGGACTTCCTGTCTGGGATGTCTGAAAGTCAGTTTGAGATACAAGATTGGAGATCAGCACAGAGCCCGGGGCAGGAGAGGTAGATGTGAACAGCATTAGTATGGCCACAGTAAGTAAATGCATGGGAGCTGATGAGATCACCCATGAAGCAGTAGAAATACAGAACCCTGGAGGGACAGGTACGGTTAGAGGGTATGATGTAGAAGAGAATCCACCAAAGAAAACTGAGAAGGAGCAGTCAAATAGGTAGGAGGAGAACCGGGACAGAGGGCGTGCTGAGATTTTAAAGAGAAAAGGGATGGGAGAGAGATGATCCACAGGGTCAAAGGCTGTAGAGAGGCCAGGGAATGTGAGGGCTGAGAGGGGGACTTTGTGTCTGGCAACTAAGAGGTCACTGGTAGCTTTGGAGAGAGTAGTTCTGGTGGAATGAAAAGGTCAGAAGCCAGGCTGTAAGGGGTTAAGAAAAGAGCAAGAGGAGATAAATTTCCTAGTACAGTCATCATGGACTTGTGCCCACCACAGATATAGCCTTTGGGGTCCCCTTGTATTCTATAGGAATTATTTTATTGAATTGAGAATTGAATTTCGAATTTATTGAATTAAGAATTGAAAACTGTCAGTGGGGTTAAAAAGCTGAGCTTTGAATTGTGGTGCATGAATATAAAGGAATATTAGCTGCATTGTAAGAAACGATGACTAAGAAGAACTCATCAAAGAATAGGAGGAGTTAGCAAGGGAAGTAAACAGAACTAGGAGAATAAGATACCCAGTGAATCCAACCAATCTGTAATAAGGGGCTGATATTAAATATATATACTCACAAACATATATATGTATATGTAAATATATGCAATTAATACAAATATTTAAGACTAAGAGCTATTCCTCAAAGGGTAAGTTATTAAAAGAGAGGAATAAACTGTCCTCAAAAGGAAAATTGCAAACTGTTAACAAATGTATAGAAGATTGCTTTAAATCACTAATAATAAGAGGAATGCAAATCAAATGACATTAAGATTTCACTTTATCTCATTGGCAAAGATGGAGAGATGGTGAAAATGTGATATGGTCCAACCATTCTGAAAGACAATTTGGAATTAGGTTTTAAAAAGCAGCCTCCTTTTAGACTCCACTAAAAGATATATAACACAAGGGACACAAAGAGAGAAAGAAATGTTCCATAGACATCCAGAATCTGAATCTTTATGGTAATCCTTTAAATAGCAAATAATGGAAACAAAGCTCGTAGCCAGTGATTTAAAAATGGTAAAAACAAGTGGCAATAAATAAAATAGAATCACTGTGCTGTAAGAAATCATGAATGAACCAATATAGAATGAAATAAGTAGAACAAGGAAAACAACATATAAAAGGATCACAGCATTATAAAAATAAAGTTAAAATTGAATGCTATAATTAGAATGACCATCCTTTTCCCCCAGAGAAGAATTGAGATAATATATTTCTTTCCCCTTTTTACAAAGGTGAGGGACTATGGCTACTGAAAACTCAAAACACTGCCAGACACAGATGATGTATTGGTTGACAGAGCTGCTATTTCTTCCTTTTTTATTTCTTACAAATGGTGATACTGGACTGGAGAGGAAGGAAAGATATTTGAAGGCGATGCAAAAACAAGATATCCATTTAAAAAAGATGTTTTAAGTCATTTAAAAACATCATTGATGTGATTCCCTGTGTACTAAGCCTTAGGTGACCGCTTCTCCTATGTCTAGTCCAGGCTCTGCCTGCATCCACTCTGTCTCACAACAGTTGTCTGCTCTTTCACAGAATCAAAGAACTTCCTGGATTCTGCTCCCATATCTGGGTTTCTCTTTGTTTTGTGTCTATATCCAAAATCCATTGCTAGAAATGTCAGGCTCTTTACTTTGTTCCATCTTTTAACAGTATCAGACTAAGCACAGCTGTCTTTAAACAGATATACGGTTCTTCCCAAAAGCAAATGAAAAAAATGCTCTTAAAACAAATTACGCCTTTAATTGGCTTATTTCTAAATTGTTCACTTTGCCCTCCGCCACTTCCAGTTTTCCCCGGGTGCCACTTTCATTCATTCTTTACGTTGGCACCAAATTCTTGGTGTCACTCCCCTGGCTCAGGTGGCGTCAGGGGGTCCCCAAGGCCTCTTCAGAAAGCCCACACTCCTTCGACTGGCCTTGAACACCTGCCAGGCTGGGCCTCCAACCTACTTTTCTAGCCTCATTTTTGCCTACTTCTCTACATCAAAGCCATTCTTCTGCATCTCTGTCCTTGCTCAGGAATATTCTTTTTTCTTCTGCAATCTTTCTCCAAAGCTGGTTTGTCAAATGTGGTTCTTCCATCAGCTCTGATCCCCTCAGACAGAAATCACCTCTCCCTTTGTCTCTATTGCTGTCTCTCTCTGTGTTTTCTCTCCCATCTCTCCCTTACACCTCACTTTAAGGACTCTGCAATATTGCCCTAAATGAGAGTTACTGATTTGAGTGTGGACCTTTCCATCCTATTAGAAGGTAAACTCCTTGAACACCGGGATTCTTCCTTATCCATCACTGTGTCTCCCCCAGTGCAAAGTATAGGACTTTCCAAAGAATGAGTTAATATTTATTAAATGAATAAATGAATTTTCACCAAAACATTTAAATGATTTCCCAGAAGAATATTAATCTAGGCTCCTAAAGCTCTTCCAATCAGGTAGATATTAATTTTTGAAGTATCCTAAGGCCCATTATCTGAGATGTTTAGTCTAGAAACCACTCAAAACTTAAACCAAAGAATTACTGTGACGGCACTAAACAAATCTCTCTGGTCCACACTTGAGAGGCAGGATTTAGTGAAAAATAATCTGCCTTTGTGATGTTTACCCGGGAGTTCTCTGTTCCTGAGTATCGGTTTAGACTTTGATTGTAAAAACATAAGTCAACCATCAATTTGGCATGGAGAAGGGGAGAGAGTAAATACTGATCGCACATTTTAAAAAGTATAGCTTAATGTAAATATATAATATCTTCTATATTAATTTTGGAAAAAGGTGTTCCATATTTTTAAATTCACCTGTGAACATTTAAACTTTAAGGTAAAATTATTATAATTAATGAAAGTAGTTCATTTTATAAAATAATTTACCACAAAATATCTCCGAAGAGTGTTTGCCTGGTACATTAATCTAATTAGATTTAGAGACATTCGGTGTGTATAAAGCTGTTTTTGTAAACATCTACTGCATGAAATGAAGAATACTCATAACAAATGAGTCACATCTTTTACTCACTGCTAATTAATTATTGCACTCCCCTCAAATGATGATGTTCTACATATTCTCTCTCTTCAAGTCTTCATCTTTCCCCTCTCCTTCAATCTCAGCATAGGTCCTCATTCCTTTTTTTCCCCCCAAGATTTGTTTTTTTTTTCAAGATTTAGAGTTCACATTTTTCCTCCTCCCTCCCCAAGATAACAAGTAATCTGATATGTTATACATATACAGTCATCTTAAACATATTTTCTTATTAGTCATGTTGTGAAAAGAAAGTCAGAACAAAAAGGTAAACCACAAGAAAGAAAAAAACGAAAAGTGAAAACAGTATGCTTTGATCTACATTTTCCCCATAGTTCTTTCTCTGGATGCAGATGGCATTTTTCATCTGAAGTCTTTTGGGACCATCTTGGAGCACTCTCATTGTTGACAAGAACTAGTTTATCACAGCTGATCATTACACAATCTTGTTGCTACTGAGTAAATATTCTCCTGGATTGCTTACTTCATTCAGTATCAGGTCATATCTTTCCAGGCTTTTCTGAAATCAGCCTGCTCATCATTTCTTATAGAACAATAGATTCCCATTACATTCATAAACTATTTAACTTATTTAGCCATTCCTCAACTGATGAGTATCCACTCAATTTCCAATTCTTTGCCACCATAAAAAGAGCTGCTATGGATGAAGAAATTGAAACTATTTCTAGTCATATGAAAAGATGCTCCAAGTCATTATTAATCAGAGAAATGCAAATTAAGACAACTCTAAGATACCACTACATACCTGTCAGATTGGCTAAGATGACAGGAAAAAATAATGATGATTGTTGGAGGGGATGCGGGAAAACTGGGACATTGATGCATTGTTGGTGGAGTTGTGAACGAATCCAACCATTTTGGAGAATAGTTTGGAACTATGCTCAAAAAGTTATCAAACTGTGCATACCCTTTGATCCAGCAGTGTTACTACTGGGCTTATATCCCAAAGAGATCATAAAGAAAAGAAAGGGACCTCTATGTGCACGAATGTTTGTGGCAGCCCTTTTTGTAGTGGCTAGAACCTGGAAACTGAATGGATGTCCATCAGTTGGAGAATGGCTGAATAAATTGTGGTATATGAATATTATGGAATATTACTGTTCTGTAAGAAATGACCAACAGGATGATTTCAGAAAGGCCTGGAGAGACTTACACGAACTGATGCTGAGTGAAATGAGCAGGACCAGGAGATCATTATATACTTCACAACAATACTATATGATGACTAGTTCTGACAGACCTGGCCATCCTCAGCAACGAGATCAACCAAATTATTTCCAATGGAGCAGTAATGAACTGAACCAGCTCTGCCCAGAAAAAGAACTCTGGGAGATGACTAAAAACCATTACATTGAATTCCCAATCCCTATATTTATGCCCACCTGCATTTTTGATTTCCTTCACAAGCTAATTGTACAATATTTCAGAGTCCGATTCTTTTTATACAGCAAAATAACGTTTTGGTCATGTATACTTATTGTGTATCTAATTTAT
This sequence comes from Sarcophilus harrisii, assembly GCF_902635505.1. Lineage (NCBI taxonomy): Eukaryota > Metazoa > Chordata > Mammalia > Dasyuromorphia > Dasyuridae > Sarcophilus > Sarcophilus harrisii. Next base: position 15,495,486 of record NC_045428.1, on the reverse strand, counting down.
ATTTTAATGTATTTAACATCTACTGGTCATCCTGCCATCTAGGGGAGGGGGGGGGTAAGAGGTGAAAAATTGGAACAAGAAGTTTGGCAATTGTTAATGCTGTAAAGTTACCCATGCATATATCCTGTAAATAAAAGGCTATTAAATTAAAAAAAAAAAAAAGAGCTGCTATGAACAATTTTGCACATGTGAGCTCTTTTCCCTTTTTCATGATTTCTTTATAGGCCTTTGGGCATAGTTCCAAATTCCTCTCCAGAATGGCTAGATCAGTGAACTGATCTAGTTCACAACTCCACCAACAATGCATTAGTGATCCCATTTTCCCACGTCTCCTTCAACATTTATCATTATCTTTTCTTGTCATCTTAGCCTGATAGGTATCAGGTGGTGAATCAGGGTTGTTTTAATGTGCATTTATCTAATCAATAGTAAGTTAGAGCATTTTTTCATGAATTGAAATAGCTTTAGTTTCTTCATCTGAAAATTATCTGTTCATAGCCTTTGATAATTTATCAACTGAGGAATGACTTGTATTCTTATAAATTTGACTCAGTTTTTAAATATATTTTAGAAATGACCCTTTGGCAGAGACATTGGCTATAAAAATTGTTTCCCAGCTTTCTGTTTCCCTTCTAATCTTGGCTACATTGGTTTTGTTTCCGCAAAACTTTTAAAATTTAAAGCAATCAAAATTATCCATTTTGAATTTCATAATATTCTCTGTGTCTTGGCCACAAATTCCTCTTTTCTCCCAAGATCTGACAGGTGAACTATGCCTTGTTTTCCCAAATTAGAGTATTACCCTTTATGTCTAAATTATGAACCCATTTCAACCTTATCAAGATAAATGCTACACGTAAATAAATGGTGTGAGATGTTGGTTTATGCCTAATTTCTGTCATATTATTTTCCAGTTTTCTCAGTAATTGTTGTCAAATAGTGAGTTCTCATCCTGAAGCTGGAGTTTTGGGGTTTACCCAAACAGTAGATTGTTATCACTGACTATCATGTCTTGTCTACCTAACCTGATGCACTGATTCACCTCTCTGTTTTTTAGTACCAAATAGTTTTGATGATTGCTACTTTATAATAGTTTTAGGTCTCATATGGTTCAACTACCTTCCTTTGCATTTTTTCCATTAATCTCCTTGATATTCTTGATCTTTTGTTCTTCCAGATGAATTTTGTTATTATTTTTCTAGGTCTATAAAATAATTTTTTGGCAGTTTGGTTCTAAGTAGATTAATTTAGGTAGAATTGTCATTTTTATTATATTAGCCCAGCTTCCCCCCTAGCAGTTGATATTTTTCCAATTGCTTAGATCTGACTTTTTGTGAAAAGTGTTTTGTAATAGTGTTCATATAGTTCCTGGGTTTATCTTGGCAAGTAGACTCCCAAATATTTTATATTGGAATTTATTTTAATTTTTAAAATTATAATTATATATTCATAATTTAAATTTAAATAATATAAATTATAATTTAATATTTTAATTATATTGGAATTATTTTAAATGGATTTTCTCTATCTCTCGCTGCTGGGCTTTGTTGGTAATATATAAAAATACTGCTGGTTTATAGGGGGTTTATTTTATATCCTTCTATTTTGTTAATTTATTGTCAATTGTTTCAAGTAATTTTTTAGTTGATTCTCTAAGTATACCATTATGCCAACTTCAAAGAATGATAGTTTTGTTTTCTCATTATTTACTCTAACTCCTTCCATTTCTTTTTCTTCTCTTATTCCTAAAGCTAACATTTCTAGTATAATTATTGGGCATGCTTCTAGTTTATCTCCATTACATATAATGCTTGCTGATGGTTTTAGATAGATGCTGCTTATTATTTTAAAGAAAACTAAGCTTATTCCTATGCTCTGCTGTGCTTTTAATAGGAATAAGTGCTGTTTTTTTTTGTCAAAACTTTTTCTGCATCTATTGAGAGAACAATATAATTTCTGTTAGTTTTGTTGTTGTTATGGTCAATCATGTTGGTAGCTTTCCTAATATTGAGCCAGCTCTGCATTCCTGATATAAATCCCAATTGGTCATAATGTATTATTGGCGATAAACTGTTGTAATCTTTTTGCTAATATTTCATTTAAAATTTTTTAATCAATATTCATTAGAGAAATTGGTGTATAATTTTTTTTTTCTCTGTTTTGGCTCTTCCTGATTTAAGTGTCAGTACCGTATTTACAGAGATTATTAAGAGTCAGTAAGAACCTCCTCAACTATCCTGCCATCGTCTAAAATCTTCAATAAATTTCAATATATTTTCAATATCTTTCCATATATTCTCCTTTTTGGCCTTGGAAGAATTGGTGGCTCTCTAGAAACACTGATACCCTGCCCGATGCTTTCTCCCATGCTCCATCAATCAATCCATTTCTCACGCATCTTCAGTTTTGTCTTCTATATTGTCTTTTTTCTTTCCTGTTCCCTATTACACATATAAACATATATATGTGTATATAGGCATATACATGTGTATGTACACACAATATGAGTCTATGAAGAGATTGTCACGTCTGCTTCTCATACCCTCACTGCCAACCTTCTAGAAGATGTTATCTGATTTCTGTCCCTTCCACTCTAAAGAAAACACTCTCCACAAGACCACAAATGACCTCAGCATTGAACCCAGTGACTTTTAAAAATCTATTTTAATCCTCTTTGACCTCCCTGGGGCCCCTGACACTATCGACTACTTTTTGACCTCATCTTTCAAAAAGAATAAGAAAAGAGAGAAAAGAGAGGGAGGGAATAAAAAAAGAAAGTGAAGATTATCATAAAAATTCATAGGGGACACAGGAGGGGAAAGAAGAGATTATTCTTGTCATCAACAAAAATGCATGGAAACACTAGCAATTTTTTGGTTTTAAGAGTTAATACCAATAGAAATGTTTGATCCTTCTGAGAATATAAAAACTGATCATTTAAATTTTTTGCAAAAACAGCAACAGTACAACCCAGAATTATGGTTTAATCTAGTTATAAAGGACAAGTGCAGTAGAACACTGAATAATACTGGCTTGTGTTCTATGTTGTTTTGTATACACATATATGTTTATATATGAATATCTGTTTATATACATATATATTATATATGTGGGTGTATTTATATGAAAAAATATAAAATCTCATTTGGTTCTTACCCTAGTCTAGTGAAATTGTTATTGTTTAACATTATTCCCATTTTAACAATTAGGAAAATGAGACTGAAGAATGAAAGTCTTGCCTAAGGTCCCTTAACCAGGATTAGTGGAGGAAACCATGAGGAGGTCTGCACTTCCGAAACTGATTTTGAACAACATGGCAGCACGATTTTCTGAATTAAAAAAGAATAGAGACCCGGCAAGGGAAGTGACTCTATTTTGGAGTTCCTAAGACAGGAAGACAGGAAATCTAGTTGTATCTCAAGCATAATAGAGTCTGGCACATAGTAGGTGCTTGAAATGCTTTTTTGGCTGATTAAGTCAGAATCCAAAAAGATCTTGATAGACTGGAAGCAAGGGTACTGTGAAGCAAAAATGGATGTAAAGAAAGTGCATCGCAAATCTTAAAAGCATCATCTATATAAGTGCCGGTGGGGGTAGTGGTGGTGATGGTGGTGGTGGTGATGGAGGGAGTAGTAGTGGTAGTATAGTAGTAGTAATAGTAATAGTGGTAGTAGAGGAGGAGGAGGAAAAGGAGGAAGAGGAGGAGGAGGAGGAAGAAGAGGAAGAGGAGGAGGAGGAGAAGAAGGAGGAGGAGGAGAAGGAGGAGGAAAAAGAGGAAGAGGAGAAGGAGGAGAAGAAGAGTAATGATGGTGGTGGTACAGATGGTAGTACTGTGGTAGAATTATAACACTTTTAGCTTTCAGTCCCTAGGCCTCCAGTCTGGGGCTACTTTCATTCTTTGACCCTTCAGACGCCTTCCCGCTGAGTTTAGGCAGTGTGGGCAGAGCAATATTGAAGTATGTTTGGAAATGTTTAACAGCTGGGTTCTGGAGGAAAAAAATACACTTTTAAGTTTAATCTGCATAATTAACACTTTGAAAAAGTCTAGACAGTCAACAATAAATTGAGTCCTGATTTGTAGTGACTGACAGTTTCTGAGGTTTAAATGCTCACAAGATGGTTAGAGCTGACTCCAACATATCCCTGGCTAGAATCTCGGAATAAATCGGATAAAATTTACTAGGAATGAATATAGTTCACACAGAATTTTAAACCTATCCAAAGTCACAAGTAGATGACAGGAGACACATCATCACCCAGAAGATAAGGGGGTTTTCCTTGACTGCGGGTCACAGACATAGCACCCCAAAACTAATATGCTCTTGAGCCCCGTTAAAATTTCCAGGAGTCAGGATTTGATAGTCCTGCTCCGCTCTGCCTCAGTCAGCCTGCATGTGGAAAATCATGTGGCGTATTAAAGGGGCCAGCACATTTTTATTGGAGTGTCCTCATTGTGGCTACAACCCGCAGCCCCTCCAGTCAGGTTCACATTCCCTGGTTAGGTCCTCCTAAGGAGGCAGCCTTCACCCTGGGTACAAGTGTAGCCTGGAGATTCACACTCCTCAAAGTAAAAGGTTCGAGTCCCCATCAGTAAGCTGATATTTAAAAGCCAACCGACAGACCCACTTTGCTCAAAGCAAAGATATTTACCAAGATGATACAAACATTCACAGCCTCTATGGGAAGAATAAAAATACGCTTAGAGCCAAAACAGGGTCCAAACATGCCCCGGGGTCTTTTTCCTTCCTGTGACAGACTCATGCTGACCCCCTTCACCGTCTCCCAGGGTAGGTCAGCTCTCAACTGCCAAAGCTGGTTTTCTCTTGGCTCTGCTGCTCTACGTCTCTTGCCCTAGGTCGGCTCCATTTTTTCTGGACGCTTTCTCTGCTTCCTGCTAGTGTGGATGGGTAGCTCTCGTTAACAACGGGAGGGAAGAGCATGGCCCTCTGGTGAAGGAGCAGCATTCGGAGGTCCCAGAAGTGCTTCCTGCCTCAAATGACACTGACTGCTCCAGGGCTTCCAGGCTTGTCTCCATCCATCGGGGTCATGGTCAATCTTTGGTCGTCCAATGGCCAGCTGCCTTTCCCACTTAACCAGGAGAAAATGTTCATGTTTTTAAAAGCGGTGACAGGAGGTAGGCACGTTTTTGCACTTGGTTTAGTGTAACTTTGTTTCCTGCCATCTTCCCCGTGCCATGATTACGTCAGCTGAAGGGGGGCTTCCCCCTTAAGTCAGAAAGTCCACAGAGGGACAAGCAGAATGATAAAAGGCCTGACTTCATGCCGGGGCCTCACGAGGGGAGATGAAGGAACCGGAGCTGTTCATTCTGGTAAAGGCACATGATCGTTACCTTCAAGTATCTGGAGTGACCACGTGCAGGAGGGATACCACGTGATATATTTGGGTCCAGAAAGAGAAACAGGCGAAAGTGGCAAAGAGGAAAATGTCAGCTTCTTGCCAACAAGGGAAATGACCATTCAGGAGATGGTGAGCTCACCCTCCCCGGACCAAGGCTGGAGGACCACTTGTTGGATACGTTGGAGGGAGAAGCCTTTGCCAGGTGGGAGCTGGACCGAGTGCCAGCGGAGGTCCCTTTGGACTCTGGCACTCTCTGCCAGGACAGAACAAAGCCGACTAACGGGCAGCTGACGAAATAGGGCAGGGATAAAAGCCTGCCCAGCTGTCCAGGCCTTCCAGGTGCCCACCCTGGAAAAGCTGGATCTAAGGTAACTGAAAGGGCCGAAAGACAGGATCACTCAGCCACAGTGATTGTTGTGAAGGCTGAATGATCCTTGAGAGTGGGAGAGGCGCTGGCGGGACTGAGGGGGACCCAACATGGTCCTGATTCTCATATAATAATGGGAGGGGGAGAGGGAGGAACCAGAGGGAGGCGAGTTTGACTCTGATTCTGGGAAAAGTATTAACTCTTTGTAAAGGGATGGTTTATGATGAGTAGAGGGCCATGATCCCCAAGAACTAGCATGGCTTCTTTAAGAACAGGTCATGCTCGACTAAGTTCATTTCCTTAACGACAGGGCAATTAGATGGGTATAACTGGGGATGGCTAGAAATAGAGGTCACCTAAAAGGTCAACAGGAAATTTCACCAAGTATCTCATGCTTTCTCGTGGGACATGATGGTGAGATGACCTCGATGAAAGTACAGATTAGGGGGAGTGTGAACTAGCTGAACAACCAGACCCCAAAGCTCATCATTCCAGAAGGGAAATAAATCTCCAGGAGTCCAACCAGAAATCTGTCCTGGGCTCTGGTCTGTTTAAAAGCACATTTGATATCTATCCCCCCATTATCTAATTTGCAGGGGACACCTGGCGTGGCTAAAACACTGAGTTACGGTCAGAATCCAAATTTTTAAAAAAAAGACTTAACAGGTAAGAAAACGACTGAATCTACTAAATCATAATATAACAGGGAGAAAACACTAGTACGTGGGTGACTCAAGCTTACCAAGTGTAAGATGGAAGACATGTGGCTAGATGAAAGTCCTTGTGACAAAGATCCGGAATTTTAAATAAGGCTTTCTGGCATTTGCCCAGTTCTTTACCATCTGCAATGGCTTTCCCATTCTCCAATGTATTTAAACCTCACTACAAACCTATGAGATAGATTCTACATATGTTATTATTCCCATTTGATAGATTAAGAAGTTGAGGTTCAGCGGCAAAATGACTTGCCAAAGATCACACAGCCAGACCCAAGTCTCCTGAAGCTCAATGCCAACTCTTGAAACAGGCTGCCTTGCTGGGCAGGAAGCTCAGTAACATGAGAGACCACGCGTGGTCTTGGGTGTGAAGGACGTGCAGTCCAGAGCGGCTGAGGGAATGGACCGTACTGTTGTGCTCTTTGCTCCGACTACATCCTAAATAAACTGCGGGGAGGGCACTGGGTGTTGGAGAGGGTCTGGAAAGCAGACAGCACCAGAGGGTGAAAGAGCACCAGGTCAGGTCCAAGGGGAGAGGGATGCTGATCCTGGCGAAGGAGATGCAGGGGGATGAGTGTCCGACCGGCCGAAGCTGGAAGCAGGGTCAAGCTCGTGCTTCTTGGCGCGTGAAGAGCTTTAAGAATTCTCCGAGGTGATGTCAGGGGGTTCCCCTAACTGCAGGTCTTGACACTTGGGTTGGATGACAGTTGGATCCTGTAAGGGATGGGCAGGATTCGGTGGCTCCCAAGGTCCCTTCCATTCTTGAGTGAGAGGAGGAGGATGCGAGCCTGGTTATGTGACTCACAGCCATTCCATGCGGGCAGGAGCCCGCTTCCCAAACCCACTCGGGCCTCCTCGGGTGAAGTCGGTCTGCCTTCCTCCTGTTTACCGGCTGCTCCTCCTGTTGCTGGAGTCTGAGCCCGGCTCACTTATTCACACTTAGGAGGTAGGGATTCCCCTCGTCAGAGAAACAAGCCAGGGCTAAGAAGCAGGTGGACTTAATCCAACAGTAAAAATGTTACATTCTAATTCAAATAGTCTTTAGTTTTAAATCCTGTGAAGTTCCTGCAGCACATTTCCTGCACACAGGCCTTTAAACAGCCAACTATAAATATTTCCTTAAAAGTTTCTACAAGTAAGCAGAATTTCAATCACTTTATTTCCCCGTCACTCATTTGTCACTTAAGTAATGTCTGGTGCTGCTGAGGATCTTTTCATGGGTGTCTTAGCTCCCTAACAAGAGATATACATACACACACAAACATACACACACATACATACACATATATATTTATATATAATATATCATATATAAATATAAATATGTATTATTCATATTTATGTATTATATTATATATAAATATATGTATTATACATATTTATGTATTATATATAAATATATAAATTTATTTTTTATTTATACATATTTTTATTATTTTATATATTTTGTTTTTATTTTATATATTTATACATATGTTTTTCTGAGGCCATTGGGGTTAGATAACTTGCCCAGGGTCACAGAACTAGGAAGTGTTAAGTGTCTGAGGCTAGATTTGAACTTAGGCCCTCCTGACTGCAGGCTGATACTCTACCCACTGAACCACCCAGCTGCCCCAAGATCATTAACTTCTTTAGGGATGAAGCCTATTGGGTTTTGAGGGATTTGTGTTGTATCCTTCACTGGCCTAGCACAGCGCCTGGAAAATAGGAAGATTCAATATCTATTTGTTCCACAAGTTTTCCATTTCTAAAAGAAACTTGGCTAATACTCTAAAACAGAGGCATTATTGCCACCGGTAATATACCTAAGGGCGCTCAGAAGCAGATTAAAATATAATTGAGAAGATGTAACCAAGTAAATCCAAACACGATAGAACACAGACAATGTCGTCTTGCGGTTTTCCATGTCCCTCCGTAGCTGACAGGGATCCTCAAAGGCCATGGCAGCCAATGCTCTGACACGCAGGTGAAGCCCCCGATGGTTTGATGGGAGCGGACATCACAGGGATGATTTTGTCCAGAGAGGTTGGAGAACTAACTTCTCCACAGTCATGGCGCTGCGTGGGCTGCCAAGGCCCCTCTCCTGAACTCCAGGTCCAGACACTCCCTATGCTAGCGCCTCCCTCCAGGACGACGCCAAAGATTCAAAGACAGAGCTTTCCACTTTTGTTCTGTTACCACAAAACTGTATTTAAGATACACAAATGACATATTCGCTTGAATTCTGCTGAACAAAGTCCAGCTTACTCAGTGCTTAAAAGTAGCTTACTGGGGGCAGCTGGGGGCGCAGTGGAGAGAGCCCCAGCCCTGAAGTGAGGAGGACCTGATCTTAAATCTGGCCTCAGACATTTAAACCTTCCCAACTGTGTGACTCTGGGCAAGTCACTTAACCCCAATTGCCTCAGAAAAAAGAAAAAAAAAAACCACTTACTCCAGCCACCATTCTCTTGCATTTCTTACGAGCTTCACACTGATGGTTCATAAGAAATGCAAGAGAATGGGGACTTTCCCCATTTGTTCCCCAAAATCAAAAGGGATTTTCCTCAGCTGTATATCTGATCATGTCAGTCTCCTTCCTATTCAAGGAACTGCAAAGGCCCTCTTAGCTTGAGCTTCAGTTTATGTACACGTAGTCTCTCCTGTTGGAGCGTCTGCCCTCTCTCTGCTGCACATGGGAAGATACATGGCTCCCTGGAGAACCACTGGGACAGAGGACATCCCAGGGATGGGAAAGGGAAAGGCTTAAGAATCGTGGCCATGTGGAGGAACCTGGTTTTTCCGCATGTCCCCGATTCCCAGCTTGTCTCCATATAAACTGAGGCGAGAATGGACTTTTTTTTTCTGGCTTGAGCCTGTTCTGGTTAAAGCGCTCATTCATTCTGCTCAGTATGTGCTAAGTACATATGTGTATCTATCTATAAATACAGATAAGAGATAGATCTAACTCTTCTGACTTCTGCTTGCTGGGACAAGTGAGTTCGCTCCATAGTCACTGTTTGGGATGGTCCTTTGGGTAACCAGCAATTGATGAGAAAGAACGGAGTTGATGCGTTGAAGATACAGCCCCCCGCCTGCCATTTCAGAGTGCCCAGGGATCGGGCTCTTTGTCCTAGACTCTGTGCCCCTAGCATAGATAGATGTTTGAGTTATGGCGCCCAGGTATAACGCCAGTCTATTAATTTTTTTTGGAAACTAGAGAAACAAACACTCAGCCCTTGAAGTACCTCTGGGCCTGCCTGCCTCCTCACCCAGCTCATTCTCCTGAATTACTCCATTTAACAGAATTCTAGCGCTTCTAAGGTGACGCCCAGAAAAACTACCCATACTCAAGCTATTCTGTGACCGCATGCTTACTCAGGAGCTTGGTTCAAGCGCCCCACGGGTATTTGCTGTTTTTTTTTAACTAGCCAACCAACCAAAAATGTGATAAAGCAGAATGATAGCAAATAGTGATAGAGGGTTTCCCTCATACAAACACCATCACATTTAGGACTGTGTGGCAGGACACCGTAGAGAACATGATGGCCAGAGCTCGGGCTTAGCGAGCAGCTAGGGCCAGGAAACCATCCATGCCTTCAAGCCGAGTGGTCCAACAGCACGGCTCCTGGCGGTGAGCTTTCAGCCTGCTCCTGCCCTGGGTCTCTTGTGGAAGCTGGTTTCTGCCAGGTGTTGCCCTACTCTGTCCTTTGTAATGAATCCTCCCTTTCTTACGTTTATAGTTATATGAAAAAAATGCTCTAAATCATTATTGATTAGAGAGATGCTATCTCACACCTTTCAGATTGGCTAAGATGACAGGAAAAGATAATGACAAGTGTTAGAGGGGATGTAGGAAAACTGGGAACATTAATGCATTGTTAGTGGAGTTGGGAACTGGAAATGTGATTTGGAACTCTGCCCAAAGGGCTCTCAAAGTGCGCATACTCTTTGATCCAGCAATGTCTCTACTGGGCCTGTATCCCAAAGAGATCTTAAAGGAGGGAAAAAGACCCTCATGTGCAAAAGTGTTTGTGGCAGCCCTTTTTGCAGTGGCTAGAACCTGGAAACTGAGTGGATGCCCGCCAGTGGGAGAATGGCTGAACAAGTTATGGTCTATGAATGTTACGGAAGATTATTGTTCTATAAGAAACAATCAGCAGGATGGTTTCACAAAAGCCTGAAAAGACTTATATAACCTGATGCTGAGTGAAGTGAGCAGAACCAAGAGAACACCGTACAAAGCAACAAGATTATGTGATAATCCACTGTGATGGACTTGACTCTTCTCAACAATGCAATGATTCAAGACAATTCCAATAGACTTAGGATGGAAAATGCCATCTGCATCCAGAGAGACAAATATGGAGACTGAATGTGGATCAAAGTATACTCTCTTTGCCTTTTTTATTTTTCTTTCTCATGCCTTTTTCCTTTTTGATCTGATTTTTTTCTCAACATGATAATTATGGAAATATGTTTTAAATGATTATACATCTATAGTCTATATCTGCTTGCTGTCTTGGGGAGGGGAAGATAAGGATGGAAAGGAAAAAATTGAAACTCAAAAATCTTACAAAAAAGAATGTTGAAAACTATCTTTACATGTAACTGGAAAAATTAAAAGAAAATTTCTAGCTTCAAGTGCAGTTTTCTAAAACATGTTTCCTTCTCAGAAGACAAAAAAACTAGATTCTTCCATTTCTATTTAGCTTAGAATCCCAAAATTTAGTGTGATTCTTAGAGTGATGGAGACCCTTCTACAACCAGTCTTTAGACTAGAGGAAAATACAGCATTGCTTTTTTTTCCCTCAAGGAAAGGAATATTTCATTTCCCAGAGTGTCAGCTATATGTAGCTTTTTTTTTTCCCTCCAGAAGAGTCATCACCCCAGACCAAGCTCTTTAGAGCTTGGCTTCTTAAACTGTAGGTTACAACCCTATGTGGGGCCTCATAAGTGAATGTGGGGATTGTGAAATTATGATTTATCATTATACCTGGGGTCACATAAAAATTTCTCAGGGAAAAGGGGTCATGGCTGGAAAAAGTTTAAGAAGCCCTGCTCTAGAGTACAATACAGGGAGCCAGCTAAGCAGAGCCTACAAGATTTTGTCTATCTTTGAAACTATTTCATCTTGCTCATCTGGATCAAAAGACCTGGAACGGGGAGGATCTGAGTTCAAATTCAGTCTCAGAGACTTGACACTAATTGTGTGACTCTGAGCAAATCACTTAACCCCAATTGCCTTGCAAAAAGAAAAGGGAAGGAAGAAAGGAGGGAAAGGAGAGAAGGAAGGAAGGAAGGAGAGGAGGGAGGGAAGGAGGGGGAGAAGGAGGGAGAGAAGGAAAGAAGGAAGAAGGAAGAAAGATAGAGAGGGAGGAAGAGAAAGAAGGGATGGAAGGAAAGAAGAAAAGGGAGGAGAAGCAGGAAGAGGAGGAGGAGGAGGAAAAGAACTTCATAGAGCCCTTCTGCCTCAATTCTCTTCAAGATGAAGCTCATGAGAAAATATAATTCATACATAACTCAAGCATAAAACATAACTATATAAATAAAGGTGTCAGGTGGTATGGCAGGATTATACTGAATAAAAAAGGAGTAGAGACCAAGAATAATAACAGGGAAGAAATCCTTATTTTTGGTTCCCATATTGAAAAAAAAAACTCATTAACTTGTGTTCCACCACTCAAAAAGAGCCCATTATATCCCGAAAGGAATGTGACAAACCTGTCAAAACTGTTTCTTTACTGATGTGTTTAATTTGTAGCGACATTTCCTCACTCAGGAAAACCCAATTCTGGAGCGTGTAAGTGACTTCATTTTTAATGCTTGCTAGTTCTCTCTTAGAAAACTTGAGTAACATAAGTGTCTTCTTGTGCATCACATGGTGCTGCTCCAGCTTCTTACTGTAAGGGGAAAAATGTGATCAGTAGGAAGTTTTCAGATATGAAAAGTGGAAAGAATTGATTGTTAGAAAATAATTTAATATTCTAGTTTCTTTTTTTATTATTAATATTGGAAATCTAAGAAGGGATTGTTAATGATCTCAATAGACAATTGGGTATCTTAATTTGCAATTTCCTCAACAACAAAGGATTTTTTCCCTTCTGTATTCTGGACACTCACAATTTTCAAGATGGTTTAGAATACATTTGTTGTTTAAATATATTCCATGGCTGTGGCTGCATAAGAATGGCCAGTACTTTGGCAAGGAAAAATATGAGGGAAAGTAGCCTGGTGCAGGTGAAAGGGCCTTGGATTGGGAGCTGGGAAACCTGAGTTTGAATCTTAAGTCTCTGGCTCATTATCTCCCTACTTTGAAGCAAGATGTTTCCCTTTCTGAACCCCCATCTTCTCATCTCTAAAATGAAGGGATGGACTAGAGCCAGGGGTCCTCAAACTACGGCCCGTGGGCCAGATGCGGCAGCTGAGGACGTTTATCCCCCTCACCGAAGGCTATGAAGTTTATTTAATGGCCCACAAAACAAAGTTTTTGTTTTTACTATAGTCCGGCCCTCCAACAGTCTGAGGGACAGTGAACTGGCCCCCTATTTAAAAAGTTTGAGGACCCGTGGACTAGACAATCTTTAAGGCCCCTGAAGCCTGCTTTATGGGTTCTAGATTCTAAGAAGCCTTTGTATGTGGATATAAGTAGTTGGCACATAATGTGGTAATCATTCCCCTCTTGGGGTAAAATTTGCTTCTGACTTTTGAAGGCCCATTTTCCAGTAAAAAGGCCTCTGAGCTCACCTCAGCCTTTCAGATGTTTTCAGACTTCCTTCAGATCAACAAACTGAGCCAGGCAGTAAGTGGTTGCTTTGAGTATCTGTCTTTCCATGTTTCTCTAAAGTCTTCATACTCATAATATTATAGGACTCAATAATATTCTCTAACACTAACCTACTACTCCTATTCCCCAACAACTAGGCCGACTATGACAGTTTTGTGCTATTATAAACTTTCTAAATATATGGCTGTGAGTAAAACATTTAAAGATTTCTATTCTTGATGCTGCCTTCTTAACTTGCATATTGTTCTAACTATTTCTAATCTACTTCACTATTTCCAAAGGCAAGCAGACTGCAACCTCTCTCTACATTCATTAGTTGCTATGGACAATATTAAATTCATCACCTGGTTGTCAGAATTTTGGCGAGGGCAGACTTTACCTTTGGCGGGTTAGTCTTCAAGGAACAGAGGGACAGCTGCTTGTCAAAGCGTATAAGCGAAGATTTCCCAGCTTGGTAGGATCTACCACAGCTGGGCTCTGTTTATAGACTCCCACCCTTCCCCTTTTTGATATGTCTTTTTATTCCTCTGCAGTTCTCCCTATGAAGGGAGAACAAGTAACAAGGGAAATTAAACTAATGCGTAAACAAACATTCGGAAACACCACTATACCTAATTTATAAAAACCACACTTAAATAAAGGTATCCAACACTTACAATAAGACTTTTCCATCCCTTTACCATGTAGCTACAGGAAAATTCTCTGAAATTGAAAAAACGAGTCTTGCCACAAATCTCCCCATTCCCACCACATGGGATGACTTGATATCTAAACATCTAAGAATTATTACAATGATATAATGCAATACCGACCTGGTGAAATAGTCTTTATGTGGTGTGTTAACAGTTTTAAAGCTACTAAAATATGCAGGCCTCAGATAAAATGTAATCAGGTAAAACATTTTCTTATCTACCCAGTTTATAGATATTAGATGCATAATCTTTCCTTGCAATTTTTTTCTGTGTAATTAATTTATAACAAATTGGCAATATAAATAGAAATATACATTCAGAGTATATGGAAAAGTGCATTACTACATGAAATTTGCATGTATTGATCCATTCCTCCTCCCAGTTATAGACTTCTAAGTGTTCAGGATCATTACATTCCACAAAGAGCCATGAAAAAGAATTTTTGACTCAGTTTCTAAATTTGTCTGAAATCTCATGAAAATATTTACTATAACAAAAAAACCTGCCTATTCCTGTATCTTTTAATGCTTTTTTTTTTTAAATACACATCCTATTTTTAGCATTAGAACTTTTCTGTACCTATTGACATGATTATATAAAATGTATGGTCTTCCTTGTTCATATACTTTACTACATAGTTTTTTTCAATTAAAAATTAATTCAAGTTAAGCAGAGCATTCTATGCTTAAAACGCAGGTACCTCTGGGAAAATCAGAGGCTATCAGTCCGTCACATCTTTGTGTGAATTGTCAGAGCAGGAGAGAGAGGCAGCCCTGTGAGATGGGGTCGGAGCTCTCGGGTTTACATCCCACCTTTAGCCAGACTGCCATGGGGCACTGGGGCCACCAACAATAACTGCCTTGGCAGCGCGTCCCCCCTCCACAGGGCTACCTTGATGAGATCCGCCAGTTGCCCATTCTCCAGCAGAGCATCCGGGGAGGCTGGGGTTCCCTGTCTTTAGGCAGCCCACTGACAGGAAGCAGCTCGGCAGCTTCATCTAGGGCCTGGGCCCATGGGAAGCCTTCCCCGTTGGATAGAGGTTCTATCAGTCCACTGGCACATCTCTGAGGACCTCCGGGTCCTTCCATAACACAGTGAAGTTTCCAGGACAGAGGCTGATCTTTTCCTGCTCCATTCTGCCTCTGGCCTTCCCAGATTATGGCAAGTTTCAGCTAAAGTAACGTTTATTCTAAATCCTGTGAGAATTAATGAGGCAATGGGAAGAGGAGAATGGTTGATAGGCTGCGATCTGCACCTTGGAGAGAAGCCCACGTGCAGGAGCTCTGGGAACCACTGAAGCAGACTCTGGAATCTCTCGGAGATCATCCACCCTCAGCAAGAAGGGGGCCGGCTTTTTTGGGGGGCGGGTGGATGGCCAAAAGAAGGGAAACTTATACTTCCGGGCCTGTGGTTCCTATGCCTCTGGGCTGTAGTGGGAGCAGAAGCCCACGGAGGCCTGAGCCAAGGGCACCTTCTCTGACCAACAGGACCAAGCCTGTCTTTGCCCGTCCAGTTCTCAGGGGGCCACAGTGCGCTGGCAAACGCCTGGTGACCGATGGTCCGCCATGGCCTGACTGCGCGTGTGGTGGGGTGCTGTGGTGATGGAGACGCGGTATCACTGTAAACTGTCATCCCTGTTCCTGGCTGAGACTCTGACTCTTATGGGGAAAGGCCCCCTGAGTTCCAAATGACTGAATCTTTGGGGCAGAAGCCCCATTCAGAGAAAGGCGACTCTAGTAAGGAAGCACGGGTACAAAGGGCCAACTTCACACCACAAATGGGCCCCAGCTTGGCCACCACCTTGTTCAGAGACTCTCGGCAGGCCCCAGATGTTCCACCGTGGCCCCCTTGAAGCCTCCAGGTCCTGAAGAAGGGTGGGCCTAAGGGCTACAATTCTGACCATTCAGGGTTCTGGTCTCAGGGTCTCTGGCTGCCCGTATTCTATGATGCCTGCCCAGATAAATCATGGGGGGGTTCCTAAGTTTTTCCTCTTCTAGAGGATACTCTGAGTCACCTCTACCGGCATCCACCTGGTTACTCTTGCTTCTTTCCCAGAGGCTGATTGGAAATAACATCAGGGGAAATGCTGGGCAGGAACAAAGCCTTGCTGGAGGCGAGGTGATCAGGTATGATTGCAATTACGCCATTAAGAGAAAATCTGAAAGAGCAAAGTGACCTAAAGCTTCGCGTTGGTCATAGTTCGGTGGCCCCCTGAAAGACGGCGCTCACGGTTTCCAGAAACAAAGACTGTAATACGAGCGAAGGGGCCTGGTCCGTCTCCCTCAGATGCCCAAACCAGGCTCCAGAATAATTCTCCTCCACCTCATTATAAGGGATACAATCCATCTCCCCAGGCCATTCTATTTTACAGTAAGTTTACAGCAAACTTCCAATCATTCACACTTTTATTTGGGTTCTTTTGCCCACATCGTTTCCTCTGTGGCTCTCTTGGTGCTCAAGTAAATGAATCGGAAGTGTTTCCTCTCCATCATCCTCTGGGGTCATTCCTCTCAAGCTTCAGAAGATGATTTCATGTAGCTTTCCAAGAAGATTAAGTAATCAGGTCATTCTGTCCCATGCATCAGAATGCAAACTGCTCTTAGGTAACCTGGGAGATTTTTTTAGCCTCATCTGAAGAAACCTGGGACAGGCCATGACACAGTGGAAAGGGCCCCGGGCCTGGAGGAAGACTCCTCTTCATGAGTTCAAATCCCACCTGAGACACTCACTAGCTGTGTGACCTTGGCCAAGTGACTTTACCCTGTTTGCCTCAGTTCCTCATCAGCAAAAAGAAGTGGAGAAGGAAATGGCAAACCATTAAATCTTTGCCAAGAAAACTCCACATGGAAACTGGGCAGCAGGACTGGCTGGTAGATATAAGAGAAGCGCCAACACTGCAAGGTGGCACTTCTTCAAGCGCTTGAGAATGGGTTTGGATCAGTGAGAAACCTTCTCCAACTGGTACACGGCTCCATTCCCCTCGCATCGGGAAGGAAGAGGCTCTTGAGATGCCAGAAGAGAATTCGCCATTAGCAAACACTCTGAGGGGAAAGGGAGAAGAATTTGTTTTTGGTCAAAAGACCTGAGTTTGCCCGATAGACCCTACTAGGGCTGGTGCCTTCTTGGTGGAGTCTTTGTGATCCCGAGTCACCCTCCACCAGGGGGAGGGACCTGTGCCAGGCATCCATAGTCTGACATTCATAACCAATTAGGAAATAAAGCGCAAGTCCATAGGGTGTATTCCTTCAGGTGGGGAGAGTTTCGTTCTTGTTCCTGTAGCTGTTTCCATGTTGGATACTTAATGTCTGTGA
Source organism: Sarcophilus harrisii (assembly GCF_902635505.1). NCBI lineage: Eukaryota > Metazoa > Chordata > Mammalia > Dasyuromorphia > Dasyuridae > Sarcophilus > Sarcophilus harrisii. The sequence goes on along the minus strand of NC_045428.1, from coordinate 15,478,279 downwards.
GTTTCTGGAGATTTGAATGCAACTTGTTTTATATCCCACCATTTGATATTAGGATCCCTTTTTTGCTCCGTCTCCAACTCTGCTGTAAGGTCACTGCATGGCTTATGTTCTGAGGTGTGAATGGCCTTCGATGTTGCTCTCACTCCTTTCACTCTTCCACCCCTTTCTCCAAACCCCCAGGAACCGGCTCATCAAGCTTGAAGGTTCCTGAAGGAATCACTATCGAGGTTCTGTGACTGACTGGACTCGATGGATGGCGGCATCCCACCGCCGCCGGCCTCCCAAGTAGGGAGGAGTCAGAGCCAGAGCCGGGGCTGGCGGCAGCTCGGTGCTCACCGACCTGCGCCCTTGGCAGGTCTTCATCTCTCTGGACTCAGTTTCCTCAACTGGCGCATAATGGGACTGGGTCCTCTGTACCCCTCCTTCCGGCTGTGTATCTCTAGCCTTGCACAGGGCCGGCCATGGCGCCCCTTCCTTAGAACCTGGTTCTAACGCAGCTTTTCTAGGCAGGCTGAGACTTCTGAATTAGCCCCATCCGCTGATGGTGTCCGTGAGCCTCCAAACCAGCCTGTTCTCTTTTAGAAAGAACTCTGGAAGCTCCTGCTTCTTCGCGTGCCCAGAATTCCCAGACACAGGCAGGGATCCTAAAATCTGCGGGACAGACAGGAAGAATATCTGTAAACCATCGATGATGGCTCCCAGCTGGCAGCTGTCTGACAAATCCGGGCGTGTACAGCCCTCCTGTCAGGGACCGGGTCGGTCACTCAACAAAGGCTTCATTCGTCTACAATGTGCTCATGGCACTGAATCAGAGACGGAGTCGCCCCCCCTCAGAAAGCCACAGGTGAGCGAGACAGGTGACTTCCGTGGGAAAGCATGGGACATGGTCGGACAACATGGAGTGGGGGTTTTGTCCGTACCTGGAACATCAGCTTCATCAATGTTGGGAAGTCACTTCTGTGGAAGCGGGCCATCAAACAGTCCCTGAGAGCGCCCGTCAGACACCCCCCGTCCCCCGTCACGGCTGCCTCTCCCGGGTCTCTGGGGCCAGGGCCCACCCTCCGCCCCTGCCCCCGCCGAGCCAGGCCCTGCGTACGTGATGTGCCCTGAGCGTGTCATGGCATCATTTTGATGGGCACAGCTAGTTCTGGACTGGTTCTGTTCTCGCCTCCTTCCCCTTCGGGATCCTCTAGTTATCCACACAGAGTCCCATAAGCTCTCTCCCCTGCACTTGCCTGCTCAGACAAGTGGCAAGGAGCACCTCCCAAGTCTCTGGGAGGCGGGCAGGGGGCAGGGGCTGCTTTAGGCAAGATTTTCGAAACACGGGATGGGCTCGGTTCCTCCTCAGGGCTCTCTCTCTCTCAGACTCTCTCTGAGCTGCCGCTCTTTCTAATAAGCCCTGGCCCCGACCTCCAGGACTTGGGTGTGACTCCCCCCCACCCCACAGCTGCTCAACACAACACAACCCTCTGTACACATCACACACACACACACACACACACACACACACACACACACGCCCCTACTTCATAGATCAAACAGGCTTAATGGGACTTTCTGTATACGGCTCATACTCCCAAAGCATTACAAACAGCCGTGGAGGCCCAGGGAGGGATGAGAGAGCAGAGGCCTTTGTGCAGCACCGACAAGGCCTTCGATCCTGGTGTGGGAGCGGCCTCCGCCTGGGAGGCCTCCCCTGCAGCACTGGCAGGGCCCCTTCCCTTCCCCAGCCAGGGAGAGGTGGCCTGGGAGGAAAGGCAACCACTCTGTTTCCGGAAATGGCCCTCGAGTCTCCTGCTCTCTAGTTAATGGGCATTAAATATGGAAAACAACTTATTTATGCAAAAAATACAGAATAGTTGATTAACAATCACTCTGCTTCCCACAGGACCTACGTGGGTCTTCCCACTCATTGTCTCCAGGGGTCTCTCGTAGTCATCTTTCTTACCCTTTGCCCTCTGTTCCTCTGGTACTAGATGCTTCTTTCCACTCTCCCAGCTGACATGACTTTCTCTCCTCCAAGGATGATGGCAAATGAAGTCCAGGCTTCTCTCTAGGGCCCCCGGGGCCGCCGTCTCCCTTCTCTCTAGGGCCTCTGGGGCCTGCTGTCTCCCTTCTCTCCAGCCTCAGCTTTTTCCTCTTGGGTCCTCACAGACATCCCTCTCTGATGGCCACTGCCTGCTGGACCAGTTTCAGCCTGTATCTTCCCTCTCTCTTCATCCCCTTCCCAAACCTAGGCTCCTGTGGTTTGCACGTGGATACCAAGGGATCAGAGGCTTAGCCATCTCCTCCCGGGGATCAGTTCTTCACTTTGAAAATACACTCAGTCATTTCTTATCTTAATGACAATGAAGCAAGACAGAATAAAAAGGAGCTCCCAGCTCCTGATGAAGTTAGGTGGTGGTGATGGGGGGAGAGGGAGAGCTCCGAAGGGCCTTTGCCTAGTGTCCAGGGGTCGCATCGCCAGCTGGCACAATAATGTAACCGGGGAAGGTGATGAGCAGGGCCTTCAATGCCCAACAGCCCTGAAGCTAGAGAACTTCTCTCAACCTGGGAGTAAGAAACATGAAAATTATCACCAGAAATTGCATCAGAGCACTCCGTAGTGTCTTAATGTGGGTTCTCCCTTCCCTGATGCAAATGGCCATCTTCCCACGCCTCCTGGCAGTCAGTTTTCTTGAATCGCTGTGACTGACAAAAAAGAATTCATCACCTAGGACCAATCTCCTGGTAATGAATCTTTTCTATTGCCAAGGCTGGCCTCTGGAAAACAGACATCTGAGATGTTGCCAAGCCTAGGTCTGGATGACTTTCCAGTTGAAATCTCTGCCAAATCTCGCCCTCCTTGGGCATCAGCCTTTGGGAGTTCGGGTCACCTCCACATCATGGTAAGGCAACAGAGCCAGATTCTAACAGGGAGTTGGGGGGAGGGTCTATTTCAAAACAAAAACAGAACAATCCAAGATTTTTTTTCCCTGAGCATTTTCCCCAAAGATATAAAAATAAAATGAGCATTTTTCCTATTTACTCATGTTTCATCTTTTAAGAACAAAAATGGATTGAAGTTTGCAGAGCAGCCACTCTTTAGGCAAGAATCTGCCCAATTTATTCAGCTCTCCTTAGAAAAGTAAATATTCAACCTGTTGAGAACCTTCTTCACTTTTGGGTGTGATGAACTCCAGCCTGCATGTTTGGGAGGGACAATAATAATCCTGCTTTGAAGTGGTGAAACTGAAAAATACAGAGCATTATCTCTGCAATTTGTCTTGTTCTATTTGTTTTCTATCAATTGATCCATCATGCTGAATGTGATTGAGATAATAAATCAGTGTTCATGCACAATTATTTTTAATTATAAAAAATAAAACTAACACAACACCTATATTTTTCTAATTCCTAGTATGAGCTAAAGTCTTTGAAGAAAAGACACTATTTTTTTCAATCACTATGGTCCTAGCTTTATAACCATTTCATGAAATATTTTAATTAGCTATTTTTCCCTTAGGGGCCTACATCTTACCTGTACTGTTGTGATTGTCTGTGTGCGACTTTTAGCTCCTCTTGATAATGTCTCAGTTCTTCATTCACGCTCTGAAATTGTTTTTGTTGCTTTTCTAACTGCATGCTTAGATCTTTAATTCTAAAAATATGAAGAAAAAATATATTCAATAAATTTTAAAATATTTAGAAATTACCATTGTTTGTTAAACCATTGTAGATGACAATAACTCACATGTCTATGGCACTTTATGGGTTACAAAACACACTCCTGTGAAGAAGACTGGGCGCTTCCTACAGAATGTCTCTCCTGGGGTGATCTCAGAGAACCCTGGAGAGACTTACAGGAACTGATGCTGAGTGAAGTGAGTAGAAGCAGGAGAACGTTGTGCACAACAACAGCAAGAATATGTGGTGATCAACTGGGATGGGCGGGGCTCTTTTCAACAGAGATATGATTCAGACCTGTTCCAAAGTCTTGTGATAGAGACATCTGCACCTAGAGAGGACTGGGGGGACTGAGTATGGATCACAATATAGTATTTTCATCTTTTTTGTTGTTTGCTTAATTTTTGTTTTCTTTCCCATTTTTTTTCCCTTTTTGATCTAATTTTTTCTTGTGCAGCAAGATAATTGTGGAAATATGTACACTCTGCTCCCCAAGGCCATCCACCTCAGTTGGGGGCAGCTTTTGCTGACTCCATAAAGGCCACCCTCGACTGCTGCTCTACGCTCTGATCCAGAGAGAATCAAAGAAAAATCTCTTCTTATAACAGTTCTTTAAATACTTGAAGATCACCCTCGTGCTTGCCCTGCATCTTCTCCACACTAAACAGTCTCACTCACAGAATCAAATATGGCAGACTTCCTAATAGGAAAGAGATTTGTTCTCAACAACTACCTAGTCATGATGATAAGTGACAATCCAGCCTCTATTCCAAGACCCCCAAGGAAGAAGAAACTAATCCCTTCCCGCCCCCAGTGCAGCCCATTCCCCTGAGGATAGCGCAAATTATGATATGAAGGCATTTTCCTCCCCCAGAGCCAGGGTCTGTCCCTCCACAACTTCTTCCCACCAGCTCTTCTTACTATCCCAGGGGGTCAAACAAAATAAATCTAATCCTTCTCAACAAGAAAGCTTTTCTAGCTCTGGAATCCTCCCTGATCTTTCTAGTCCCCCAGGCTAAATATCTTCAACTCCTTCAACCCATTATCATAGGAAATGAACTCGAGGCTCATCATAGTGCTTGCCTTTCTCTGGATTCTTTCCAGCTTATCAGGGGCCTTTCTAAAATATGGCATCCAGAACTGAACACGATACTTCAGATGTTGTCCGATAAGAAAAGAAAGGAGGATTATTGCTGCTCCATGACTGGAAGCTACATCTCCCGTAGTGCAGTCCAAGATTGCATCAGCTTTTTGGACCTCCGTCTTATACCGCTGGTTTATCTGGAAGTTGTGATCCATTCAAACACTTAGGTCCTTTTCAAGAAAGCTGCTGGATAGGGAGGCCTCCCTGTTCTTATTATAAAGTTGATTCTTTGAACTCAAATATGACTTTATATTTAACCCTAATAACTTTGATTTAATTTAATTAATTTGAACCCAATGTCTTAGAGCTGTAAGCCCACTCAGCCTACAACACCCTCAAATGACAACCAAACCAGATTAAAACTAGTCCCTCTCTGATTTTAATGTGTTGATGTATAACAATAAAAAGAGGTACATAAAGACAAGTGGTTTTCTAGACCAATATGCAGCCTATGGGGATCCTTATGTTTGGTTTAGTTGCCCCATTTCTATTTCAGTTTGACACTTCTGCTGTCTTAGACTATTAAAGTTATGGATCCTGATTCTATCACAGTTTGTTGCCTATATTGAACTCAACAAGATGCCCCCTTGCTGAAACATCGATGAAAACGTTAAATTGCGCAGGAACAGGACTGGGACACTCCCTGAAGACTTTCCAAGTCACCCAAGCCAAGAATGGTCACTTACTGCGTCCGGTCATTCAGCCAGTTCAAGAATACTGTCATCTAGGCTATATTTGTCTTATCTTTAAAAAGAATCATAGATCTAGGTCTCAAAGGGATATCATATATAGAGTTGAAGTCTCTCTCTGAGAGGTAAAGGAACTAAGGCTCAGATAAGTGACTTGACCAAGGTCATATAGACAGTAACAGAACTAACTCTCCAAGTCTGATCCTCCGACACCGGCTCCAGGACTCTTGCTATTACGACACATTGCCCTCACACAAGAGTACCAGAAAGACTTTGTCAAACATTCTGAAAACACTTGGTTTGTGAGATCTGTGGCGATCCCTGCCGTATTCTCAAAAGAAGAAACTGAGCCAGAGGGTGGACGCTGCTCTTCCAGAAGCCACGTGGATACTTTTTCTCCTGGATGGTCGATCACCAACCACAAATTATCGATCAGGATTCAGATACAATTCACTGAGCTGAATCCTCTTCCCTTTTTGAGAAGCTCCTTGATGTTTTCTCTTCCCACAATGGAGAACTGCTCAGGGATCATCAGCAGTGGCTCAGGCATCACCTCGGCAGTCAGTTATTCTTTTACTATTTCCCCGTCAATCCTGGCTATTAGCTGGGCTAATCCAAAGACCATGCTCCTTTACAGAGAAAGCAGAATCAAAAATGGGGCAACTCTGCCTTCTTTCTGCTGCCCACCAGTATCCTCTCACCTAGCAAAGCACTAGTATGAACCATCTTTTGATCCTCCCTTATTCCTCTCCAACACAAAAGCCTTCTTTCTTTCACCTGAAATCATCAAACTAACAAGAATATCCTCTTGTTTTCCCTAATCTAGCCCATCCACACGGTCCAGGTTCTGGGGCTATTTGCCCTTTCCCATGATGTACTAGGCCCCTTCACAGCTCTAGGGGCTAAGGTTTTCTAGTGCTACAGATCATGAAGTATCCTCCCCCTTTATTAGCTGCTCCCTATTATCCAATTAAACTTAATTACTTTTTATAACTAGAGATTTGCTCAGGTAGCATGTTGAACAAAACTTTGAGACGGCTCCCCTGAAACATCTATAGAGTAAAGAAAACAGAGACTCAAGGTGAGAGCGCAAGGGCCTTTTAAGAGAAATTTATCTTCTTTATTAACATTATATGTGTGCACACAAACATGAAGATTTTGCATTTGGTCTGTTAGCATAATAATAAATTCAATAAAGATAATTTATAAAAGCAAATGTTTCTCAGTCCACAGATGGAAAATATATGCATATTATCAAAGAACCTAATGAATGCCAAGCACTCAGCTAATATTAACTGATTTGATTATTCTCTAATACAATCAGTGGGTAATGTCTATAGTACTTTTACCAAGAAAACTCCAAACTAGGAATCACAAAGAGCCAGTCACATGTGAAATGACTCAACAGCAATAACAGAAATTCTATACAGCTGTTAAACTAATAGACATTTACACAAATTAGTTCTATAGAAAATAAATGCTTTCAACATTGTTACTCAGTATACTAAGCTGACACGCTAAGCTCCTAATTATAGAAAAGTACCAAAAAGAAAATATTTACATTTTAATTAACTCTAATATTTTTGTGCTTTTAGTTCCACAAATTATAGCAATGCACTTTACGAAGCCCCGGAGATGAAAAAAATTTCTCTTTTTTTCCTCAGGGTTCTCTGCTCTAAAGGTAATTTGTATTAATTTGCAGCAAACAAAAGGTTCCTATTCCATGAGGCAAGGTAAGTGCCAATGTAGATGGCAGATAAATGTCTAGGAATCATGGGAAAAGTAAACAGTAGGTTATAAACTGTGAACAAGTAAACAGTAGCTTATAAACTGTGAACAACACAGTGATCAAATCTGTATACCTTAAATAATTCTGGAGCACACATACAGTGTACATAGCCGAGAGGAACACATAAAAGAGTTGTTATTCTGTGCTATTTTGCTATACCAAATTGTGAGAAGGTTCATGATATTCTCTTTTTTGACCTCTGCCCTTTGCAATGTTTTCTTTACTAAATTAGCCTAATGGGGAAAATTCATATTTCTTAAAGAAGGTCAGTATCCTTCTCCATATTTGCTGTCTTTTTATAGTGACAGTGCAAAAATATATATAACAAACTTTGGTTTCTAATTTTGTTGTTGTTGAGTTGTTTTAGTCATGGGATTTTCTTGCAGAAATATTCTCTAGCACATTTTACATATGAGAAAATTGAGGCAAACAAGTAAAGAGACTTGTTCAGGATCATACAGCTAGTGTCTGAGGGTATCTTTGAATTCAAGTCCCCCCGACTCCAAGCTCATTTAGCTGCTAAAATTCTACTAAAAATGAAAATCAGAGACGTAATTCAATATCATTATCATCATCATGAATAATTAACACACTCATGGAAAAAGGAAAAAGAGAATTAAATGATAGAGAGGTTAAAAATTACAGAATTACTTTTGGAAAAAAAAATTCCCCAGTCGTAAAGACTTTCAACAGGAATAAACCACTGAGTTTGTAGAATGGAGTCAAAAGTGAGTTGCCTAAGAAAGACAGTGAAACTATCTAAATCCATGTTGGGCAACACAGCCATGATTTTATCCAACATCAGGTCATTTAAAAAGCATCAAACATATGTCTGAGGCATGCAGATTTGTTTATAGAAAAGGAAGGACTTATTTTATTGACAACGTCAGGTCACCACCCCCAAAAATTACCGAAGGGTAAAGACAACAGGCTTATTAATACGGATTATAAAAGGAAATGGTAGCACTTGTGCAAAAAGTCTCTGCAGAATATAAGTAATTATTAGAAAATACATTGATTTCTCCACCTGTGCAAGTATTTGGAATATTAAATATAAAAGAATTGTGGGACAGTAACTTATCACAGGCCCATATTTACATGAATATCATTGAGATGAATGAGAAAAATGAGATGCATACAATACTAATAAAAGCATCTTAAACATGTAAAATGTTGTAGTTGCCATATAAGTTTGTAAACTGATATAAAGTTTATAAGAAAAACCCCAAATGCTGAAAACTGTTCTTTTAGATAATAAGTAAATGACCATAGAAATCTAGTACATGATAAACCCAAAGATCCAAGCCTTTGGGACAAAAACTCATTTTTTGACAAAAACTGTTGGGAGAACAATATAACAGAAACATGGTGTAGACCAATATTTTACACCATATACCAAGATAAGATCAAAATAAATGCAGGACTTACATGTACCAGGTGGTACTATAAGCAAATTAAGAAAGCATGGAATATTTTACCTGTCGGAAGTATGGAGAAGAAAAGAATTTAGAACCAAGTAAGATATAGAGAGTATTATGAAATGTAAAATTGATAATGTTGATAATGTAAAATTAAAATTTTACCCCCAAAAAACACAATACAATTAAAATTAGAAGGAAAGCAGAAAACCAGGGAAAATTTTTTGCAGCAAGTATCTCTAACAAAGCTTACTTCCCAAATAAGTTAGAGAACTGAGTCAAATTTATAAATATACAAGTCATTCCCCACTTGCTAAATGCTTAAAGGTTAAAAACAGACAGTTTTCAGACAAAGAAATCAAAGTGTCTATAGTCATATGAAAAAATATTCCAAATCACTAGTGATTAGAGAAACACAAATTAAAACAGCTCTGAGACAATACGTCCTATCAGACTGACTATTATGACAAAAACGATAAGTGTTGGAGGTGGTGTCAGAAAACTAGGACATTAATGCAAGAGTTGTGAACTGATCCAACCATTCTGGAGAGAATTGTGGACTTTTTTTTTATAACCCAAAGATTATAAACTATGTACCTTTGACCAAACAATACCACTCCTAGGTCTGTATCCCAAAGCGATTTTTTTTAAAAAGGGGGAAAGGACCTATTTGTAAATTTTATATATATGTATATATATATATATATATATATACATACATAAATATGCATAATATGTGTGTGTACCAACTCTTTCTCTGGTAACAAAAAATTAGAAATCAGGAAAGTATCTGTCAATTGGCGAATAGCTGAATAAATTGTGGCAAATGAGTGTGATGGTATACTACTATGCTGTAAGAAATGACAAGCAGGATGATTTCAGAAAAAAGCTGGATTTATGTGAATTCATGCAAAGTGGAATGAGTAGAACCAGGAGAACACCGTACACTGTAACAGCCATATTGTATGATGAACAACTGTGAATGACGTAGCGATTCTCAACCCTGCAATGATTTAAGACTATCCCAAAGGACTTAGGATGAAACATACTGTATGTCCCCAGAGAAAGAACTGATATTGTCTGAATACGGACTGAAGCATACTATTTTTCACTCTTTTTTTTTGTTGTTGTTGTTCTTTGAGTCTTCTTGTATAAATGACTAACATGGAAATGTTTTACATGATTATAAATGTATAACCTATATTGTATTTCTTACCATCTCAGGGAGGGAGGGAGGAAAGAAGAAAGGGAGAAAAGGATAAAATTTAGAACTCAAAACTTTAAAAAGTGTTTAGAATGGTTTTTAATATGTAATTGGGGAAAAGTAAAATAATAGTTAATAATAATAAAAAAAACTAAAATGTAATTTCTTTTTTGGGGGTCATAATTGTGATTTCATGGGGGCAAAGAACTTAAGAGTGAGGAAAACCCCTATATCTATGAATACTAGTGGCTGTTCTGCAATTCACATGCATTTAGCGTCGCCTGGAACATTGGAAAACCAAGTGACTTGCCCCACAGACTCAGTATGTGTCAGAGGCTAGAGTTTTTGATACCCAAACCTTCCTCATTCAGAAGTTAGCTCTTTAGCCATTATACCATCCTGCTTTTCAGTGAATAAATCAAAGTATAAGTGATATATTAAGCATTGCTATGTGCAAGGCACTGTGCTAAATGTTGGAGACAGATTTACAGAGGTTACACAGCCCCTGCTCTAATGAGGAGACAACACGTGGAAGATTCAGCTTTAAGAAAGATGCTGAGATTCCAGAGTCCTTAGGATGCAGCAACAAAGCATCTTCCTGATGTCATTTTCATAAAATCGCATCAGAGTCCTAGATTGTCTCTATCAGTCTTTGCAGTCAAGAAGGCGGTGGTGGTTCAACTTGCCTGGCATCATATTCCTAACCCAAAGAACACTCCAATGATCAGTAACCTAATTAGGAAAAAGTATTTCTAACATTGTTTTTCCAATGACATTTTTCCTCTTTTCCAAAAAAATAAAATCAATTAAAAAATCCTCTCAAGAACACCTGGGAGAGGACAACTCTTCGCTTAATTTATTCCCCTAATGAATGTTTCATATACAGCAATTCAGGCTCTGGAACAACACTCTCTGGGTATGTCACATTAGTTCAACCTGAGCCTATTATACGGTCCACTGTGATCCTTTTAAATGGAAATTATCATAATGAATATGTTCACTTTTCCTGTATATGTTAGATCATCTTGGTAAAGTTAATCATACACTATTAGAAGACAGTATGTACTGTTCAAGCACAGACTTTTCCCTTATAGTCCTGACCCTGCCCAGAATGTGAGCACTCCTGGTATGAGCACAGGCTGCTGTGGGGTCAGAGACTGTTCCTGAAGAGGCCGTACTGACAGAATGTTCTGTGTCCTATAAGCTCGATGACCAGAACAAGAATCCCCCTGCCAGCATCACAATGCCTGCCTGAACAGCTTCTTTCTGTTTTGTTCCCAGGAGCCTGGGTGGAGATCTTTGAGTTAACAGAGGAAGGCCTCAAGAGTCCACACTCTACATTAACAATGGCTAATCTGGCCATTACTTTTGTTTAGAATGAATTTGGGGAAGCAATATTTGCAAAATTCCAATTTTCCACTTCCTACTTCAACCAACGCTTTCAGATTTATTTTGTTAAAAAAAAAAACAAGAAAAAAAGAAAAACAGAAAAGAAATACAAAATAAAACACAACAGAGGAGAATATTGTCATGTGCCCAGCAGATCATCAGGGAGGATTCGAGATATATAGAACAATAAATTGGGGCATCAAGAAAGTATCTATTGCAACATCCCTTCATCCCTCCAGTAGGCTGTAGTTAAGAAAGGTATGTATACATATGTAGAAATGCACATATACATACACACACACACCTGCCCCTCCTACCTTTCCTATGTCTATTAATTTTTTTTGCTTTAATTCTGCTCTTTGTCTGGCTAATTACTTAACCTCCCCCCAACCACGGATCCCCTCCCTTCTCTTTTGCTTCCTCATCTGTCCATCCCTTCCCCCTTCTTTCTTTCTTTCTTTCTTTCCTTTTTAAAAATATATTTCCATTTTTTGCTGGGGCAGCTAGAGTTAAGTGACTTGCCCAGGGTCCCACAGCCAGGAAGTATTAAGTGTCTGAGGTTAGGTTTGAACTCAGGTCCTCCTGGTCTCAAGGCTGGTGCTCTGCCCACTGCACCACCTCGCTGCCTACCCCCCATTTCTCTATACATTTTGGAGCATGCTCATCCCTTCATGGTGTAGATGTAGTGCTGCCTATTTGACCCATTCTTCATGGGAGTAGGTTTTCAAAACTGCTAGTCCTCCTCAGCCTTCTAATGCCTCTGGGTCTGTCTTCCATTCGTAAAATATGATCACTTTTTTCACCTTAACTCTGCTCCAATCTTTCTTTTGTGTTACCCCATTGCTGATGTCAATCTTAAACATTTGGGATGCATTTCCTATGTAAAAAAAGCAAAAAACCAAAAAACAAATAATTTGTCCACGTTGAGTTTCTTATGGTGGCTCTTATATGTTAAAGTTTCGATTAAGTTCGGCTTTGGTTGATAGAAAATCCTGGAGATCTGCAAGTTCATTGAAAGTCCATTTTTTGGATTCAAAAGTAAACTTTTGCTGGGTGTGACATTTTGGCATGTTTCTTGTGATTGCCCTTAGACATGACCCCAGGACCTGCGGTCTTTTATGAATACTTCCAGATTTAAACCAGCAATGTAGTTTTGGAATTGATAGACGTATATAATGTCTATTCATCGGTGCTGAGAAGTAGGTCATCCGATTTTTGTGTTTTCTCTACTACATTCCTCTAATGCAACACTGAGAGGAAGACGCTGAATTCAGAGCCACAAGACCTGAGGCTGGACTCCGCCTAGATCAGCTGTATGACCTCACACAATTCAACTGCTCCCAGGCTCAGTCTTCTCCTCTGTACAATGGGGATAATAATATTCACAGTACTCACCCCATAGAGTTGCTCTAAGGGAAAGTTAAATAACGTATTTAAAGAACTTTGTAACTGTAAGACACTGTAAATATAAGATGTCATGATGGACATTGATAGTGACAATCATTAGGAGATGAGGGGCAACTTCAGGGTTTGAAAATGTTAAAAAAAAATAATCTGAGCATTTGCAAACACAAAGGAGGTACGTGAAGGTTACAGCCACCCTAAGGATTCCAAGGGAAGAAACTAATCTGCACGAGTTCAAATCCAGCCTTAGATCCTTACTAGCTGTGTGACCCTGGGCATGACACTCAACCCTGTTTGCCTCAGACTGTAAATTGACCTGGAGAAGGGAATGGCCGACCATTTGCCAGGAAAATCCCAAAATGGGATCAAAAAGAAGAATCAGACGTGGCTTAAATGACTCCACAACCACCACAAAATCCATGGGGTATTGCTCCAAGAGAAGAGAAATTTTTGGACAACATTGCCTGTGGAAATGACCAGTGCTAGCTCAGTTCTTTACAAACAACAGGCACTTAATAAAAATTTGTAGACATCTAATACTTTATACCAAGATAAGGTTGAAATGGGTCTGAGATTTAGACATAAAGGGTGCTGTTATAAGCAGATTAGGAGACCAATTGATAATCTACCTCGGATCTGTGGAGAAGGAAAGAATTTATGGCCAATAAAGAACTAGAGAATATTATGAAATGAAAGGTGGATAATTTTACATCACGAATATATAATGGATAATTACATCATGTAAATATATATATAAAATAAATAATTATGTCAAAATAAGTTTTTGCACAAACAAAACCAATGAAAACCAGGATTAGAAAGGAAGAAGACAGCTGGGGAAAAAATTTTTATAGCCAGTGTTTCTGATAAAGGCCGCATTTCTAAAATATGCAGATAATTGACTCATTTATAAGAATACAAGCCATCCCCCAATTGATAGTCAAAGTATATGAAGAAATTAAAGCCATTTCTAGTCATACGAAAAAATGCTCAAAATCACTATTGATTAGAGAAACATAAGTTAAGACAATTCTGAGACGTCATTTCATGCCTTTCAGGTTGGCTAAGATGACAAGAAAAAATAATGGTAAATATTGGAGAGGATGTGGGAAAACTGGAATACTAATACAATGTTGGTGGAGTTGTAAACTGCTCCAACCATTCTGGAGAGCATTCTGGAACTATGCCCTTTTATAACTGCATAATCTTTGGTCCAGCCGTGTCTCTACTGGGTTTGTGTCCCAATGAAATCACAAGAGGGAAAAGAACCCATAAGTACAAAAATGTTTGTAGCAGCCTTTTCTGTAGGCAATAAAGTGGAAACAGAGTGCATGGCCATCAGGTAGGGAGTAGTTGAATTAATTATAGTATAGGAATATAATGGACTGTTATTATATAGTATAGGAATATAATGGACTATTATTGTTTTCTAAGAAATGATGAACAGGCTGATTTCAGAAAAACGTGGAAAGATTTAAGTGAACTGATGCTGAATGAAGTGAGCAGAATCAAGAGAACATTGTGCAGAGTAACAACAAAATTATGGGATGATCAACTGTGATGGACTTGGTTCTTTTCAACAATGAGGTGATTCAAGGAAATTCCAATAGACTTGTAGTGGAAAGTACTATTCATATCCAGAGAGAGAAGTATGGAGACTGAATATGGATCAAAGCATAGTATTTTCACCTTTTTTGGGTGTTTTTTTCTCATTTTTTGCCTTTTGAGCTGATTTTTCTTAAGCAGCATGATGAATATGGAAATATGTTTAGAAGAAATGCATATGTTTAACCTATATTAATCACTGATTGCTGTCTTGAGGAGGAGGGAGAGAGGAGAAAGGGAGAAAAATTTGGAGCACAAGGTTTTGCAATGGTGAATGTTAAAAACTATCTTTGAATGTATTTGGAAAAATAAAGACTGTAATAAAAATAAAATGAAATAAAACAAAAAACTCATTGGATCGAATTGGCCATGTGATTCCTGCATCTGCCTCCAAACAGGATCTCTTGGTAAAAAACAGGGAGGACCCCTGTGACCCAGTACACTGCTTAATGGAGGTTCTAAGAGATCAAAAGTGCCACTGTAGAAAAAGGTTCATGATTTCTTTGTAAGATCCAAAGGCAGCCACAAGGTTGTAAACAATAAGTGGGAGCCTCAAATCCCATTAGGAAATGCTACTAAAGAAAAGTCTGGTACACTCCCAGTATTAGAGACAGAGACGCATATGGAACAGAAGAAAGACTGAGTCCTGGGTCACTGCAAACAAAGCAATCCTTCTGCTTAATGGACTGCTCTGAATTCTGTGCATGGTCCTAAGATTTAGGCCTTTGTCAAGGACAGTTTTGTTTCATGCAAAAAGGTTATTGTTCTACTTGATAATAAAAATGCATAGTATCGGTTTCTCTGAGCAAAAAGGATGTTTGCTATGTTGAGCTGAGGGCTGGGGATATTTGCTCTTGATAATTGCTAGGGCTCTCCTGAGTCTAACAATAACAAGTACTTCTCTGCAGGCTTTGATGTCTACTAGTCACAACATTTTCCCCCAGCAGAGTAGCAGTGAATGGTACTGCAATGGTTTGAGTCAATATTGCTTCTTAATTAAAATCTCATTTGTGTTCTTTTCAAGCATTTGATTGCTCAATATATTTTTTCCAAGTCCCTTTTGACATACAGAAATGTGCTCTCTAAGCAACACACACTTTTTTCCTTCCTCCATCACAAGCTAAATAAGTTGCTCTAGAACACTCCCAGTCTTTGTTGACCCAGAGAGCAAGAAGTTGAAATCGCAAACATGAAAAAGAAGCAAATTCACTTTGCAGGAGAAAATATTAATGTCAGTTCCCTTGAGAAAGAAAATTTCCAGTTAATGTTGATAAATCTTTTATCCCTCCCTGCCCGCTATACCTCCCATCTATCCCCCCACCAACAGAATTCAGTGCTACAGCTGGGATAATAAACTACTATTTTTCTTCATCCAAGGCCCAATCTTTCGTGGTTGGTCACCATTAGATTGGGGGATTAGGAAGGCATTAGTGATACTTAAGACAGCCATTCATACATTCTATTGAGACAGAAAGGATTTCATGTATTCATCCAATGAACTTTTTAAAAGTATCTGCTGCGCACAGAGTTGGGCACAAGCTTCTTTATGACTTGATTCTTGCTCCATGGACTTTACAGCCTAGTAAAGATCAACACATATGGATATAACAATAAAAGTGCATTAGATCAATAAAAATAAAAAAATAGGAGAGGTCCTAGGAGAAGGTGCTTAATTACTAGTTCAATTGTTGAATGAAATTGAATTAAACTGAAATGAATTAGAGAATCAGGAAAAAGGAAGAATTTTAAAGAGCAGATGGAGTTTTAACAGGTGAAGAGGAGAAATTATGACATTTCAAGCATACAAAGAGCACAGAATGCAGCCAAGTACAGAGTGTGTTCATGGGAACTGAGCCAAAGCCCAGAGTGCACAAAAGGGAGTCACACAACATGATAAGGGACAAGTTTTTGAGCCACTTTACATCAAACTTAGGTCCCCCCAGGTTTTTGAAAACCATCCCCTTCATCATTTCTTACCTCACAACAGTATTCCATCACATTCATATGCTATAACTTGTTCAGGCATTCCCCAATTGCTAGGCAATTATTTGCCTCCACAAAAAAGAGATGCTATAAATATTTTTATCCTTTTCCTTTTTTCTATGATTTCCTTGGGGTATAAATCTAGAATGAGCAGTGTTAGGTCAAAGGTATTGCATAGTTTTATAGTCCTTTGGGCTATAAAAAGTTTTTTCCTACATCCCCTCCAGTATTTGCCATTTTCATGTCTTAAAATTTATACAATCTGATGAAGATGGTACCTTAGAGTTGTGCTGATTTGCATTTCTCTAATTATTAGATACTTAGAGCAATTTTCTCATATGATTATTGATAATTTTGATTACTTCCTCTGAAAACTAACTAATCATATCTTTTGACCACTTATCAATTGGGGAATGGCATATATTTTTTATAAGTTTGGCTCAGTTCCCTCAATATTTGAGAAATGAGACCTTTTAAAAAGAAACTTTGTTATATTTTCTCCCATATTCTTGCTGTTCTCATTTTGACTGTACAAATCCTTTTTAGGGGCAGCCAGATGGCACAGTGGATAGAGTATCAAGCCTAAAGCCAGGAAGACTCATCTCCTTGAGTCCAAACCCGGCCTCGGACACTTATTATGTGATCCTGGGCGACTCATATAACCTCGATTGCCTCTGTTTCCTCATCTGTAAAATGAGCTGGAGGAAATGGTAAACTACTCTAGTACCTTTCCAAAGACAGTCCCAAAGGGGGTCATGAAGAGTGGATATAAGTGAAAATAACTAAGAACAATAACAAACCTTTTAAAATTTTAAGTAATTAAAATGATCCATTTTACCTCCCATGAATCTCTCTCTCTTATTTGGTCATAAATTCTTCCCTTATCCATAAATCTAGCAAGTAATTTTTTCTATGCTCTCTTATTAATTTTATATCACTTTTTATGTCTACATCATATGCCCATTTTGAGCTTATATAATGTGAGATGGTAGTCTATGCCCAGTTTCTGCCAGATTTCTTTCCAGTTTTCTCAGCAGTTTTTTGTTCAGAGTTTTTATTTTTTTTTTCTGCATGACATGATGAATATGGAAATATGTTTAGAAGAATTGCACCTGTTTAATCTATTTTGAATTGTTTAATGTCTTGGGGAAGGAGGAGGAAAGGAAGAAAAAAATTGGAACACAAGGTTTTATAAAGGTGAATGTTGAAAACTATCTTTGTACATATTTGCAAAAATATTATTAAAACAAAAAAGAAAAGAAGAAAAAAGTAAGTTCTCACCACAACAGTTAGGATCTTGGGAGTTTATCAAATGCTATGTTGCTGTGCTCATTTGCTTCTGTATATTGTGTACATAATTTATTTCACTGACCAACCATTTTATTTCTTACCCAATACTAGATTATTTTGATGTACTATTGTTTGAGATCTGGTACTGCTAGGACCCCTGAGATGGATCACCTCTGAAAGAGATTTTAGAGGTCCCTTACTACACACAGCTCCCTCGTTTTACTTATGAGGAGGCTGGAGTCCACAGTGCTTCAGTGACTCATTTGAAGTTACCTCAACAGAACCTACATTAGCATGAGGGTTCTCAGGCTCCAGATGCAATGGACAGATTAAATAGCATGAGTACTACAAGAGAACATTGTGTCACTGAGAAAGAAGCTAAACTGAAGCAATAAGGCATTTCTCAAATTTATAAAGCTGGCAGATCCATTTATAAATTTGTGCTTATGTTTTGAATAAACTAGATTTCAAAATTTAATATACCAAGCATGATTTTTAATGAGAAAATGAAATTATACATAATATAGTTAGATGTTCTTAACATAACAAAATGATGAAGAAAGGTTTTGATGACAAAAAAAACTATTTCAAATGATCAACTTTTTCCATTTGGGTATTTTGTTCATCACACAGATCCCAGTCTCTTTTCCTCATTAAGGATGATTTATGTACCTGACTTCTTTGATCCATTTCCTTCCTCTTTCTCCAGGATATGTGGTCATTCTTTCTACTTATGCATCTTTTTTTTTTATTTAATAGCCTTTTATTTACAGGATATATGCATGGGTAACTTTACAGCATTAACAATTGCCAAACCTCTTGTTCCAATTTTTCACCACTTACCCCCCACCCTCTCCTCTAGATGGCAGGATAACCAGTAGATGTTAAATATATTAAAATATAAATTTTACTTATGCATCTTAATTTCACTCCCTCCACTCCACTCCTTCCACAGACTCTTTGAGTCTGCCTACAACCTGGTCAGACTTTATCAGATGGACAGCTACTTCTCCATCTTTATTGTTCAGTTCACTGAAATTTCTGTGAAAACCTCTCTACAGTCATTGCTGTGAACTTGAATGAGAGTACCAAGAGACAAAGTATAGAGAAGGTTAAAAAAACACTCATCAAGATGGTGAAGAGGACAAGGAAATAATTTTTGTTTTTTAGTTTTCTTTTTTATCTTTTTCTTTTTTTTAATAGTATTTTATTTTTTCCAATTACATGTGAAGATAGTTTTCATCATTTATTTTTGTGAGATTTTGAATTCCAATTTTCCCCCTCCCTCCCTTACCTCCCCCTTCCCAAGAAAGCAAGCGATCCAATGTAGGTTATACATGTACAATCATTTTTAAACATATTTCCATATGAATTGTGTTGGGAAAGAAGAATCAGGACAAAAGGGGAAAACTACAAGAAAGAAAAAAAAAACCAAAAAAGTGAAAATAATTAAGTTTCCATCCTCA
The DNA here is from genome assembly GCF_902635505.1 of Sarcophilus harrisii. Taxonomy (NCBI): domain Eukaryota; kingdom Metazoa; phylum Chordata; class Mammalia; order Dasyuromorphia; family Dasyuridae; genus Sarcophilus; species Sarcophilus harrisii. Next base: position 15,459,232 of record NC_045428.1, on the reverse strand, counting down.
TTCCAGATCCATAGTTCTTTCTTTGGATGCACATGACATTTTCCATCTAAAGTCTATTAGAATTGTCTTGGATCATTGTATTGCAGAGAAAAGCTAACACTCAAAATGATTATCACACAATCTTGCCGTTACCGCTTATGTGTTCTGCTAGTTCTTCTCACTTTGCTCACCATCACTTCATGCAAGTCTTTTCAGGCTCTTCTGAAATCAGCCTGCTCATCATTTCTTAAAGAACAATGAGACATTCATGTACCATAACTTATTCAGCCATTCCCCAACTAATGGGCATGCCCTCAATTTTTAATTCCTTGCCACTATAAAAAGACCTGCTACAATCATCTTTGCACATGGCTCTTTTTCTATCTTTTATGATCTCTTTGGGATACAGATCAAAGAGTATGCCCTTGGGCATAGATCCAAGTGACTCTCCAGAATGGCTGGATCATTTCACAACTCCTTCAACAAAGCATTAATGTCCCAATTTTCCCACATACCCTCCAGTGTTTATCATTTTCTTTTTCTGTCATCTTAGCCAATCTCATGATAGGTGTGAAGTGGTACCTCAGAATTGTTTTAATTTACATTTATCTAATTAACTGAGTTTTGATAAGGAAACAGTTAACAAAGAGAGACAGGAGAATTAGATGGTGTAATGTGCCTTTAAGGGAGAAGAGAATATCCATTGGTTGGGTTGATCAACCATTAAATATAGAAGACTGAAGAGAATGAATACTACAAAGTTCCATTGGATTGGGTGATTGGGAGGGCATTAGTAATTTTTAACAGGGTAATACCAACAGAAGGCTTGCTGTGGGAACCAGAATACAAAAAGCTGAGGGAATGGATAGTGAGTAAGTAGAAGTAATATGGCAGCTTCATTGTCATTTATGGAGAAACTAGTGACATTTTTCTATTTATCTGCTTACTATCCTTCTAATTTCATTTTTAAATGTTCTCTGGATAATGTGTCTAACTAAATGTTTGTCTAACCAGATGTCTCTAACCAAATATTTAGTAAATTCCTTTCTTTCTCCCATATTTCTTGCTATTTTACCTCAAACCATCCTTCCCTATAAGTTTTATAAAAAATTTATAATCCAAATCAGAGCTGCCCTTGGTTGCCATATTTCTATGTTTTGCAAGAAGTAAGTGTTGCTGGATGAAGCAGTTCCTGGGTTCTTTTGGTCTCTTCCATCTGTAGACTCCTTTACATTAACTATTTCCTTAGAGAACCATGATTATCTGAATTTTTATTATTCATTTGCTACTTTTAGTTTCAACCCAAAATCCATATAGATGACATAGCAGTTACCTAGATAGCAAGCATATCTTCTCAATTTTCTTTTGTCTAAATTTTTTTAAAAAATCTTTCTCTAACCACTCAATGATCTACATGCAGAAATGACTGTTTACTGTCTATTAGACTGTCAGCGATGTTATTCAGTGACCAGAATCTCCCAATTCCCTTCATGAAGGAAGTCTTCATGCCTATTAGGGACAGAGCTTCTATAGTGAGCAATTCTGTGGCCCTCTCATTTATTCTTTCCAAGTTGGCGTCTAACAGTTAACGATTGCTCTTTATGTCTGACCATTCATCCATTTCTAAATCTACCAAAAGGTACTATCATATAGTTCACATTTCTTCATCTTTTCCCCCCCAAGAACAAATTTTAACAGATAAAAAAATTATTAGCCACAATGTAAAGGATGAAATGTTTAGCTACTCCTAACTTGATCCCCACGCTCCCAGAAAATTTACCATCTCCCTGTCCAGAGGTATGGCAATCAAGTAATCTATGAGCCAATGACAGTAAAATGGTGGACACAAGGCCAGAGACTGGAGATACAGAGACCAAAGTTAACATCCTTGCCATCAGGCTCTTCCAATCTACTAGAGAATTACTGATAGGTGAGAAAAGGGAATGGACCCCCTCTACAGATGTGGTGAGAGCCTTCTCTTCAGCTCGTAGCCTGGGAGAGCTTTTTAGATCATTAAGAGGCCAGCTGGCCACCAGCTCATTTACCCAGGCTGATGTAGAAAAGGTTGTGCCAGAGGAAAGATAAAAACTCAGCTCTTCCTGGCTCCAAGGCTGATACTCTGCCCACTGACCTCTTATTGCCTTGTGGTACATCTAAAAATATATTCTGTGGGTGTGTGTGTGTGTCTGTCTGTCTCTCCATCTCTGTCTCTTGTCTCTCTCTCTCATATATATATATATATATATATATATATATATACACATTTGTCCATCTCTCTCTGTCTCAGTCTCTATCTTAGATTGGGAACCAGAGAGTGCCATAATCTCCAAGGAAGAATAGTTGTAGATCATCCATAGAAAGATGGAGAGACCTGTGGCCAAATTGAATAGGTTCCAGCATAAAATCAAAGATGAATTAAATTGCTAAAAATATAGATTATAGTATGTGATTATATAGGGCTGAAACTCTGAATAGGTGCATTGGAATCAGACAACCTAGAACTTAAGGCTAATTACCCATTGGACAATACTCTGCTAACATCTGCTTGGAAAATGGCCCTTCCCACTATCCTGTGCTGGCTCAATCTTTTGGTGTATACTGAGAATTGTAGAAAGAATGAGGGGGTGGAGTAAGACTAGCCAGAGTCACTTTGGATATGGATGGGGAGAAGGGAGGTCGTGAAGAGCTTGTGTCCATTCCCTTCACTTCTACCCCTAAAGACCAAGAACAAAGACCAAGGACTTTTGCTTATCCTGACTCCGGCTGATTCTAAGGCATCCAGGGGGCTAACCCGGACTTCACATGTGATTACATGTTAGATATGATACGAATATAATATCAACTATTATGTGATATGATCACAGATGTGTCTGTGTGCATATAGACATAATCAAAGGGATGTATGACCAGAAAGAGATGGCCTCTTAGTAAATATGAAGGACCACATATGGACAAAGATGAGCTACATATGGGTACTCTTGGAATGTTCTGAGACTTACACAAGGGTCGCAAACATATTGGATGGACTTCCATGTACAAGAGCATGTAAACCAGCCACAGAAGATGAAAAGGGTAGATGTTTGGAGATCTATTCAAGTATTGAAAGCAAAAAGTTGAAAGGGGGGAGGGAGGTTATTCTATGTTCTCATCTTTTTGTGTCTTGGGGAAGAATGGAGAAAGAAAAGAGTGTCATCTCTTGACTAACATTCCCATAAAGTCTACAAGCTCCATCATGTTCCCTCTGACTTAAATGTAGATAATTTTGTAAAGCTCTAGGTGAGGAGGAATCCTTTACTGCTTAGCTTCTTTTTCACAGAACAACTGATAGGGATTTGGTTGCGATTTATACATTTCAGTACTCGAGAAGCCTACAATTGTGCCAGTGTTTGTATACAAACTCTCAGATGCCTGGAGACAGATGATCTCCAGGAACTGCCATGGCCAAAAAAATCTTCGGTCGATGATGCTTCCCAAAGTGAACCAGCCAGCCCACAGATGACAGCAGACAGACAGATGGCCACCAGGGCTGTACCTGGAAGCTGTTGTAGCTCGGAGAACCTGCCCAAGCTGAGCTCCACCAGGGTAGTTTTTGACAGCTCAGTGTCACCTCATCATATTGGAATATGACTTCATGGGTAATGAGTAATTGGAACCCTATGTAATTTGGAGCCCAATTTACATAAGTAACAAAATAGTACTGAACATTCTGAATGAAAATTAACCGTAAACGTCGTACATGCCAATGAAAAGGTCTCTTTGTTGGCCCAAATATAGGCCATTGTGAAGCAGAGACTTTATCCCTAAATGGCCTGGGTGTGAGAGACCGCACGCCAGGAGCAGTGATGGCCACCATTCAAGGCCTGCCTTTCATGTATCCTGGCTGGGTGAGCCTGGGAAAGTCAATCTCAAAAAGGCAGGAAAAGGCAGGTTCTAACATCTCTCCAATGATAAAAACGGTAGATTCGGAACCAGAGTTGGAAGAGATATCCGAGATCGTCCAAGAGAAGTAAAAGGAAGCCCCTCAAAGTGGACAGATTGCCTCATGATCACACCGACAGTGGCAGAGACAGTAAGTACGCATACCCAAGGGTCTTAGCGACACACATCTCTCAGTGGAACAAACTCCTCTGGGCCCCAATCTGATGTCCCCCAGAAGAAATGGACACCCCGGCCTCCAAGGTCTCACCAGGAGCAAAGAGGCACATCCACATCCTGGTAGTTGAAAATGGATTGATTAACTCATGGGGAGACAGTGCTTGGAGAAATTACAATTTTTCCCTGTAGATGACATGCATTTTATACTACCTGACATCATAATAAGGATTTATAATAAGGAATTGTATATCTTCTGGTACTATAAAATCTTACATAAAATGATTCTGTGCATGGTTTTTAGAAATTATCCAGGGGTATATAAAGTCTAAGAAGCAACACATGGACACCTTATGTCAAAGATTTAATTCAAAATTCCTATTAAAAATTTCAGGGTCCATGTGTGTTGGAAAATGCTGATTACATCCAGTGAAAAGTTATGGAAAAGCATATTGTTTTCACTTTTTTGTTGTTTTTTTCCTTTCTCATTATTTTTGTTGTTGTAAGTCTTCTACATGATTAATGTAGAAATATGTTTAACATGATTGCAAATGTTTAACATATATCAAATTGTTTGCTGTCTTGGGAAGGGGGAAGGGAGAAAAATCTGGAGCTCAAAATCTTACAAAGAAGAATGTTGAACACTATCATTATCTGTAATTGGAAAAAAATTAAATATTATTAAGTAAAAAGAAAAATTGCGAGTCCAAAATTGAAAAATATTTTTTGGGAAAAGGCTGGTTTGTTTTCAGTTTTTTTTTTTGTTTGTTTTAACTGATGGCTGGATCTTCCCTCCCTCCCGTTCAACTGAACTCTAGGTGAATTGACCCTAGGGAATATTTACAAGAGAAACTCATTTGTGACACTGTCCTCCAAAACTCATCTATGAATTCATGAAATATTTGGCTTTGAACAGAAAGGATCAGACCCTTCTAAAAAGAATTCCCAAGACTCTTGAAATTTCAAAGAGTGACTTCCTGGTATGCTAGAGTTTGTAGCTTTTTGTGGACCTTCCCAGCAGAAACTATTTTAAAAATAAATCTGTCAGAGAGTAAACTGTTTTCTAAGTAAATGCTTGAGAAAACTAGAAATTTAATTATACTAAGAATGAGTGGGGAGCGTGCTCATTAAATTTGTGTCAGATCTCATGCTAGGAAGGATGGAATGTAATTTGGAAAACAGGGGTGGAATTTAACATGACTCTAACAAGATAAAGCAAATGGCTGTAAAATGAACAGCACAGCATTTCAGTGGTTAGTAGCTAAACAAAATGCAAAGATATACAGTAGGGCTGGGTATCAGTCCTTCAGGAGTGAATTATAACTCAAGAAATTACATATAATGAGAAATGTTAATTTTACAAGCACATAGAAAAAGAAAAAAAATGGGGCTTTATGTAATCATTGCAAGAGAATTCATTATTCTCAATACTGCTTTGTACCTCATAGAGTAATGGTTCCAGTCTTGATGTCCACAAAGTAGAAATCTTGAGACTACTTAATGAAATGTGACTATAAAGTGACAATTGATTTTTAAAAAATCAAATAAAAAGAAATGTTTAAATTCAAATATTAAACACCTCAATAAGTGTTGTCATCAGGGCTTTATCTCTTGTAAAAATTGGGGCGTTTTAACATTCCCATTGATCAAACCATTTTTCATGTTCCCCTTTAAAAATTGTCTTCAGAGACTGTAGCACAATCTTTTGAAAATCTTCAATAGGAGATAGTCTTCCTCCTTTAAAGATGGATTTGATTTTTCTTTTTTTAAGATTCAGAAATCATTCAGAGCAAAGTCAGTGAGTGATCGAGCTGGGCAAAGGTGAGCACTTTGTTCAGAGGAATAACTCAAATATTTGCTGAGATCAATTAAAAAATGAAGAGTGTAATTAAAAGAGTCTGATTTTTCTCATGTGGGGTGTGTAGAACGGTGTTAAGGGTGATTTTAGAATAGTAGCTCTGGTGGAGGGGAGAAGGATTGACTGAGGCACAAAGCCTTTGAAGGCTAATGCAAGCAAAAACAGATAAATGCTTCTCTGTGTGTTTGGTCAGTTTATTCAAGTTTATTGCTTTTCAGGTCCTACTCAGAACTTTTATCAAGGACTTGGGGCTCTCCAAAGCTCTTCCAGAAAAACAAAACCTCTGACAGGGTCTACACTAAACTAAAAGACAAACAGGAGCTCAGCTACAGCCCAGCTGGCAGACGAGCCTTATGGGACTTGAGCACAGCTCGCCTTCCTCCATCCCTGTGCCATCTCCTTACTTATTTCAGCCTCCTTTAATCCCTTTCTTTTCTTCCAGATGCATCTCCACAAAGTCCTTCCCCATCCCTTTGCCAGTGCCTTCCTGCCCTCCATACCACCTCACATGTATTTGCACATGCTTAAACACATGCAAGGAGGCGCAGAACTAAGAGAAGGAGTAATTTCATCTTTTTTCTCTGAACCTCAGTGCCTAACACATTACCTGGCACATAGTAGGAGCTTAAAAAATGCTTGTTGATTGACTGATAGCGAAGTTCAGAGAGAGTCATTGCCACAAAGTGGGCAGTGAAGGGACGAGTCGTTTTGTAGCTGTGATTGTGGCTGCTGTGGCTGGAGCAATTCCGCCACCTGCTAAGGGACAACGATGGCCTGTTCCTCTGGTCAGGAAGGGAGGACGCGAGCTGGGTGGCAGAGAGCCAGAAGCTGGTGTCGTTCACCCTGGAAGGGGTCATTAACCTGCCTCCCCCCACAAAGTTCTAGGACTGTAGCTAATCCTTTTCCAGTTGCTTTAGGATCACAGAATGGTAGGACTTCTAACTCGGAAGGGGCTGCAGTGATCTAGCCCACACCTCAAGGAGGGACACATGCACATGGCAAAACCCCAGACAAGTGGCAGGAAATCTCAGCCTGAGTTCCTCCCCTGAAAGGGAGCCCACTGCACCCCGGGACATCTCTGAGAGCGATGGCTCTCCTTTTGACATCTGGTTGATTTTTTTCCTCTCGGCTCTGGAAGTAAACAGAACACTCTAATGCCCCTTCCATGGGACAACTCTTGAAATGCTTGAAAACAACCATTTTTTTCTGCGGAGGCTTGTGCAGGCCATCTATATAGCCCTGGTGCTTAACATCCTTCACGGATTTAATACACTTCACTTTCTCCGATTTATCAGCATCTTTCCCAAACTGTGTGGCCATAAATACTGATACAATATTCTAGATGGGGGAGAAGAACCATCCCCTTGTTCCTTCACGTTCTGCCTCCTGACGGGGCACACATCACCTCAGAACTGGTCGTCCTTAAAGAACAGAGGGGCGGCCGAGATCTCTGCGAAGAGGGGCAATGGAGCTAAGAGAGCCCGAGGCTCCTGAACGGCCCCCGTCACGTTGCCTAAGTCTGTCCCCTTGTATTGCGTCTCTCTCTGATGGACTCTGCTGCTGAAATCTGAGGCCTTGGCCTGAGAAACAAACCGTTTGGCAGGAATGACTCTGTCCTAAGGTCAGGGACAGTTCTGCCAGATAGTACCTTCTGAGCCCTTTCCCACTCTGGCCAGCATGGCCGTGTCGGAGGTCAAAGAACCGGAGGGGTTCCTGACAACGGGAGAAAATGCTCGTGTCAGCGAGTCCTACAACACAGGGGTCGGGTCCCCAGCGGGGAAGAAGCTTTGTGGCTGCAGAGTCACATCTCATGACATGAAGACTGGGAACAAAATTAAACCATGTCCTTGGCTCTGGGGACTGCCGGTCCCAGAATGCCTCCCTGGGGGTTACAGTCTGCCCCCTGCCCAGACCCCACGGCTTCTCAGACCTAGACGATGTTGTCTGGAGGGGAGAGTCAGAAATTCGGGTACATTTGCATGTGAATGTGAGTGTGTGTGTGAGTGTGAGAGTATGTGTGTGTGTGAGAGAGTGTGAGTGTGAGAGTGTGTGTATGTGTGTGTATGAGTGTGTCTGAGTGTGAGAGTATGTGTGTGTGAGAGAGTATGAGTGTGTGAGTGAGTGTGTATGTGTGTGTGTGAGTGTGAGAGTATGTGTGTGTGAGAGTGTGAGTGTGAGAGTGTGTGTATGTGTGTGTGTGTGAGTGTGTGTGAGTATGAGTGAGTGAGTGTGTGTGTGAGTGAGTGTCATCACCACCTTCTCATTTCCTCTCTGTCAGGACTTCATCTCCCTGTTCTCTTGACAGCTACACCCAAGGGGACCTGGGGCCCAGTCAGACAAACTGCCCTGAGTGATAGGGGAAAAGCCCATGACAAAACGAGGAATTCATATAGGCAAGAATTTGACTTCCTCAAGGGAGTGTCACAGCTCATTATGGACCCCAAGAACACCAAACAAGTCTCTTTAAGCCAAGTGTGTGGTGGGGGGTAAAGGAGACTTTTACCCCAGTACAGGGAATTTCACACTTGGAAGTAGAATGAAGGCAAGCAGACTCAATACAGAAGAACTATTATATAACAACTGGAAGAATAACCAACTATGGCATTTCTAACGAGAACAAAAAAGTGAAATTGCCAGTTAAGAGACTGAACAAAAATCACTTCCCCAGAATCTTTAAAAGAGAAAAGAGGTCTAGGCCAGGGGCCCTTTCCAGGTTCTGTCCTGGGTACTACTACTCCTCTTCTACAACTTTCTCATTTGGCAATCCCAGCATTTCCCATCATTTCAACAATCACCTCTCTGAAGATGACTCTTGGATTTTTACATCTGAGCTGAGATTTTCCTCTCATTTCCAGTCTTGTCTATTAGATATTTCTAATAGATAGTAATGATTTTCTTAACCTTAACTGCACCTTCTTTAAACTTTAAAGATGTCCTTGGCAACAACTGTGAGAAAAGAAACAAAATCTGAAAAGTGACCCAAATTTAACCATTTTAAGAAACTGAATGTCAAATAAGTTTTAACATAAACCACAAAAGTAAAAATATCACAAACACATAGTGTCTTGAAGTTGTCAATCAGTTAACTGGAAAGTAATTTTGCCCAAACTCTTGCCCAATATAGGAATTTTTGTATTGCTAATATATGTTACAGCAGATTTCAAAACATTAGATGTATTGAAAATTTTGTAACAATTTAAGTTTTATTTTTCTTTTTAATAAGCTAAAGTACAACTCTAAAGTACATTCTTTAAAACAACTCTAAAACAAAATTTGATAACATTCAAAAGAGATGGTACAACTTTAGAGAAGAGGTATCCTTTTAAAAAATGTTTGTTAAGGACATTGTTGATAACTTTCACAAACTACAAATCATTTGGAGAAGGGAAGAATTTATGGCCAAAAAAGTCCTAGACAATATTATGAAATGCAAAATGGATAATTTTGATTACATTAAATATTTTTTTTTGCACAAACAAAAACAATGCAGCCAAGATTACAAGAGAAGCAGAAAGCTGGAAAACAAATTTTACAATAGCATTTCTGATAAAGACTAAATTCTAAATTTCTAAAATATATAAAAAACTTAGTCAAGTTTATAAAAATATAAGCCATCCAATTGTTAATGCTGTAAAGTTACCCATGCATATATCCTGTAAATAAAAGGCTATTAAATAAATAAATAAATAAATATAAGCCATCTTCCAATTGGTATATGGTCAGGGGATATAAATATACAATTTTCAAATGAAGAAATTAAAGCCATCTATAGTTATATGAAAAAATGCTCTAAATCACTATTGATTAGAGAAATATAAATTAAGACAGCTCTGAGGTACCACTTCCTACCTATTTGATTAGCTAAGATGACAGGAAAGGATAAGATAAATATTGGGGGGGATGAGAGAAAATTGAGACACTAATGAATTGTTGGTGGAGTTATAAACTGATTCAACGATTCTGGAGAGCAATTTGGGGAAGCAGCCTCACTTCTAGATCTGTATCCCAAAAATATTATAAAACAGGTGAAAAGACCCACATGTGCAAAAATGTTTTTAGCAGCTCTTTTTCTAGTGTCAAGAACTTGGAAATTGAGTGGATGCCCATCAATTGGAGAATGACTGAATATGGTATATGAATATAATGGAATATTATTGCTTTTTAAGAAATGATGAGCAGACAGATTTTAGAAAATCCTGGAAAGACTTACATGAACTGATGCTGAGTGAAGTGAGTAGAACCAGGAACAAAGTGTACATAGTGACAGCAAGATTATGTGAGGATCAACTATGATGGACTTGGCTCTTTTCAACAATGGGGTAATTTAAGGCAATTCCAATAATCTTGAGATGGAAAATGTCATCTGCATCCAGAGGGAGAATTATGGGGACTAAATGTGGATTGAAGCATAGTATTTTCACCTTTTTTGTTTATTTGTTTACTTGATTTTTCTCTCTAGTATTTTTTTTTCTTTTGGTCTTTTCTTTCATAAAATTTCTTTCATAACATATGAAATTTAAAAGTATTGTAAATGTATAACCTCTATCAAATTACTTGCTGTCTTGAGGAGGGGGAAATAAGGGAGAGAGGGAGAAACAATTGGGAACACAAAATCTTATAAAAAAATCAATGCTGAAAACTATCTTTACATTTATTTGGAAAAATTAAATATATTATTGAAAAAAAAAACCTGCAGATCATCCAGGCCACTGCAGACATTCTTTTAAAAGATAATAATGACTTTTTATTTTTCAAAATACATGCAAAGATAGTTTTAAATAGTTATCCTTGCAAAATCTTGTTTTCTAAATATTTCTTCCTCCCTTCTTCTCCCCTCCCCTACACAGCAAGTAATCCAATATAGGATTTCTATGTGCAATTCTACTAAACATTTGCACATTTTAATCATGTTGCACAAGAAAAATCAGTTCAAAAAGGAAAAAAAAATATGAGAATAATAAAAAAAGCAAGCAAACAACAACAAAAAGAAGCGAAAATACTATGCTGTGGTCCACTTTTAGTCTCCATAGTCCTCTCTCTGGATGCAGATGACTCTTTCCATTCCAAGACTATTAGAATTACCTTGAATAACTTCATTGTTGAAAAGAGCCAAGTCCATCACAGTTGATCATCACATAATCTTATTGTTACTATATACATTATTCTCTTAGTTCTATTCACTTCACTTAACATCAATTCACATAAATCTTTCCAGGTTTTTTCTGAAAGCAGTCTGCTCATCATTTCTTATAGAACAATAATATTCCATTACCTTCATATACTATAATCTATAATTCAGCTATTCCCCAATTGATGGGCATCCACTTGGTTTCCAGTTATTCGACACTACAAAAAGTGTTGCTATAAACATTTTTGTACATGTGGGATCTTTCCCCTTTTTAATGATCTCTTTGAGAAAAAGACCCAAAAGACATACCCATTGCAAACATTCTTGATACAGCCATCTTATGACAATTTAGTCTGGTTGGCCTTCAAAACAATTTTCCCCAAATCTTAAATCTGCCCAGGTTTCAACTACGTGACATATTTCTGATTTTGTACCAATAATATGCTTTCTTTTAAATCTTCAAATTAGATCAGGAATGATATTTATAAATTTGCTTTTCAAAACCTGAAAATGTGACTATCTTTAAAACAAAAAGCATAAATCTTGTTAAATAACTTTTAAAAAAGCACTATTAGTCATATATTTCAATAGAGCAAAGAGCAGAAGCTTGAGGTCACCCAAGATGAAAAGGAAAGAAAAATGTGGAGAATCTTTGAGAATATTCATATGACTGTAGGATGAGACCCTAGATGTGTCATTAAGCTATGGAGGATAAAAAATAGACTGTTTCCCTAGAGCCTGAATCTCAGAGGTCCATAAATGAAGAACTTGAGTGAATGATTGGCGATTCAGAAATAGATGAAAATGGTTGAAATAGAAGATTGGAAGGATGCTTACTTTATAGCATATATACTAAAATTGTAATATATGGAGAAGATTAGCATGAACTGATCTCTGCACAAGGATAACATGCAAATTTGTGAAGCATTTCATATTTTAAAACTATTTAAATACACAAATATTACTATATTGTGTCAATTTTATTTAATTTATAATGAATATATAAATGAATATAAAATACAAAAAAGTATAAGGTTGGTGGAGTTAGGAAAGATGAAAAGATGGACTCAGAGAAATAGAAATGGAAAGACATGGACTCAAAGAAATAGAAAATAAAAACGAAGAGTAGTTTTACATCAATGCATATGAATGTATACATGTATATATGTGTATGACATAAATATATCTATGTATATATCTATGTCTGTAGGCATGCATGTATATGTGTGTATGTATATGTATATATGTATACATGTGTCTACATACAAATATATATACTTAATTGTAGCCTTGGAGTTGAAAGGGGGAGAGAAAGAATAAAGTAAAAAGTGTACAGCAGAAACAAAAGAAAACCTACAAGGAGACTAAACCTAATTGTAGTAATTATTACATAGGTTCCCTTAAAATGGATATTCTTTCATATTTTGAATCCTCTCTTTATGGTCTACTATGCAAATAGCATTGCTACTTTCTCCTCCATATTGTATTTAAGTTAAGAAAGAAACAAAGAAAGAAAAAGGAAAAGAGCAGAAAAGAAGCAACACTAAAATGGTAAAAAATAAAATAAAATAAAATGATATGGAAGGGGAAGGAAACAAGCTTTTAAGTATCTGCGATGCACTAGGCACTATGCTAACTGCTTTATAAACACGATTTCATTTGATAACAATACTTCTATGACTTCTGTAGTTTGTTACGTATGCATTTGTATTACTGAGTGATATAAAGGAATAAATAAATGAAGGAGTTTTCTTAGTTAGATTTCAAAGATTACTCTCTTAAAGTTGATAAGTAAAACTTTTTTCTTATTAATACAGATGGCAATTCTTGAAATATGAAAAGTATGTACAGAAACAAAAGAAATACTGGTTATGTGTATGTTTCTTAGATAAAGAAACAGAAAGAATGCAAGTGACCCAAAGTGACATTCACATTTAAATTCCCTGACAAGTTTCAGGTTCAGGCTCAAGCATCTTTGATCTAGAGCAATATACACTAATCACTTGAGGCCTCCTATACTCCTTCCAGAGTTGAGATAAAAAGGGAGAGGCAGGTTGGCAGAAGAAAAAGAGTTACTCTGACATGAGTTTTCTTCTCTCCACCCTCGCCAGTGGGAAATGATTACCATACTAAGTCAGTCAAGTGCATATTCATTAATCTCTTTTGATATCACAGATAATGTTCAGAATATGATTCTAAGTGGGCGTTCCTTACTCAAAAGAAAAAAGGAGAGGTTGGGGATAGCTATATATTAGGAAGGTGTGGTCATGTGAAGAAACAGAAATGTGCAGGGAGAAGCATAGAATATTAATAGAAACAATTTTGCTATTGAAGTATAAGGACCATCTAGATAGAAAAAAGAAGTAGATGATAGTTGAGGAAATACAAAGGAAACCAGGCAGAGAAGCATAAGAAAGGATTTCAATTAACCAGACATCTACTAAAGCACTGTCTCTTTATCTTTGTCTCTTGTAATTCTGTCTCCCTGTCTCTATCTCTGTCTCTGTATATGTCTCTGTTTTCCTTTCTCACTTAAACACACACACACACACACACACACACACACACATACACACCCCTTCACTCACTTTAATGATAATTTTTATCTTTTAAAAGATTGAGAAACCAACAAGGGGAAATTCTCTTCTTATTCTCACTAATGAAGAAGAACTGGTTACGGAATATAAGTGATGGGAATCAAAGGAGGATGTGACCACAGCTCCTTAGGATTAGTAAGAAAGGAGAAAATAAGGTATTTATAATCTGATGCATCCCTTGGGTTTGGGGAAGGCCAATTTCAAAAGGTGCCACCAAAAAATGATAGGTAAGATACCATTGAGGAAAAATCTACAAAAGAAATTAGAACAAGGAGGATGGGAAACTCTCAAGAATGAAAATTTGAAGACATAAAGGGAGACAATTCCAAAGAAGAGGAAAAAGAGTTGACCAAAGGACAAATGATTCACTTTTACCATGATGGATTCACGAAAAACTCAATATCTCAATAAAGTTTTTAAAGACAGTCACAGAAGATGGAGGATGGGGGTTAAAGGGCAAAAATGAGCTAAACCTGGCAAGAAAGGTTAAGATTGACCAAAAGAGGCTTCTTGTTGGTTTGATATTTTAAGAGGTGGTGTGCTGGAGATTCAGAGAAAAGATAGGGTGAAATTTGGGGTGAAGGGAACATGTCATAACTTATAGCTGATAAAAGGCAAAATGCTCTATTCTTCTATTTTTCTGCCAAGAAGAAAGTATTTGGAACAAGAAATCCTGGAACAAAAAATGGCTAGTAGGGAGTTGGCACACAAGCTAAGTCAGTCAATATTAAAAAAAATACTTAGCTGTCCTCCCACAATGCAGAGTGAGCATGCACCCAGCCTATCTCAGTGCTTCTATTTGTCCCAGCCATTATTTTCTAAACCCTATTCTTCAACTTCTATTCCCAACCCTTCAATACCCCATTCCAATCTACCTATTCCTCCTTCTTTCTACTCCTCTCTGGAATGTCTGTCTGCTCTACAATTAATAAATTTGTTTTCATCTTAAACCTTTCCTTTCTCAACTCTATTTTTTTCTACTCACTGAGAGCTGGATCCTCCTAATGATACAACATACTGGACCAGATTCATTGGTCATGGGAAAGGGGATATGATACTCTTTATGGGAGTATTACTATTTTTGCTACTTTCAGGATTTTCCCCTCCCACTGTCATTCAGTATCCTCTTTTCTTTGATGTTCATTAAATTTATATTTATCATCTAATCAAAATTGTGATCATTACCCATCAACCTCTGGGACTATTCCCTTTCTTCATCAACGAATTCAGCGCCCACCTTACAATCTCTCTCTTCCCCAACTCCTGCTCTCCTGCATGGGGATGTTCACATTTTTGACACCTTATGAAACTCCCGATTCTTTAATTTACTCATTTTCCCCAATCTAATTTTCTATCTCCCCCAACTACATAGAGATGGTCATACCCTGGATGCTGCCATGACCAAGAGAAGTTCTACTTCTATGATCATGAATTCTGAGATTCCTGATCATCATCTTTTATCATTCCATCATCCCCCTCTGTCTTGCAGCTCCAAATTCTGCTTCTTTATCCTAAGACTTTCAAGCTCTCTACCCCTTAGTTCTTTTCTAGGGGTGGGAGGAAGGGAATAACCATTTACTTAAATGCCTATTAGGTACTGTGCCATGTTTTATGATTATTTTCTCATTTTTTCCCAGGTCATCACCTCTACACTGGCTACTACCTCCTCCATTTCCTATCTCAGTCACTATCTTCTATACTTCAGACTCTTGCTTCTTCTTATCAACTGTAACTTGCTGATCCCCAACCTTGGATTACTCCCACCATTTCCTGCCTTTACTCTTCCTGTTCTCATGCTACTGGATGGAACTAGAAAATAACTGAGCTGACAACGCCCACTGCAAATTTGCTATATAATCTCCCCGGGGACCTCACTGTAGCAATACAAACTTTGTTAGCCTCTCTAATCAATCCATGATTTTCCCAAACTTTTGTGTTCCCTCTTCAGGCTTCCCAGGACACGTACTCTCTCTCCCCCACCCCCTCTGAAAGCATCATATTTGACCTAAACATTTTATGGTCATTCATTGAGAGCTCCTTTTCTCCTTCTTTTACAATGCCCACCTGTACTAATCCTCCTTCACCCCATCTCATGAAAAGATGGCCTTTTTCCTTGCCTTTCTCCATTCTTTTCTACATGCATGCTTGAAGACATTCCAGTTTCTCTAGCAGAGTTCCCCTTCTACCATCTCTACTAACCTCTAAGGTCCAGTTTCTCCTTTTGTACTTGCTGCTTCCCCGATTCCTACAATACAGTTATGTCTCCCCATCCTTAAAAAAAAAAAAAAACTTTCTCAGGGGCAGCTAGGTGGCTCAGCGGATAGAGCACCAGACCTGAAATCAAGAGGACCTGAGTCCAAATCTGACCTCAGACATTTAACACTCCTTAACTGTGTGACCTTGGGCGAGTCACTTAACCCCAATTGCCTCAGCAAAAACCAACCTTCTCTTGATCTATCTACCCTATTCTCTCCATCTCCTCTCACTGTCTCCTATACTCTCTGTAGGCTGGTTTCTGGCAGCATCATTCAATGAAATTTCTCTCAATGATTTCTGAATTACCCGATGAAGTGGCCTTTCCTCAGCTCTCATCCTTCCTGATTTCTCTGCAGTTTTTGGTACTGTCATCATCCTATTCTCCTTAATGCTATTTTCATGCCATTGATCTCTCATTATTCCCCTTACCAGTGTGTCTTCTTTGCTAAATCATATCTGCTAACTATATCCTTGTCCTTTTCTCCCTCTATATTATTTACTCATGAACACCCAAGGTTTAAATTAACATCTCTATGAAAATGATTCTCAGATCTATTTATCCAATATACCTCTCTCTTGACCTGTAGTCTTACATCTCTAACCATTTGTACCCCACAGACATAACCTCAACATGTCCCAAAATGAACTCATTGTTTTTGTGCACAATCTGCCCTCTTCCTAATTTTTCTATCACTAACAAGGGCACCACAGTCCTCCAGATCATCCAGTCTCAAATCCTAGGCGTCATCCTCAACTCCTTATTTTCCCTCACTCCATATATCCAACTTGTCATCAAATCCCATTGGTTCTTATCTCTTCTACACCCCTTTCTCTTCTCTGACATGGCTACTCCCCTGAGTTGGGCCCTCGTTCAACGTGCTACAATAATCTGGCTAATGTCCCTGCTTCAAGTCTCTCCCCACTCCAATCTACCCTCTACTCAGACACCACCCTGATCTTCCTAAAGAACAAATCTGACCAACATCCTACTTAATAGCTTCTTTCACCTCCAGGATCAAATAGCAAATCTCATTTGGCTTCTAAAGTTCTTCCCATCCTGCTCTTTTCCTATCTTTCCAGGCTTACACTTACTCTTTTCCACATACTCTCCAATCCAGCAGCCCTGGTCTTCTCACTGTTCTTCATATATAACACTCCTGGTTATGCCTTTTCACTGATAGTCATCCGTGCCTCAAATGCTCTCCCCTCCTTATCTCTGCCTTCTGGATTCATTGGCTTTCCTCAAATGCCAACTCCAATTGCACCTTGTGCTGGAGTTTATTCCCTATCCTTTTCAATGCTAGTGCCTTCCCTTGGATGACTCCTAATTTATCTACATAGCTCATAGAATTGTTTGGATATGGCTTTCTCCATTAGATTGCGAGCCCCTTAAAGGAATTGTTTTTGTTCTTTTCTGTGTCTTCAGAGCTTAGCCCAGTGCCTGGCACATAGTAGGTATTTAAGAAATGTTGGTGGACTTGTAGACTCAGGTATGAATGAACTGGCAGATCTGATTGCTTAGTTCAATGATATTTGGGGGGAAAACTCAGAGAATGGAAGAGTTACTAAAGGAATGGTGGACAAATAATTCTATTTTCCAAAAAGGAAAGAGAATCTGTAGACCCATAATAACCTCAACTTTAAATCTTGACAAAATCCTAGAACATATGATTTCATGAGACAGTTGGTGAACATTTAGAAAAGGAAGTGCAGGCCACAAAGAGCTTTGTGTCAATCTGGCCCACTTGCCAAATTGGTAGATCAAAAAAGTGATGTGGATATAGTTTATCTCAAAAAACAAAACACCATCCCATGCTATTCTCATGGAAAAGATAAAAGAGATATGTGTTAGGAGACAGAACAATTATTTGAAGTCAGAATTCAATGAATAGTTGGACTCAGGGAGGAGTTGCATTCATGGTTTGATGTCAACTTTGGACAAGGTTTCTGAGGATCAAATACCCTGAAGGGCCCTGGGTTGCTTAACTTTTGTGTCAAAGATTTGGATGAGGCACAGATAGTGTGCTTATGAAATTGGCAAAAGATGCAAAAATGGAAGGAACAGTTAATGAACTGGGTGATAAAGTCGAGAGCTAAAACTATCTTGACAGGCTAGAACACTGGGCTGAATCTAATGAGATAAAATTCAATAAGGAGGAATAGCAAGTCATTCTTGGATTTAAACATCAGTTTCCTAGGGATGATAGAAAGGATGGTTAGATAGCAGCTTATCACAAAAGGATGTGAAGTTTTAGAGATTTCAGGATCCATGCATGTCACCAATGGGATGGGGCAGCCAAAAAGGGCCAAGGCTGCCTTGGATCATTCCAGAGAGGCATTTCCCAGGAACAAGAACGTGACAGCCCCATCACCCTCTGTCCAGGTCAGATCACATTTGCATGCAGTAATAAGGAAAGAGACATAATTTATAAAAGACACTGGGAGAATGTCAAGAATATGGCGACAGGGACGGCAAAGGCTCTCAGGTACAGGCCATGTGCTGGTCATTCTTCACTTTCAAAGATAATCAGTGACATTCCAGGGGGTGTCTCGACTTGTACATGAGTTGGATTGAAGCGAGGCAGAAGAGCCCAGTTCTCGGCCTTACTCTCTCTTCCAGAACCATCAGAGTTCATTCAGTGCTAGGACAGGGTCAGAATGAGTGTGATGGCCGGGATTCAGGGGAATGACCTTGGGGTTTTTGATGTCTGACCAAGCTCTAAGTACTCTACAACATCTGCTTAATCTATGCTTGTTTCCCTCTCCACACTTTGCACAAAGGCTGAATAAAACAGTTGTTCTGCGAGTTATTCTGGGGACTGTTTATCAAGTATGGGAAGGAATAGATGGTTCTTCCCACACTGAAATTCTGTAATTGCGTTGGGGGATAGAGATGAAAAAGTAATTATGTTTTAAAATTTTTTGTGAATTTTGTTTCAAACTACTTGTTGAACTTTGTTGCTGTTGAATCATTTTCAGTCCCATCTAACTCTTTGTGACCCCATTTGAGATTTTCTTGGCAGAGACCAGAATGGTTTTCATTTCCCTTTCTAGCTCATTTTACAGATGAAGAAAAGGAAGCAAACAAGATTAAATGCCTTGCCCAGGCTCACACAGCTAGGAAGTATCTGAGGCCAGATTGGAACGCAGGAAAATGAGGCTTTCCAATTCCAGAGGATTCACTGAGCCACCTAGCTGCCCAATCTGGCAATATACATTGAGGGAAAAAATGTAAGCCTTAATATAACTTCCTGAGAAGGCCACTTTATGTAACTTTATTTTCACTGTCTCTCTCTGACTCTCTCTCTCTGACTCTCTCTCTCTGACTCTCATATATATATATATATATATTTTTTTTTTTCTTCCAAAAAGATCCATTCCTGACAAGACCAACCTTGTGTGTTGGGATAAAATATGTCCCCAAAGTCTTAATTTTAGGCTTTAATAACTTTAAAATTTAAGATAGCACTAAGAATTTTGAGTCAATTTGTAAATAATAAGATTTGAGGGAACTGTTGAAAAGCATTAAGACATTTTTATGTCTTTTTTTTTTAAATCTTCAGAAGTCATGCCCAAATTAACTTATGTTCCATATCCTGACTAAAGTAATTAAATGTTTGTTACCTGAAATTTTTCAATGCAATTTACATAAAATGTAAGTCACATATTAGTATTACAAAATAACCTAAATTTTATATTTGGTCAGCTGCCAACTTTCGCTGGAACTCTTTCTAGTGCAATTCAAATATCTGCACTGCAGGTGAGTTCAATCCTGCTGATTGCACCATGTTTAAATGAAAATCTCATTAACTAAAGAGAAAATAGATTACCTTTTCTCTTTTTTGGTGAATAATCTTTTTCTAGGTACTCTATTGAGTATTTCTAGTGCTTTTGGAGAGAGAGAAAGAAAGAGAGAGAGATCGCAGATAGTAGTCTCATCTAGTACTCTATGGATGAACATTTAAGTCTGAAAATGCCTTTTTTGATGGGTAGGTTGGACAGATTATACTAGCTTCATTGTTATCAATTATAATGATTTTTAAAAGACTTTTAGCTATGGAAATTTATAATATTTAGTAATATGCTAAAAGTTGATTAATTCAGACTCCACTAATTGGGAAGTTGTGATGATTGCAACATGGAGCTTAGCCAAAGTTTATCTTTTAGTATTTTTACTGCTATTTTTTTTCAGAGTTTCTTGATAAGAACATATTTGAAAAAGTGTTAAATTCTTTTTGCTCTTCCTCTTTGCTCCTTCCTTCCTTTCTTCTTTCTTTCCTTTCTGGCACTTAGCATTAAATGACTTGCCTCAAAGTCACACTGCTAGTAAGTATCAGAAGTCTGACTTGAACTTAAGTCCTCGATGGTGCTTTATCCACTGTACCACCCAACAGTTTCAAAGTATTTGCATTATTTCCAAAGAAAAACTATTTTAATCATTCTTGTCGATTTGAAAACACTCAAAACAATTTATTATAAATTCAATCATTAAGTACTCTAATCACTCCCTATTTCCTCCTGGATCAAATATAAAATTCACTGTATATAATCAGATCCCCTTTCGGTCTTCTTCCCCTACCCTCCAAAACCCACTCTCCAGTGGAGCATCTGATCTTCAGGCTGTTCCTCACCAAGATACTCCACATTCTCCAGTCCCCAGAATTCTCTTGTTCCTTGCCTGTTTCCTTCAAGTCTTAGCTCCAGTGCCCCTCCCCACTTTTCAGTAGGCTTCTTTCAGTATCCCAGTGTCTTCTCTCTGAAATTGCCTACCATTTACCTTGTTTGCATCTTGCCCACATGGTATCTCCCATGAGGATGTGAGCCCTCTGAGGAACAGTTTGGGCACTTTTAATATCTCTAGGGCTTAGGAGAGTCAGTAATTAATGCTTGTTGACTTGATCTATTCATCAAAGCAACCTTCCTAAGAGTGGTGCTAGAAAATAATTTGTGATCATTTCGTTTGAATTGGAGGAAGATGGATAGAGTGGAAAGCTCATTGGCTTTCAGAGGAGATCCTGGGTTTGCAATCTAGCTCTGCCAGTTACAAGTGGGAGCACCTTAGACAAACTGATTCCCTTCTGGATCTTCAATTTCCTTATGTATAAAATGAGGCATTTGGACTAAGTCAGCGGGAAAGTTCCTTTCCATTTTAAATCTATAATTCTAAATGCATCATCATCAATACATATATATACACATATATACATAAACTGTGTGTGTAAAATTAAGACTTTCCATTAACTTGGATTGGTCTTCTCAATTGTTTTTACCATGCTAATGATACGCTCCCAACCCATTGCCATTTGTTTCTTTTTTTGCATTTAGCTTTTCTGAAAGCCAGACCCATGATGTCATCAGCGTAGAGATGCCCATCAGACACTTCCTGAACCAAAGCAAATCAGCAGCTGCCCAACAATTTCTAGTTGCCTGAGGCAGGGAAAGGCTAAATGCGGGAGTTATATAAAACCTAGATCCTTTTGAATCAATCAAGTAATAATTATTAAACACTTACAATGTGCCAGATACTGTGTGAGGATACAAAGGAAAGTCCCCACTCTCAAAAAGCTCATAATCTAATGGGGAAGACAATATGCCAGCAATGTCAAAGCTAGGATCAATAGGAAATAATTGAGAGGGTTAAGGATTAAGAAGGATTGTGGAAGGCTACCTGTAGAAGGTGGGATTTCCAACAGGATTTAAAGGAAGCCTGGGAAATCATCAGCTTTAAGGAGGTAGAGCAAGTGAAGCTTGGGGACAATCAGAGAAGCCATCCAAAGTGGAGAAATGAGAGCATCTTGTGTTTATAGAACAGCCAAGGGGTCTGTGTCACTGAATCAAAGAGAGGTAGGGCAAGGAGTATGGAAAATACAAGATGACTAAAAAGGTGGGAAGGCTAATGTTTGCTAATGTTGCTTTGCACTGCCATGGAAGTTGAATTGAAATATCTAGAGATGGTGAGACCTTCAAGACATTTCTGTTTGAGGATAACATGATGACTGCATTCAGCCCTAAATCTTTCTCTGAACACCTCCTAAGAGAGATCCAGAATTACTCAAAAGGGTTCAGTCTAACTATCCACACAGGAAAAACCAACAGGGTGAATAATTCCCATTCACCAGAGAATGACATGCAGTTGAATGGACAACTTATGCTTATGTGTATGTGCTAACATAGGAGTGGCTAGGTGGGACAGTAGAGTGAGCACCAGCTCTGAAGTCAGGAGAACCTGAGTTCGAATGCATTCTCACTTGAGACTTGACTGTGTCACAATTCACACCTGATTGTGTGACTCAAGTCATTTAACCCCCAACCGCCTTGTAAACAAAAATGAAACATTTAGTGTAAATAATAATAATAATAATAAACACCACAGCATAGGTAGAATTCAAGCTAAAGATTTACCAAAGGAGAACAGAAAGGCTGCAGATGCCTACATAGGGCAAAATGGTTGGTACAAATGGGAAAACCTCAACTACTCTGACTTTTTTCTGCTTTCTAAGCATAGTTTAATTTAAATAAAACGTAGAAACTAAAAAATATTCACTAACTTAGAATATGGAAAGGAAGGTCAGGTTGAATTAAGCATCTAAATTGAAAAATGTTAAAGAAATATGAGTAAGCTTTGCTTTTCTTTCTTCCAGATATACACAATAATTCAAGCATGACTAATGGAGATAATTAGGAAACCTGCTTTTAAAAAGTGAACATTTCAGAGCATCACTTGTATAAACACATATATACACATATAAAATGCTTAAAGGTGATTAAGTAATCCCTTTGTAACCTTATTTATAATATGGATTTGCTTACCACACCTTTATGGCTAATATATAAAAACTTCAAACAATTCACTGTATAAATTAACAAAAATTCTGAATAATTAGAGTCTGTCTTAGAAAAGTTGAATTGCTTAATTTAGTCCAACAGAGTAAAGAAGTCTTTATAAAGAGCTTATATGTATGAAGTATAGAAAATAAGGTATATAGGTGAGATCTATTTAAATAAATTACCTATTTTTCCATACAAGAAGTAATCTTTTCTGTCTCTGTCTCCCTTCCTCCCTTCCTCCCTTTCTCTCTTTCCCTACAAAAGGAAGCAGTTTTTACATCTACTTTTAGATTTTCCTTCAGGAAACTTAGGAAAATAATAATTATAGCCTATTTTTCATCATATTCTCTATAAGGAGGAGACATTCCCTAATCTAGCATTTGATTTACCTTCATCTAAATTTAATCAGTACACAAAAGTATCAATTATATTAATTACTCTTATATAATATAACATGTTATATAAAAGTAAGGTTACTTTTTATATAATATATTATATGGAAGGTTTATTACTTTTAATAATCATATAAACTTAATTATGTAGAAATTTAAATCCTACATAAATAGCTATAAAATATTACAGAAAACTTGTATTTATTACTTTGGTATATTTCTATTATACTATTGTGCATTTCACAAATGGGGGGGGGAACCACCTGTAATTTTCTAGTGATCCTGATTCCACTCAACTAGACACAAAAATGAAGTGTGCACTCGACTTTTCTCTTGCCTCACATGAGGTTGTCTATATCCACTGAAGAGAAAACACTCTTTCCATAGTCATTTATTAACAATGAAAAAAATCTCATCTATAAAATTACTGATGATACATAAAACATTCATAATTAACCATAAGGGAAAAAAAAATGTTATTTCTGCCTCACCAAAGATCCATTAACTAACTGCTAATACAGCTCTCCTATTTACTTTCAAATTCCCCTTCCTCCTCCACTTCAGGAAAGAAAATAAATTAAACATTATTTCCCATCATAATTTTCTCCTCCACATTTTTTTTTTCTGTAATTGCCTCCCTGGTAATTCTTGCCAGAGAAATTCACGCACTGGAATCTCAGAGGGGACCTGCTAACTGGCACCAGGTGCCATGACCCTGCTCCCTTTTCATGGCAGGCAAGGAGAAAATGCAGATAAAAATCATAAATGACTAAGAGAAAATCAAATACAAAAATGCATACCCATTAATAAAAAGCATGGCATTGTGTTAGAATGACATTTCATGTAATGTTTTCCATGATTCCTATCTTAGCACGTCTTTGAAATCATGAAAGGCTTGCCACGGTCTCAGCTCTGCCTCCGGCACAAACCAGCTGCACACCCAAGGCAGGTCACGCCAGCTCTCAGCCCTCTAGGGAACCCTCCAAGGCTGTAAGCACAGGGGAGGTGCCAACCCCCACTGGTGGAGGGAGTTTCCTTAACGGGAAGTTCCGGATTCCAAGGAAATCACAGGAGCCATTCCTGTTCCTGACCGTGCAACAAAGAAACAACAAATATATGTTACACTTATCAATAGGTACAACTATCAAAGGACAGAAACAAGCTTCCTGGGGATACGTTCTAAGTAAATAACAATGATACACTATTTATTACTAATGGAAAACAGAGGAGGATACAATCAAAGACACCCTATTTCTATTGCTCCCTGTCCTGAGAAAATCTCTTATCAACAATCCACACATTCAACCACTGGTAATATTTAGGGGAGAAGCAGAATAAAAATGTTCCTTTTTAAAACCACTTTATACTTTTTTTCCCAATTAAATTACAAATTCCCTGAGCACCTACTAGATGCTCCATACTTGCAAGGCTTTGGGAGGATAGGGGAAAGTCAGAGCAGGTACAGCATTGAGCACTCCTTGACCTCAGAGAGCTACTGGGGATTGGAATGGCTGATGGATAGCCAAAGACTTGTGTTGGTTCATGAAAGAGATAATTTCCTGAGGTAGAGACCGGTGGGAAGGATATCCCAACCAGAGGAAACCATATGAGACAAAGCAAAGCATTAAGTTCCTCGGTAATTTGCAGGCTGTCCAACTGATACGATCGTAACTGTCCACTTGTATTGACCCATAAGAATATTTTACTGTTATATAAAGTTATCTCAACATAGCATTCTATTAGTTAATAAAGACACTGACAGTTTGGGCAAAATTTAAAAGCAAGAAATCTTTATGTGGTATGGGCTGCCCAGAATACATTACACATATTCTCCATGGACCATATGGGAGTTCTGGAGGCTAGCCTCCAGCCATGTATTACTCATTCCAGAGTTACCTAATTGGTTCTGGAGCCTGAGGAAACCTTTTCAATTAGTTTCTGGCTTGAGTAGCTTGGCTTCAGCTCTCCAGGTGACAAGATAGGACTCCCATGAGGGGGGAAAAAAGAGGTTCCTTCTTTATCCCAATATAACAATCTACCCCCTTATGGAGCACGGACTAAGGTGGATGCTTTCTGGAGACCCTGGCTACCTTTGCCTCTTCTTTGTGTTTCATTTCCCTTGTGGATTTGAAAGGTCTGGAGATCTTCCAGTGGTGAAGGAATGCCTACTGGAAAGGTTGGGATTATTCCAGAGTATGGCAGTGCCTACTGGAAAGGACCCTTCTAAATTTGAAATGTCTGGAGATCTTCCAGCTACGGGGGTAGTGCCTATTGGAAAGCATCCTTGTAAATTGGGAAGGTCTGGAGATCTTCCAGTTTTGGGAACAGTGCCTACTGGAAAAGTTCGGACATCTTGCAGAAGGGCTTAGCAGTGGCTACTAGATAGGACCCTTGTAAATTTGAAATGTCTTGAGATCTTCCAGCTTTGGAAGAAGTGCCTACTGGAAAGGACCCTTGTAAAATGGGAAGGTCTGGAGATCTTTCAGCTGTGGGGTCAGTGACTACTGGAAAGTTTGGGACATCTTCCAGAAAGCATGGCAGTACCTACTGGAAAGTTGGAGTTGCAGTAGTGGCAAAAGAACTATCAACAAAGGACTAGAGTACTCTTTACCGAGAGAGGAACTAAGTCTCTCCCTTTTCACCAGAAGGCTTGGCCAGTGGATGGAACAATGAACATGATTAATTAGCAGCCTTGGAAAAAATTGCTTCATGGCTCAATAAAGCTTAACCACATGCTCTAATCAGATTATTAAATTATTAAATTCTGATTTAATCCCTCTGTGGATTCCCACTATGATTCTCTTACACATATCCTTGTTTTTCTGTAAAGGAATGAATACATGGCCTGTCCTATACCATTCACAGAGTTCACCAGATATCTCTTTGACTTGATCCTTGGGAGAGAGCCAGAGAGACGGTCTGGAGCTAAGAAATGGGGTGTCTTGTTCTTGGAACAGCCAAGAGGTCAGTACTACTGAATCTCAGCTCATATGGTAGAGTGCAAGGTGTAAGGACTGAAAGGATAGGAGGGGAGCAGCGGGTCATAAAAGGCTTTGGATATCAGACAGAGGGTTTTCTAGTTGTCCCTGTAGATAACAGAGAACCACTGGATTCTACTGAGTAAGAGGATGGCATGGTCAGACTTGCACTTTAGAAAGATCACTTTGACAACAAAGTAGAATGGACCAGAGATATGAGACAGATAGAGAGAGATAGAGACAGCTAATAGGACAGTCCAAGTGTGAGGTGATGAGGGCCTGCACCAGCTGAATGGTAGCATCAGAGGAGAGGAATGGGACATAGCAAGGAGGTGAGGGTCACATCTGGACTTTGAGTCTGATGACAGAGCATGCTGGTGCCCTCCACAATTCAAGGAAATCTGGAAGAAGGGACTCTTTTTTTGTTGAAGATGTTAAAGATGGACATCCAGATGAACAGGACATCTAATCCAAACATCCAATAGCCAGTTGGAGATGGGAAAATAGAGATCAGGAGAAAGGTCAGAGATGGATAACTACATTTAAAAATAGTGAGAAATCAGATATAAGAAATAGTACCCTTTGAACCAGAGATTCCATCACTGGCTCAAGAATGTCGTCACTAAGTCCCATAGTCTCCAAATACGTCAATGTGGGACGCAGCTAAATCAATGAGGAGCAGCTAAACAAACTGTGGTTCACGGACATGACGGAATATGACCAAGATATAAAAAAATGGCATATGCAATCAATTCAGAAAAATGTGGAAAGATTTATATGAACTGAAGCAGAGTGAAGTAAGTAGAGACAAAAAAAATTGATGTGGTAAGTACAGCAATATGGGCAGAAGAACAGCAATACACCCCCCTAAAAAATCAAAAGTAAACATAACAAAATTATAAAGACCAAACGGGACTCAAATGGATTAAGCTGAGAGGCCTACACTGGTGGAGATGGGAGGTCCACAGGCGTTACACAATGAAAATGTTTTCAGACTTTTTTTTTAATACATCAATCAGTTAAACTAACTTTTTTTTTTCTTTCCTCTGAAAGGAAATGTTATTTGTTACAGTTCTCTGAGAAGCAGAAGAAGAGTGACTTATGGGATAACTGATGATCTGGGAAATGGAAAATATCAATAAAATTTATTTTTTTAAAGGTGGGGAATGGCTATCATTTCAGATTATTTCCATTTTTGAGCAATGAATAGGTTGCCATTTGTATCCATGAAAGGAACTTCTATAAGACTGTCTCTCTTTTTCCCTCCTTCCTCTCTCTCCTCTCTATCTCTGTCTCTTTTTCTCTTTCACACACACACACACACACACACACACACACACGAGTTCTGGAGAATACACAAAACAATACTAGAAATACAGAGACAGGAACAAACCAATCCTTGTCTATACAAAGTTCACATTCACCTGAAAGATTACAACACATGAATAGCTAAGCCAATCCAAACTACATATATGAAAAGGAAGAGAACACAAAGGCGGGATGGGGGCATTCATTAAGGAGGACCAGAAAAAGCCCCATGTAGGAAGTCGAAGAAAAGGAGGAATCCTATGAGGCAGAAGTAGGGAGGGGCTAATTGTACAGGGGCACAAAGTCAGGGGATAGTATGTATTGTTCAGAGAAAAGCTATCAGGTAAGTCTGCCCAGAAGGAAGAATTGTGATGGGGAATGATGGGAAATATGATTCTGAGTCAGAAGTTCTCAATTTTTGTGTGTCATGGACCTCTTTGGCAATCAGTCTGCTGAAGTCTGTGGATCACAACTCAGAATGATGTTTTTAAATGTATAAAACAAAAAATATAGAATTATAATATTCTATCAAATATTTTTCAAACAAGTTCACAGAGCCCAAGTTGAGAACCCCTGCTTTGCATCCCATGGCTCTATCTACTATACCTGATAGCTTCTCATTTAGCTTGAATGGAAAGAGGAAAACCAATTAAGAGGCTATTGTAATAATCCACTTTGTGAGAGGCACAAAGGCCTGAGCTAGAATAAAAACAGGTGAATGGAGAGGAGAGAGGAGAGAAGTGTTATGGAGATGGAGTCCACAGGACTTTGCCATAGTTTCTTCATCACAATGAGATACAAATTAAAGACTAATTTTTACCAAATATACCAATGGTGGTATTTTGTATTTGTTCAACTATTCCAGAAAGCATGGCTATTAATTTAAGTAAGTGACTGACATGCTCAAACCTTTTGATCCATCAATCCCACATTTATCCCGAGGGAGTAAAAGGGCAGAAAGAAAAGTTCTCTCTGTGTATCAAAATGTTCAGAGAAGGTTTTTTTGGTGTGGTAGCTAAGAAAAACAAAAGTCCCAACATGGATAAAAATAAACAAAATAGGGTATACTGTTTTTAGTATCATTTTAATTAATTAATTAATATGTTACTCTACTATAATGAATGACAAATATGAATAATTTGGAGATGCATGGAAAGACTTATACTAAATAAAATAAGCAGGAAAGAAATGACTACAATGATCATAATAAGGTAAATAGAAAGAAGAGGAAAGAATAAGGAGTGAGAAAAGCCAAGTCATTCATTCACAGTTGTTCATCATATACTATTGCTGTTTCTGTGTACAAGGTACCCTTGGTTCTACTCATTTCACTGTGCTCAATTCACGTAAGAGGAGACATATATCTTTGTACTTGACCAACAAAATGAATTTGTTTTTTTTTCCCTATTATGCAATGCTATTATACATGGGATAAAGAGAACATAAATGCCTGTTAATTTAAAAAATTAAGCATTTTTTAAAATGTCCTATAGTTATATATTTATTAAATTTATAGAGGGACAAGTAAAAGAATGATTTGGGGGTCCCACGTATTACCTTGTTCTAATCTTTTTTATGGAATTCACACTGCAAGATGAAAATTAGTCATTAGCTTGATGGTAATCTTTTATTAAAAAAAAAAAAAAGCTAATGTTTATATAGTGCTTGCTATGTGCCAGACACTGTGCCGGGCACTTTACAAATATGAACTCATTTGATCCTCATAACCACTCTGGAAGATGGGTACTATTTTTATGCCTATTTTACAAACTGAAGCAAACAGAGGTTAAGTGATTTGTCATGCAATGAATAAGTGTCTGTGGTTAAATTTGAGGTAAGGGCTTCCTGACTGCAAGCCTGGTGCTCTAGCCACTGCACCACCCAGCTACCATAATTCTATTATTTGGGGATGAGTAAAATGTTCGCTTTTGTAATTGAATAAAAGAATTGGGTCATAAAAGTATAAACCTCATCCTATGTAGAAATACTCAAAGCATCTGCAGGATGGCTGCAGTAGGAAACAGGACAATAAAATGCCAAGCATTTGGTCCTGTTCCCATGATTCTAGTTTCTTTCACTAGATTTCTATATTTTGAAAGCTTTTCATATCATGGGTGAAGTTGTTTGAATTTAATTAGCTTTAAGCATGATCATATCTATTTTTAAAAGTTGTTCATAAGATTTTTATGACTCAATGTTATGTTTAGGCGATTATAATACAATAAACATTTATTAAGCATCTACAATGTGCCAGGCACTGTGTCATACCTTGGGAATAGAAGAAACTCAAGAAGTTTACAATCTAATGGGGAAAAACAGCACAGAAAAGAAAGATAAAAAGAGGTTGGGAGGGGTGGCCAGCATAACAATGGTGGGGACCTGCTGATGGTTGAGTCAGATCAAAGAGTGCAGCTGGAAAGAAAGAAAGAGTTGGCTGAGCTTCTGAGTCCTTGGGGAGGAATATTTTGTTCTGTTCCCCAATGAGAGGGGGCTGACTGAGGGTACCGCTTAGGTGTGAGTAGCAAATCTAATGCAGTCTCCCTGAGAGAACAGCTGGTAGAAAATGAATTGTTGGCAACAGTTCAGTCTACATTGAAGTTCCAATGCTTTGAAGAATTTTTTGCTCAATTCCTTGGAATATTTGGCAGTTTCCATTTGTATAATGGGAATCTGCATCTGTTTATAAGGTATAGTAAGCTTCTACTGTATGAGTATAATTACCTGATTATGTATTTCCAGGTATCCAGGAACTGCAAACAATTTTGAGGCTTGCAGTGATCTGTTGCAAAGTTCCCACCATTTCATTACATAATCTTCATTGATCAGAAAGTTCTTGCTCCCTAAGAATGTTTCTTTCATAATTTTTAGTAGCAAGGACCCGATCCTGAAGCAGTGTCATAATATCAGCTCTGTTTCCCAAAAGGAATTCACATAACTGAGTCACTTGCTCTCATCTGGATGGCCTTTGGATGCCATTCTGGGATCCAGCAATAGTACAGATTCCATCCAGAGATGTTGTCATTGTTGCTCAGTAGTTTCAAGTTCTGTTTGAGTTTCATGACCCCATGTGGAGTCTTCTTGGCAAAGAAACTGGAACTGTTTATCATTTCCTTCTCCAGCTTATTTTACAGCCGAAGAAACTGAGGCAAGCAGAGTTGAGTAACTTTCACAGGGTCATATGGCTAGAAAGTATCTGAGGCCACATTTGAACTCAGATCTTCCTAACTCTAGGTCTGGTTCTTATACCTCCTGTCAGCCTTCACTATTATCTACGAAAATGGGCACTGTTTGCTTCCAAAGTATTTCTGTACTTTTAAAACTATTTATAAGGTGTTTTGAGGACTATCAAAGCTGTCCCTCCTCTTAAACAAAAACAATCTTCCTATAAGTGCCTCGAGGAGATGAATCCTATTTCATTAACACTATGCGAGTGTTCATTCTAGACCAATTGCCACACATTTTACCATGACAAAAGTATATTTTAAGACAAGTGTGTTATAGATAATAATTCTCTAAATATATTTCTCTCATTAAGCTTTTATTTTAGGATGCCCTGTTAATCTCCTAACATAATTCAATAATAATTCATACAAATTCACTCTCCTCCTGATAGCCTTATATTTAATATGTTCTGCTGGGAGAAAACATATATTGTCTTAATTCAGTAATTTGATTTAATTTTTAAATACAATTTCAAAGCCTGTGCTCTCTATTCTTTCTTAGCATATCATGAGAATTTTATACTTGTCAAATCCAAAGATTTTGAACTGCTTAATGTGTTTTCCAATGGACCCAAACAACTTGATGTCATCCATGAATGTTAAATGATTGGTATCATGTTTTGGCACGAGTCTATGACTTGAAAAATTATAAATTCTCATTAGGAGTAATGCTAGTGCGAAACAATAGTGTACATAAGCTATTTTCCTGGAAGATATTGTGTTTTATATTAATTATTCTTCAAATTCATTATTTAAAGAATATGGTACATTCTTAAAATTATTATGCTGATGTTGTGTTTTAAAGAGAGAAAAGCTTTCCACTTGGATGTCAAATATTTTATCGTTTTCACCAGGCTTGGAACAATTCTATATATTTGTAGTAGATGACTAAGCTATTAGTGAAATTGAGTCAAAGGCTTTGCAGTGCTCTAGCTTATTTGTTCAATAATAACCAAATAAATAATAACTATTGACACCTCTGAATTTTTAGTTCCTTTTTTCTCCTCAGCTGAAAGATGGTTTTCTTGTAAATGTTTATAGATTTTTATACAATACAACCTATGAATGTTTCACATAAAGTACATAAAAACATAATTACCTTGTATCTGAAAAGTACTATTATTTGCTTCTAGGAATATAAGATACCTTTTGTTAAGAAATATAGGATCAGGTTTGCATCAAAGAGGAAGTTAATAAGATTCTCTCCTGATAATTCACGTGCCACTGTGTCACATATGAACCAGTAATTATGGAACTTATTCAGACCCACAACTTTCCAGTTTCACAGAGAAGCTGGCTCTTTAGTCACTTCCTTTTACTTCATTGTTCTGTCATTTATAAATCAATAGTGAACAAGTTTTCTGTGTATTGTTTCTTCTAACATATTTTTATTGTGCTGCCTTTATTCCAAACATATAAATGATCAGAAAATGTCTACATCTCCTTTGAAAGTACCCTCTCCTCTAAATTTCTTTGCTTCTCAAACCTTAGACTACATTGCCTGGTTCATGTTGAATTTATTTGATTTGGAGTGCTCTAATTTGTGGTGTTACCTTAACACTTTGGCCTTCATTTTTCATCTTTTGATTAAGGATATTTAAGAATTTCGGAACTATCTTGTCTTCCAAATTCCCTGTAAGATATTTCTTTTTGGTGGGCAACAGAATTCAAATTTCTTACTATGCTTCCTAGCTGGATATTGATGAAATCTTTCCTACATGGAAGAGTCTTCAATAATTTTTTAAGCTGCTTCTGCTATGGTGGTATTTGATGTCTCTCTTTAGGTACGTCCTGAGATATCATCTTTCCTCTTAGGGTCCTTATTATGCAATGGTCTCAGAATATACCACTGTATATATGTCTTCAAATAGTTTTAAACTGTTAAATGTTGTCGGATATTGTGATGGACATAATAAATATCAGCTTTACAATGTTCTGTTCTGATACAGTTAATCCCAACTGTTAGAACCCAAACTTCTAGTTGGATTTATGCCACTGAAGTCAAAAGAGCTTTTCATCATTCCATTTTAAGTATACCTATCTCCTTTTCCCAAATCATTTAAAATAGTGATATTATCTTTGCTACCCAGTTCTATATTTTGTGGCCTTTGGGGAGTTTGTGTTAAGTGCAGATTTTATTACGTTCAGGTTTCTCAGTTTTTCCCTTCTTGTTGTTTAGCCATTTTTCCAGTCATAGTTGGCTCTTTATGACCCCATTTTGGGGTTTTCTTGGCAAAGATCCTGTATTAGTCATTTCCTTCTCCAGATCATTTCACAGATGAGGAAACTAAGGTAACTAGGGTTAACTTGCCCAGGGTCACACTGCTAGTATATGTCTGAGAGCAGATTTGAACTTGTGAAAACAAGTCTTCCTGACTCCATGACTAGTACTCCTAGCTGCTTTTTTTGCTTCCTAATTTAAGTAACTTCTCAGTTTTTAACGATTTCATCCTATCTGAGCTTAGAAAAGAAATTATTTCTTATGGTTGCCTTGCCCTGATTTACATACATATGTTGTAGAATTTGGAGCTAAGGCTATCAATGACCCATGCATTATGAAATCCTTGTCTATAACCATTTCTAATTTTGTGGTGGTGTAATGTTGGTACAAGATGAAGGCCTTTGTATCATCGGTCCATTTCATGGGCACGGATGGCTTGCCTGTTGAAGTCATCAACTTCATCTTCCCTACAGCAGCTCTTACAGGTGGAGCATGACTGCTCACTTCCAATTTGCTCCTGCATCCCTTGTCTTCTTGTGGTACCAGAAAGAAACACCAGTCACTGGGGTGACCTTACTGTTTCCCAGCACTGGATGGGTGCTGTTCCCTTATTCTGTTACTGTCTCCTTCCCTCCCTCCCCTTTCCAAATAAGAAAGAAAGGTTGGATTTTGAGGCAGTTGTACTTGTAAAATTACAGATTTTTAAAAGGCAACTTGAACTAGGGGGTGGGATGGAATAACTAGATTTTGAAATCCTGTGTGTGTGTGTGACACTGACTAGCTGTGTAATCATGGAAAAGTCTCTTAAACTGTCTAAGCCTCAGTTTCCTAATCTGTAAAAGGGGCCAAGGGCCATTTGGATATTTTAACATCATTCACAGTCCATTCAAAATTATCAACTTAAAGAATTCCTGCAGTGGGAGGTTGTACAGCTTTCAGTGTTCAGCTCACTATCACCTGTGCTTTCCTTAACAGGACCAGACCAAATGATTCCATGGGCCCATGGGCCACATGTTCCCTACTTTGGACCGAGTGATTTCTAAGGTTCTGTCCAGTGTCTTAAAACTCCTAAAGTTCTAACAGTACACAATGCTCATTCACATCCAAAATGAAGCTTCTTCATCAATAAAGATGATAACAGCAGACATTCACAGACTGGGACATTACTATCACCCCCATCTTACAGAGAAGGAACTCTTGACAAATTTGCCTTGTAAACACTTTTTTGGGCAAGCCCCACTTTTAACTGAAGGCAGATACTATTCCTTTCTTTGTCTTTATATTCCTGGGGCTGAGCCAGGTGCCCTAATACTTAAGGGATGAATGAGTTTTGAATTGAATGGGAGTTGGGTGATTGTACCTTATGAGCCAGAACTCATGTCTTGACTCCAGGCCCAGCACTTTCCCACTATGCAGAGTTTGCCAACAAAGGATGTTTTTGAAAGGGAGTGGAATAAACCTGTTATTTACATATATGTGGGAAGAAGTCCTGCCAGCCATTCCTCGTCCCCAGTGTAAATAGTTCCCATGTAAGTTATGGAGTTAGAGAGTTGTCTAAAACATTGAGAACTTCGCTAAGCCACGCCAAGCATCTCCTGTCAGAGGTTTTGCCCTTTTCTTCCTAACTTCAAGGCCAATCCTCTACAAGAACAACCCTAGATTTTGTGAAGAGCTTTCCATGTGATTTCATTTGATCTTTACAACAACACTCACTATCCTTTCATAGATGAGTGAACTGAGGCATGCAGAGGTGAAGAGACTTGTTCAGATCCCACACCTAGTAAATATTAGAGGCTGGATCTGAATTCAGGTCTTTCTGCCTCAAGATCTAGCATCCTATATCACTAAGCTATCTATATCACACATCCATTCAGAGTCAAGACAGGAAAATGGACGGATCCATTTCAAAATCGTTCCATAATTAAGGTTGGAATAGTCTCAAAGGTAGTATTTCTAATAATAATGATTGACATTTACAAAGTGTTTATTCTCTTAATATTTTGGTTAACCAAGATTTCAGCACACGATCAAACATTAATCATTTTCAACTTAAAAAAGTAAAAGGGCTTTTTCAAAGAATTAAACATTTCTAACTCAATTCCCAAACACAACAAAACTTCAATAATAGGTATGTGCCACTAATGCCCTGTGTTTATCAAAATTTCTGGTTAACTTAGCAGAAAATATTCTGCTTTCAACTCCTGTTACTGGGAGCATTCTACAGAGCATTCTCATGCTTTCCTGTGAACACAATGGGAGTTTTTCCCTTCTATCGCCAAAATTGTGATCCCAAAACTTTGATGAGTGAGATCATGATCTCACATCCCACAGGGGTATGTGCCAAATACCAAAGTTCCCTCATCACAGAGGGCCAAGGAAATGAGGTAGATCTTTGCTGAATGTACAATGAATTTCAGGATAATACCTGACATTTCCTTAAGAAATCTCAACGGGGGACTTGTGAAGGAAAATGCTATCCATCTCCAGAAAAAGAAGTGATAAATAGAAATATGCATAATATGACTTTTATTTATGAATATGTATGCATATATACATATTCTGTGTGTGTGAGAAAGAGAGAGAGAGAGAGAGAGAGAGAGAGAGAGAGAGAGAGAGAGAGAGAGAGAGAGAGAGAGAGAGAGAGAGAGAGAGAGAGAGAAAGAAAGGATGGCCTTCCCTAATGCCAAGGAATGAGAGATATAGTTTGGATATAAAAAAGCAAAGAAATTTAAAAAAAGAAATCTCAGCAGAGAACAGGCAGGTCTGGAAAAGTAGAGACCTGAGGACTAGTTTCTCTTTTGTCATTTATCCTGTGTGTGTGACCTTGGAAAAATTACTGATTGGGTCTCATTCAATGCCTTATCATGGCTTGGAAGTGACTCTGGGCTTTTCCAATGGAATATAAGCTCTAGATGGTCAAACTGAGCTGGAAAGATTTTGTGTACGAGTCTAGCCAGAAGATGAACCCATTTATCATCCAGAAAGTTGGACACTGGTATTTGTGACCACAGCAACTCATATCATCAGTAGACTAAGGAAATGATCTGAGCCTCAAAGAAAATCCCCCATCCTGATCCAGTCACAGATGCTTGAAGTATTTTCAGGGCATGCTCAGATACTGCCTAAATAAAGACAATGTGGTCCTGAAAAAGCTGGCAAATCTGATGGATTCTGAATATCTCCCGGGGCCTCAGTTTCTCTCAGCTATCAAGTGAAGAGATTGGGATAAATGGGTGGAAGACTCTCCTGACTCTGAAATGTTATGACTCTACATAGGCTTGTTTTCATTTTATTCTTCCTCCCCAAAATAGAGCTTTCAACATTTTAATCTTTCGATGCACTCATAATTGTCTGTCATAATCCAACCGTTGTCCTCCATACTGGCACTCCCACGGCCAGCCCGTGCCCTCTTCTCAACATACGTTTCAGAAAGGCTACTTCTTGACCATCTCCATGATATCCATGGAAGCCAAATGAAAGAATTCCAGGTAACTGAATGTTTCCAACAGCTGAGTTATGGCCAATACAGGTATCACTATCTACAGTTG
This sequence comes from Sarcophilus harrisii, assembly GCF_902635505.1. Classification (NCBI taxonomy): domain Eukaryota; kingdom Metazoa; phylum Chordata; class Mammalia; order Dasyuromorphia; family Dasyuridae; genus Sarcophilus; species Sarcophilus harrisii. The sequence goes on along the minus strand of NC_045428.1, from coordinate 15,422,826 downwards.
GCTCAGGTCTTACAGGATGCCCAGTGCCTCAGCTTCCCAGGTGGCTAGGTCTTCCTGCCTCCAACGGCCCTCCAAGGGCCACCTCAGTTCCACCATCCCTTTCTCTTTATGGGTGACAATGTTCCCACATACATTCTAGGACAACTTCACCTCCAGGCTGAACCTCTAGAGTCAACATTAACCAATGTGACTAATCCTTAATGATTGAGATCCTCACTTGTTCACTCCCTCCCTAACCCAATGAAACTATTGTTCAGATACTTTCCTCCATCCTCTACTGACTCCTCCCTTGTTCCTATCCTTCTCAACACTCTAAAGCCACCCCACTCTTCCCAATGAGCTCTCTGGAATACACAAACTTGCACCATATCTTCTCCCACTCACCCCATCTTTTCTTTTCCTCTCTCCTGGTGACCCAGTTTCTTCACCTACCTTCTTCAACATTGCCTTCAGTTTTACACATACAGCAGTACTGGTGAGGAAGTTGGAGTACTCCTTCCACCCGATACCCTTTCAAGAAGATCCCTCTACTCCCAGAATTTAATAACTTCTTTCAGGTTCATTCAATCTAGATTTATCTCCCAATCAGGATTGTGGCAGCTGCTGTCTTATCAATATCCTGGTCACTCTCCTTCCTTCCCCACTGAATTCACTCCCTAGTTCTCAATCTCTCTCTCTTCCCCACATCTGTCTTCATGCAAGGAGATTTGATTTCTTTTTTTTTTTTCCTTTCTGTTTTTTTTTAAATAGCCTTTTATTTACAGGATATATACATGGGTAACTTTACAGCATTAACAATTGCCAAACCTCTTGTTCCAATTTTTCACCTCTTACCCCCCCACCCCCTCCCCTAGATGGCAGGATGACCAGTAGATGTTAAATATATCAAAATATAAATTAGATACACAATAAGTATACCTGACCAAAACGTTATTTTGCTGTACAAAAAGAATCAGACTCTGAAATATTGTACAATTAGCTTGTGAAGGAAATCAAAAATGCAGGTGTGCATAAATATAGGGATTGGGAATTCAGTGTAATGGTTTTTAGTCATCTCCCAGAGTTCTTTCTCTGGGCGTAGCTGGTTCAGTTCATTCCTGCTCCATTAGAAATGATTTGGTTGATCTCGTTGCTGAGGATGGCCTGGTCCATCAGAACTGGTCATCATACAGTATTATTGTTGAAGTATATAATGATCTCCTGGTCCTGCTCATTTCATTCAGCATCAGTTCGTGTAAGTCTCTCCAGGCCTTTCTGAAATTATCCTGTTGGTCATTTCTTACAGAACAGTAATATTCCATAATATTCATATACCACAGTTTATTCAGCCATTCTCCAACTGATGGACATCCATTCAGTTTCCAGTTTTTAACCACTACAAAAAGGGCTGCCACAAACATTCGTGCACATACAGGTCCCTTTCCCTTCTTTATAATCTCTTTGGGATATAATCCCAGTAGTAACACTGCTGGATCAAAGGGTATGCACAGTCATGCAAGGAGATTTGAACATTTGCACTGACACTCCCTCACATAAGTTCGTTTCTCATTTCTCATCTTTCTCATTTTCAAAAACTCCTCCTTCACCACATTTCAGTGACAGAAATGGGCACAGCCTCAATCTTGCCATCACCTCGAGGTGTTCCATTTTCACATCCATCAGTTCTGAAATTCCTTTTATCAGATCACAATGTGCTGTTATTGCACCTCCAGAAACAGTTTTTCCTCCAAGCTGTGATGTCCAATCCCTCCACCCTCAAGTTCTCCATCATCCCTGAACTGCCTACACTCTCCTCCCTTCCCCATCTTGAGCTCTCGGTGAACTGGTTTATTTCTATATTATCTTCTCCAAAATCCCTTAGCCACTTAACCTATCATCCACCTTGCCAAGCCAAGGCTCAGCCCTAAATGATTCCCATCCCACTGTCTGTTCCTACGCATGTGCCGCTCTATGAAGACTGAGAAAAGTCCCAAAACCACGCTGATGGATTCACCAAAAATCTATGAGCCCCTCTGTAGGGGGCTGTCCTTTTACACCCGCCTAACCAGTTCATTATAGGACAGCTGGATGGTACAGTGGACAGAATGGATAAAGTGCCAGGCCTGGAGTCAGCAAGACTCATTTTCTGGAATTCAAATCCAGCCTCATCTACTTAAAAGCTGCATGACTTTAACCAAGTCGCTTAACCATGTTTCCCTCAGTTTCCTCATCTGTCAAATGAGCTGGAGAAGGAACTGGTACATCACTCCAATATCTTTGCCAAGAAAACCCCAAAATAGGGCCACAAAGAATCAAACTGGAATGAAACAACTAAAGAATAACAATAACAAATGATTCACTATCACCTTCACCCCATTCCTCATGTCCCATCATTCCCTCACCCCCACTTCTCCGCTGAAGACCTCCACAAGTAATTCACTGAAAGAACTGAGGTCATTCACCCTGCATTCACTCTTCCCCTTCCCTCCTCATTTCAAATCACCGAGATGCCTTCGTCCCAGACAGAAGCTGGATCTGGGGAGATGACAATAATAGCTGATCCTGAAGCTTCACCACTTGCACGACATTTCACATACAGTATTTTTTTTAAATCTCCCAACCCTGTGTGGGAGTTATTATAGGTTTCAATATCCTGATTTTACAAAAGAGGAAACTGAAGTTCAGTGAGCATAAGCCATCTGGCCATGGTTCCTCAGCAGGGTGCCCGAGGTATCAGACTGCCAACCAAGTTCCTCTAGCAAGACCAGACATCTTTATATTTCCACACTGAGGTCACTTTGTTTTCTTACTTTTCTCAACCCCTCTAGGCCCAAAGAGGTTCCTCTCTCTAATTATGGGCTGGAATCTTACTTTTCCTATGTGAATTAGAGGCCCCTCCTGTGAGGGTTCAAGGAATTCAAGCTCCATGAGGGCAGCTGGCATCCTGTACAACTCCTTTTCGTGGACCCTAATTTCTGATCTGGATCTTTGCCGACTCTGCAGATTCTGAACTCTGCTCCCTGAACCCAAGGGACTCTACCTGCTTTCCTTTTTCTTAGCCAGGTCACAGTATTTGGATCTGAACCCTGCTCCTTTTGATGAATGGTACCCCAGTCTTGATCCTGTCTAAGTTCTGGCATTAGCATCTCTTGCTCGGCTCTGCTGAATCCTGCCCAAGCCTCAGGGAAGCACTGAGTCTAAGGCACAAAGTTTGTCTGAGGCACAAAGCCTTCATTGAGAAGTTCACATGGAAATATCCAGGAGACACATGGAGATTAATTTGCGTAACAGTAGCTCTGACATTCATACAAACTCAATGTCTGCGAAACCATGCTTTCTGTTTTCTCTAAGTGATTCAAAGAAACAGTCATCTGACTTTGATGAAATATTCCCCCGCCCTTACAAACCCCCCTGGTGAATGAGCCGCTAATCTAATTCTCTGGTTTTTTGAAGCAGATACAATATTTAGTTGTGGTCATTAATGATAAACATACGGACACGACCGTGATGGTCACAGTGAAACGTGAAGCCCGTCTTCGACAAGAGAATTTCCTGGAATTTCTCTAAGGGTCTTTCCTAGGGGTCCCCTCTGAAACAACTGACCCAAGGGACCCAGAAAGAGCTGCGTCAGCCTGGGGACACGAGAAGCCCCAAAGATCTTAACTTAACTTACTACCTGCCATTTCATAAGCATGGAAAGTGGGACCGAGAAATTACATGATTTGTTCATGTCACACACATAGAGGCTCAGGCCTGGCATAGACTTCACAAATCCAAGCCCAGCCCTTTACTGCTACATCTGGCTGCTGCCCAAGGTCACATACGACATTATGTATGCACGTGATTAGATATGTAACACGTACAAAAACCTCGCAGAGTTGTTGGGAAGTACAAGTGAATAAATAAAGCAATAAAACACTTTGCAACCTTTAAAGCAGGATAAAATATCTGCTACTGTTATTGTTTTGCTGTTATTATTATTTAAAATTAAAAAGAAAAAGAAGAGTTCTCCATTTAAAAATATTTGGCTAAAATTAAATTGATGACATTTAATAATAACTTTCATTCATAAGGGAGAGGGAAGTATTAGAAAGCAAACATATCAATAAGACCCAATTCTGTAGTGAACTTTGGGAGTAAAGGAAGGTCTAATGCCCACTTTGACTGTCCCCCCAGATCCCTACAGGTAGGACTGAATGCTGGGCAAGAGCCTACCTATCACCTGAGCAACTCATTCTCTTATCTCATTTAACTTCACAACAGTTTCAAGGCTTTTGAATACTTTGAAAATGTCCAGTTTTCTTTCCCAAATTCATAATATTCTAAAATTATTTTCAGCAGTTTTACATATTTAGATTAGCTAATTTTACAAAGACAAATTTTGTCAGCAATAAATGACGGAAAAAAGATAGACATGTGTTTAAAAAAAACCCACTTTTTTATTTATATATATTGGTTGGTTCCAAATTATCCTGGTAGAAAAGACATACCTGGGTCCTGGATTATAATTATGATCCAGATATGGATTTATAATTTGTAAATTGATTAACAAATCAAATGTTGCCATTATCAGATCTCCATGATACAGAATCATGCTAACAAAGAATTCAAAGCCTTGTTTTCTAAACTTGCCTCTGTTTATATGAAAAATAAAAATTGATTAACAGATTCCTACCTTTCTGTTTGGGCTTCACCATTAGCCTTGTACTGTTGAAAATCTCGTTTAAGAGACTGCAGCTTTTCTTGGAGTGACTTTTCCCGGTCAACACTTCCTTGATAAAATTTCATGTCTGCTTCCATAGCTTTAATCTTCTCTTCCATAAGCTTAAATTCATGAAGGATCAGATAACTGACTCCACAATATTTACAGACTGTCTCATCATGGGACATCTAGAAAATAAAATTTAAACTGGTTGAATTCAGAAAAGAAAAATTGAATTAAGGATGTTGTTACAAGGAGCATTAAGTGAATGGGATAAAAACATTTTGCATTACAGTCTGGAATTGTCATCATTATTATATTTTCTACATCTGAAATAAAGCAAAATGGACAGAATATTAAATACCTATGGAAAATAAACCTCAAATTATGAAAATAACTGCAGGGTTTTTTTTTTTTACTGGATCTGTAAGAAAGATTCATTCTTGGAATATTTTTCATGAAGAAAAGAAAAAAATGAAAATATGGTAGAATTTAAAATATATTTATAAATGTTAAAGTTGATTTTATATTATCAGAAATTTCTTTTAAATCCTATAAAATATATTATAAAACTCTATCTGTGGACCAGAGATTTTGAGTCCTCTATTCACTGAATAGAAGACCTTTGATCGGAACAGAACATTTCCTGGAACAAAATTCTCTCTTCAACACAAATACTGTCTTGATATGTAAACCAGGCAGAGTCTAAATGGTAAAAAACAAAAAACAAACCCTAATGAACATGAATGCAAAATTTTAAATAAATAGTATCAAAGAGGCTGAAACAACACATCGTTAAGACCACTGTGGAATTTTACCAAGTATGCAGAATTGATAATACATTAATAAAAAGCATGTGATTATGTCATACAATTATATCCTGCACTTGACAGAACACAATTCCCATTTCTGTAAAACAAACAAACAAACAAAACCAAAACAAAACTCACCTAAGAAAATTTGAAACAAATGGACTTTTCCTTAAAGTGATAAGTAGTATAGTTCTAAAACGAAGCTACCATTATATGTAATAGAGATAATTAGAATCATTACAATAAAAACAAAGATGTTGTTTGTCTGACATAATACTAGAAATGCTGGTTATAAAATGAACAAAGAAAAAAAAATTAAGAGAGTAACCATAGGTAAAGAAGAAAGAAATTTATCAAATTTTGCAGATAAAATAATATATACTCAGAGAATGCTAAAAAGTCAATTAAAAAATTAACCAAAATAATAACTTCAGCAAACTTTGATATAAAATAAACCACACAAATCATCAGCCTGTTTGTGTCATACTGACAAAATACCCAGCAGGAAAATTTCCATTTAAAATTAATGCAAAATTTAGTATAAAATACTTGGAAGTCTTCCTACCAAGGTATACACAAGACTTACAGAAATCAAACTACTGTTTACAGAAATAAAGATGGGTCTAATTAATGATTAAAATTATGATTCATTCATGAATTGGATGAGTAAACATAATAAAGATGACAACAGTATCTAATTTATTTATTCAGTGTTGTACCAATCAAACTACAAAGGCATTTATTTTACAAAAGTAGGGGGGAAATATATTTAAAGTTTTCAAAAGGTCAAGAATCTCATGGGAAATTATAAAAACAAGTGGGAAATAAAGGGGGTCTGGAAGTGTCCAATCTCAAACTATATTATAAAATAGTAATTCTCAAAATAATTTGAGGTTGATTTAAAAAAACGAAGAGAGTTTCAGTAACAGACCAGTTACATACCATACAGAAGGAAACAAATCTAATAAGTCCACTAATTGATCAATATAAAGACCCCAGTTACTGCCATAAGGACTTGCTAGTTGACAAACTCTAGTGAGGGGCTATAAAACTGTGTGTATCTTTTGACCTAGTGATAATACTATTAGGTCTATATCCCAAAAAGAAATGTTGCCTCCCCATTAAAATGTAAGCTCCCTGGGGGTAAGGACTGGCATTCTGTCTGCTTGCATATGTATTCTAACACATAACATAGGCCTGGCACAAAATAAAAGCTTCATAAATGTTTGTTGACTAGACTTATCTTGACTTAATGGCTTATTGTAGGAACCAAATGGAAAGTCATGCAGAGTTTCATTTACAAAGTTATTTCTTCACAGTGGTCAAGTCAATGCTAAATGTGGTGTTGCCCAAAGTAGCAAATGTCTCAGGGTCACCAGTCCTCATTGAAATCATACACAAGTCAAGGCAGCTTAGGTCAACATCATCATCATCATCACCACCACCACCATCATCATGAAATCCAGTGGCAAGGAAAGGATAGAGATAGAAACCTTCACCTAAAGAGCTGAGGAAGAGAGTAGAAAGTCTATAGAGACGTAGCAAAGATCTAGGAACAAGTAAGGCAGCAATGTTCTTTGGAGTCTAGGATTGGAGCAGTCAATGGAGTAGCTGCTCTGACACTGGCTGGTGTTTCTCTTATCCTTCATACTGGGACAGTTCAAGACGTCATCATCAGCCAGCCCTGCCTGAACAGCTCTCTTGAATGTTTTAATTCAAGATTTTTAAATCACTGATTGGTTTCTGACCAAGTCTGTTAATTAGGAACAACAAACAGAAGAGCCAAAATGGACATTAAAAAACCCTAGTGAGGGCCCAGTTTCCTCCTTGTAATTTGTTCTGGACTTTCAAGGATTGGTTATGTGGCTTCAAACACAATCTGACATTATACCCTACTTAAGAGTTTTGCTGAGGGGGGACTACTTAGCATTGCTAACGTGTGGACACTATTAGATAGCTTGACCCAGATGAAGTATATGGACCTCACTGATAGGTTGTTGTTAGGTATTGTCTTTAGGTCAATTTTTTATGAATCAGTTCCTGAAAGCACAAGTAATATATATGGAAGTACTGGATTTTTTTAAATTTTCAATTAATTTTATGAGGTATATCATAATTGGTAACAGAAGATGGAGTAAAAAAGTGTTATTTTACCTCTTTGTCTAATTCTACAGAATACAGAAGGAAGAGGAGAAAAGTGTGGTAAGCTTTCACGAAAGTCAAAAACATTAGTTAAAACACTACTGAATTAATAATGTAGCTAATATTTAACATTTCCAATTTTTTTTTTTTAAGTTCACTCCACTTAAAATTAAAGTTAGAGAGTAATTGTAACAGGCCACCCACCTACAAAGATTTGACTGTCCTTCATCCCTGAGGATGGTAGGCAAGCCTATTTCATCTGGCAGACCATGCCTTGTGAAGGTTGGTTTGGATGGTTCTGTAAGATCATGATTTATGGCTAATAAATACTTCAAAAATAGCAAGGGTGGGTAAATTAATCATGTCTCTCACAATACAAGTACTCATTAAATGTTTGTGGAATTGAGTCAAACCTATAATTCATATATAAAGGTATTTACAAAGTAAAATCATAGACATTCCTGCTGTAAACAAGCCTTGCTATATCCAGGGAGGTCGTCTATCTTGATGGTAGATACAATAACCACAGAGATATGGTTCAAGCATTTTGGTCCATTACATTTGTCCCTCCTTGTTTGCGATTAGAATCAGGATGAGAAGTTGATATTTACTCAAAGGCCTTTAGGAGAGCCTGCCAAAACTAAGACATGTACTAAAAGCCCTGATCTTCTAACCGAGTCTACAGAAGCACAAAGTTCCTTGCAAAAACAAGAAATCTGGATGAAAGGTAGTGGGGATTCTATGACAAAGGAGGAAATGGATAGCCTTGGTAAGGTTATCTACAACTACCAGGAGTATAATGTACTTCTTGGATTAAGATAAATCTGTGACGAGATACAAGGTCAAAGTGTCCCTACTCCTAAGAGTAAATAAAGGCCCCAGAAATCCTTTGGGCTGGTCAAACCTAGCTCTGGACACAACACAGAGATTACAGATAGATACAGAGTGATAAACATTTTCCTATACCTAGGTCACTATAACTAAATGTAATAACTTATAAATCTTCAGTGCCCAGAGGTACTTGGGCTGGAACTAGAGATCTCGTGTTCCTCCAGAAAATATAATTAACCAAGACACAACATGACCATGAAAGAATGTACCTTTATATGTATAAGGAAAGACATCCCTTTAAAATTTTTCTCCAATTTTTGATGCTATTTAGTGCATATATGACAAATACTGATGTTACTTTCATTGTACCTTTATTGGTACCTTTCAACCTGATGTGGTCTTCTTGTTATGTCTTTAAATTAAGTCATTTTTTTCTTTGCCCTACCCGAGATTATAATTGCTACCTTTACCTTTTCTATTTCCATTAAATTTTAACAGATTTTGCTCCAGCCTCTTATTTTAATTCTGTATGAGTTTTTCTGTTTCAACTCTGTTTCTTATAAGCAACATAATTGTTGTACTCTACTTTCTAATCCATTCAACTCTCCCATTTAATGGGTAGGTTCATCCCCTACATAATCATTAACTGTGTTTTTCCTTCCATTCTACTGTCTTGTATTTTCCTCTCTATAGTTACTACCCCTCTGTGGAAAAAAAAAAAAAAAAAAAAGAGGGTGAATGAGCAGGCGCAGATAGTGGAGGGGAGACAGTCAGACTTTGTCCTGGATCATACCATACTGAGACCTTAAAGGTCACCAGCCTGAGCTGTACTTGAGATAATAAAATAAGACAACACTTGATATCCCAAGAAACAACAAACAGACCAACCCAACCCCCTTTCGGAAGTATGCAGACTCCAGCCCTAAAATCAAGTCTGAAGTTAGGAAAAAGCTTAGAAGAAAGAGCAAACAAAAAGAAAGGAATAATTCTATAACATCTACAAGCAAAGCCTCAAAGAAAAATACAGCTTTTTCTGCATGGAATCTGCACACAGATTTAACTAGAATACCTGGAAGAGATGACGCAAGAATTTAATTGTTTGAATAATCAGTCAATAAATATTTATTAAATGTCTTCTATATGACAGGCTCTGTGCTAAGCACTGAAATGAGAGTGCCAGAGGAATGAATTGGGAAAAAATGTTATGGAAGAAAGGACTTGAAAGGGAAGTAACAGCTTGACACAAGAGGTACAAAAGTTTGTCCAAGCAAGAAACCTCCTGAAAACGAGAGTGGACTGATCAGAAGCCAACCACCTCAGGAGACAATAAGAAATATGAAAACAAAGTCAAAAGGTGGCATTGCAGCAGGAGAAAATTGAAGAAAATGTAAGATACTTTATAACAAAAACAACTGAGCTGGAAAATAAATTGAAAAAAAATTAAGAATCATTGGACTAACTGAAAATCAGCAACAGAAAAATGAGACTAGATATTGTATTTCAAGACATCTTTTAAAAAATTGCCCAATATATCCTATAACCAGAGAGCAAAGTATAACTAGAAAGAATCCACCAGTCACCTCTTGAAAGAAACCCCCAAGTTAAAACTTCCAGGAACATTATAGTTCAAATCCAGAGCTTCCAGGGCAAAGAAAAGATACTATAAGCAACCAGAAAGAAGGAATTCAAATATTAAGAAGCCATAGTCAGAATCATATACAATTCAGCAATCCCCATCATAAAGAAACAGAGTTTGAAATATTATTTCATATTCTAATCTATATAATAACATGTTATTCATCATATGAATACATAATCATGTCATAGTTACATAATAAAAAGAAAAGAGGCAGCAAAGCACATAGGCTTACAACCAAGAATAACTTACCCTGAAAAAAAATGAATATAAATCTACATGGAAAAAATGGCTCTTTGGTGAAATAGAGTACTTGCAAGAATTCCTGATGAAAAGACTAGAGTTGCTTAGAAACTGTGAGTTTTGAAGAAACACAAAAGATAAACATGAAGAAACTAATTTAAGGGACAGCACAAGGATGAATTGCTTCTATTCAAATATGGAGATGTGATCCATATGTTCCTCTCTGAACCCTATCATCATCCTGGGTCATAGAGGGAGTCTACTTAGTCAAGACCAGAGAGTGGTTATTATGTCTTTATGATAGCAAGAGAAGAGTGGAAAGAGAGGAGAAGGGAAAGGAGGTCTAGGAAAACCATCTCACCCAGAGTGTGCAAGTAGACATCTGTACAAACAAGAAGGGAATTGGGGCATATAATATACATACAGAGTTGGGTTTGTAGTTTTCACTCAGTAGGGAATCAAAAAGAAAGGAGAAGAAGAAATGGAGGGAAGAAAGTTCCGGGAAGGGATATTTCCTGAGCAAAACAAACTCTAAGCATGTACAAAAATAGCCATGGCTTTTAAAAAATAATCATAGTCTTTTATTTTTTCCAAACACAGGCAAAGATGGTTTTTAACATTCACCTTTGCAAAACCTTGTGCAACAAATTTTTCTTCCTCTCTTCCCCACTCCCCCTTGCCCAAGACAGCGAGCAATCTGATTTGGTTAAGCATGTACAATTCTTTTAAACATATCTCCATATTCATCATGCTGTGTAAGAAAAATCAGATCAAAAGTGAAAAATCACAAGAAAGAAAAAAAAAAACCAAGCAAGCAAACAATAAAAAGGTGAAAATACTATGTTTTGATCCACATAAAGTCTTCATAGTTCTCTCTCTGGATGATGTTCCATCACAAGTTTTTTTGGAATTGCATGGCTTTCTTGATGTAGCAAACAAAGGGAATTTGAGAGAGCCTAGAACTAAGCAATGGTTAAGCCAGTTTGGTCTATAGCATCCTACACATCTACACTGCTCTTTTGAGTTCTTTGGCCCTCTCCATCACACCTTCCTTCCCCTGGAAACTCTTCATCTTTTGGATTTCTCTGGAATCCTCCAGCATGCAACTAGAGATACCACATGCTATCCCCTCTTCTGTTGGAATCTTTACAAACTGTTAAGCCATTAGAGTTGATAGAGACAATAATTATCTAATTTAGCATGGTTCAATATGATTGATCTTGATCTTACAAGGAGATATTTTGGGCCAGAACTTGAAACAAGCTACTAAGTACAACTGATAGAAATGATGCTTGTGTTCACACCTTTAGAGAGCTCATAGAAGCAAGAAGTATTTAAGTACTCATTGGAGTTCACATGTTTGGGAGATTTCAGGGTTTAGAAAGAGATATAGGAATTCACACCTCCCTTGAAGTTCTTAGGGCCAGAGAGCACTCTGGGAGATAACCCAGAATCCCTCTCTCTCAGAGGAGGAGTTAACCTTTGGGAGATCATATATATAGAGGAAGCTCTTAGAGCTTGAAAGAATTTCTCGGGAACATTGACTGGGGTCAGAGAGGAGCACTCTGGGAGGAAGCCCACAAGCCCTCTCTTCGAGGCAAGAGAGATTCATTGCATCTTCCACCTTGGTGCTGGCTGGAGGCTGAAGAAAGCAGAGGCAGAAGCCAAGGACAAAGCTGCAAGAGCTCTTGGAACCAAGCAGAGAGATAGGGCTCTGAGCTAACCGGGCTATACTGAAGGACACAATAAAAGATCTGAACTTTTATCAGCTGGCTGCGATTTTGGGTGATTATTTTATTGTAACCGAAACTAAGACTGCCTACAGAAAACCTCCCCGAGAAAACCCTCTCCCCCAGAGAGAACTCTTATTATATTTTAAAGAAGAAAAAACACAACACTCTCCCTTTTTAGTTTCTTTTTTTGGCAACTTGTCTTCCCCCATCAGAGCGTAAGGTCCTTGAGGGCAAGGACTAGTTTTGTTTTTATTTGTATTTGTGTCCTCAGTGCTTGGCACAATAGTGGCCCTTCGTAAATACATTTGTGGACTGGTTGACTGACTGAAATAATTACTGTGTTGTAAGAAATGGTGAAGGGGATCATTTCAGAGAACCCTAGTAAGATTTATAGAGTGAAATAGACAGAACCAGGAGAACAATATACAATAACAACAACATAGTGAAAACAAACAACTTTGAAAGAATCAGGAGCTTTGATTAGCGTAATGACAAACCACAATTCCAAAAGACTGATGATGAAACACATTTTCAATCTCCTAAAAAGGTAAATTAGAAAATTCTACTGCCATGCTAGGGAAAGAATTGTAACAGAGCACAGAAGATAATTATAATATAGTCTGAAGAAAGCAAAAAGTAGAGAGCTAAGGCAATGAAAGTCACTCCCTACTCAATAATCTCCAGGGGTTCACCATTGCCTTCCAGGAATAAGTGCACAGTCCCTTCTCATCTTTCCAGTTTCTTACAATTAGCTGCCCTCCCCAGCCCCTTTCCATCTTAACTCTACTATTTTCTGCTTCTCCACAAGCCAGGTACCTCCTGCTCCCCGTCTTTTCCTGGGCAGCCACCCCACAAGGCCTAGAAACATTTTCCCCTCACTTTGGCCTCACTGCTTCCTGCCTGCCTCATATTCCCCTTTCTTCAGGCCTTTCACATCCTTTCTCTCCATATCTTTTTCCCACTCCCAACTTTTCCTTTCCATTTATTGTCTCTATAACTTATATGTCTATGGTTGTTTGCACATTATCTTCACCATTAGAATGTGAGCTCCTTGAAAGCAAGGGAAAAGTCTTATTTGACTTTGCACCTATCTCCCACAGAATCTAAGAGATTGGTTGTTCATAGGACAAATTTTTAAAAAGTTTGAGTTCAAAATAATTGAATGATATTATGATCAAAATGATCATAAAGTAATCATCCTGGAAGGGCTCTTGACTTAGACTCACAGGGTTACAGAATAGTAGAGCTGGAAGGAACCATGAAGAACTAAATAAACCCTTTTCATTTGACAAATAAAGAGCCCGAGGTCCAAGTAGATCAAGTGATTTTCCTATACAAGTCAGAACTAGGTCCAAGTCTATCCTAAATTTCTTAGGGATAACATATTACTGGTGCTAAATAAATGACAGATTCCTACCCCGCCACATACTCTGCATAATTTTCTGTCAGTAAAACTGCAAACACATGTAAAGATTATCATGCTTTCTAACTCACTCAATAGTCACCTTATCAGCTAATATACTCGATGTTTCTTTGAGACTGAAAAGACATGATAGACTATAATTATTTTATTCAATATGTTAAGTTGGAAAGTCAAGTTGTCAGGAGTCTTTGGAAACATATTTTTGGCTTTTCTCTCCAACAAGTGTTAGCACAGCTCCAGATTCTGTAAGCAAAGAATGGGGGCTGTGCTAACAAGAGGATGATTGCAAGCCGACCCGATGTTATGGTTTTTCTGTGAAGTCCTTTGTAGGAGGTAGGATTCCCCAATAAATGAGTTGTTTGGAAACAGAATCCTGGATATGCCATTTTAATGCTTTATTTGTACTTGGGAGAATTCAGCCATGCAATATATGTTTCCTTTTCAGATCCAAATCCCATAACACTGAAAGCAAATGAAAGTTATCTGATAATCTCTCACTTCTGTTTTCTGAACCCAACCATTCTGGGTAGCCAGTGTCTGTTCACTGTCTCACTGAGGTCCCAAGACATGTCCCATGGTCCAGAAATATATATCTCTCCTCCTTCAGCCTGCTCAATCAAAAAGCCCTCACCCTCTTCTCAGATATCTAATTAACTAAATGATACTTTGCAGGGAATGATTGCTAGTTGCAGATTCATCTATTGATCCTTCTAGGAGTATCTGCATTTTTTAACAGACTATATTTGGAAAAAAATGTTAAATGGCAGGAAACCCCATGAAACTAATCTGCTCCTTATTAATAATACTAGGGTGATTTGATTTAAAAATCAATTGTGTCCCCAGTCCATTGGATTGTAGTTACCCTCTGAAGGTTAAGCCACTAGAGGAGCTCATTGTCAAGTACTTTCAACCACTTAAAGTTTGTAGAAATGAAAAAATGCCACATGGTTGACCTATGCTGTTTTATCCATAGATTCACTAGAGTAGGAAGCTTCCATATATATTCACCTCACCTATAAAATGTATATTCACAAACTTGTCCTAAACTAAGTATCTACCCCAAGTATATTCCTATCACATATCACATGTAAGAGTATTTGTAAGAGTACTTAAGGGCACTCTTTGACCCATTCACAAAAGTATTTTTGAATCCACAATGTAAGCATATAACAAATTGATACATTCAGAACTATAGAAGTTTAGGAGAACAGGGTTTCCTCTTGTACCATCTTCCATTACAATATTAAGAGACTGAATCATTTCTTTGATTTAAATATATTCATTTTATTTGTTGGAAGGGAAAGATTAGGGATGGGATCTGTGATCTCTTTGGAAAAAGAGATCCCTTTGAGAAACTACTTCTGCCCATACAAATCAGAAAGTTCTCTGCAACTGGATTCTGGGATTTATTTTTTTCAACATTTTGATAAATATATTTCAACATAATAAGTCATCCTATTTATTTTATTTTAAACATTATTCTAAGCAGTCTATTGGCTTCCTCAGACTACAAATGGAACTAAACAATAATTTATTATGTACTTATAAATTTCCTATTAATTTCATTACATTAGAGGTTCTTACCCTGAGTCCTGTGAATTTGATTCTTGAAATATTTTGGTAATTGTATTTCTTTTTTTTAAAATAAGTTTTTTTTTAAATTTTATTGTTCTTGTACAACACCAGTTTCACCCAGAATCTTTCCTCCTTCCTCCCAAAATCACCCCATATAACAAATAACATTTTTTAAAAACAAAAACAGGGGACAAACTGATCAATACATCCAAAAGTCTGAGACTCTGAGTAACAGGCTTTGTTTATGGATTTCCTGTCTCTGCAGAGGGGTGGGTTGTGTGCTATATTCACTTTGGATTTTGGAGGGAAGCATCATTTCCACTTATATTGCTGTAGTCACTTTGTATGTGGCTTTCTTCACCCTGCCGACTTGCTTCTCACTGCATCGGATCACAGAGCTCTTTGCATGCTTCTCTATATTCAATACATTCATCCTTTCTTCTGGTATGGTCATATTCCATTATGCTCATGTCCCTTAACTCCTTTAACTATTCCTCATTCAAGGGGCATCTATTTTATTTCTACTTCTTTGCTATCAGAAAAAAAATGCTGCTATAAATATTTTGGTATGTATGGTGACTTTTTTCTTATTGATGGCTTCTTTGGAGTCACTGGTCAAAAGGTGTGAAAATATAAATCACTTTTATTTGTATAATTCCAAATTCCTTGCCAAAAGGGCTGTACTGATTCACAGCTCCTCCAACAATGTGCTAGAGTACTTATTTCCTTAAACCTTTCCAGCATTTGTTATCCCTAGCTTTTGTCATCCTTTCCACTTTGTAGAACATAAGGTGAAGCCTTGGGGTTGTTTTGATTTTTATTTCTCTTGTTTTTAGTACTTTGGAGCAGATATTTATTTGTATTTCAATAGAAGTGGCTTCCTTTGAAAGCTTATGTATTTTTATTTTCTACATTTTAAAACATTCCTCAGAAAAGGCTGGAAAGATTTACCGAACTGATGCTGAGTGAAGTGAGCAGAACCAGGAAAACATTGTACACAGTAACAGCAACTTTGTATGATGATTAACTTAGCACTTCTTAGCAATATGATGATCCAAGACAACTCTCATGATGAAAAATACTATATGTTTCCAGAGAAAGAACTAGAGTCTAGATGCAAATTAAATATTCACTTATTATATTATTATTTACATTATCACACAATTATCTATTCTATAATTATATAATTAATATTAATTACTATTAACATTAATATTATATTATTATAAACGCATAAATATTCATGCTTTTCCAAGCATATCAAGAAATTAGGATTTACCGATTTCAATAAACATATCTTAAGTTCTAAGTCATTGTTAGTACAATGAATTAATGGATGCAGCTGACCCTATGGGCATTCAGGAGCCTCTTCAGGAATTTATGCAACTATAAGCTCTCTAGTGAGATGTTCCTTCCATTAGAAGACACAAAAGGAAAAATAGTTCAAAGACAGAAAAATAATAAATCTACAGAAACCAAAATAACCAGTTGTGGAAAATTGTGCAATTGTGCAGGAACAGCTTGCTTTTTCTCTTTTTTTTTTCTGATAAATTTCTATTTTAAATGATCTGTCAAAAATAAGACCAAAGAAGAAAACATCACATCTTCCTTTCCAGGATACCCAAGCCAGGGTTCTAACAATCATCTTTATTTTCTTTTCTCTCTTTTTTGATTCAACACAAAATCTGATCCTCATTACAGTGGCCTCCAACAACCTGGAAAATTAAGTTTATTTCTTCTGGAAGTCACAATCTGTACTCAGAAATATAAAACTGTTATTCTGAATAAATTTCAAAGTTCCAAAGGACTAAGCTTACTTTCATGAAAGAGGACAAAGTGAGCTGTTGCAAAGAGGGAAAGGGATTGTTATCCCCAAAGAACAGGCTGCTCTCCAGTTCTCGCACCACCTCTTCTGTTTGGCAAAATAAACAACTTGAGACACTTTATTTTACTTTGTGTACCAGGCTAATAAAGAACTCCTGGGGCAAAAATCCTATGACAAACATTCATTTTGTCACCAGCTTTAAAGTGAAGAGCCTGTTTCAATTTTGCCAAATGAGCAGCACATGTTTTTCAAAGTTTTTTTTTAATTTACATATAAATATGTACCTTGGTTAAAAAACAAACTACAGAAAACCAGTTTATTGCTTTTTGCTAATAAGAATAATATTCTTGTGGTTACGTTTTATTTCTCGAGGGATTTTAAAATTGCTACTTTGCTGAGAGAGAAGAGAGTTTTATTTTAGTTGTCAATATACTAAAACCTAAACAGCATTATCAGATCACAATAAAACCATTCTACTTTTATGACTCTGGGTGCAATTCTGATCCCCAGGGCTGGGTTTGCAGCTGCTGCTGTTAGGAGCTCTCAAGGAAAGCAGAGACAGGTGGAAGACCCAATATCTTTGGAAAGATCACGAAACTGGACAACTCTGTTGGGACGTAGAGGTAAACACTGAAGTCCAGCCAGGGAAGCAGACAGAAAGTCCTCTTGCTTAACAGACAAAGGCCTTCACATAAGAAACATCCCATTAATGGATAGGAGATACAGGCCTCTTAGAGAAGGGGCCCATGAGATCAGCCTGCAGGTCTCCCTTCTCCCTATAGAGGAAAGCAGGCCTGGTAGAGGTGGATTTCACTGCCTTTTATTTCCAAACAGGAATTGAAGTCTTAAGGTCTGCTTAATACAATCCAAACTGATGTTTTGCTACTCTTACATTTCCCCGGTTTCCCGCTGCCTACAGAACAGACCCAAAGCTGTCCCACTGGAACTCTTCAAGCTTATCTCCTTCCCCAAATGGCCCCATCTTGTGACTCCTCCCAATTCAGAACCTTGCAATGTATTCCCCCTACCCTCCTGCTGCCTGAATCCCACCTTTAACATGCTTCAACATTCAGCTCTACCTCTATCCCTTTCAGGAAGCAATCCACACAATTCTTGGCGCCTTCCAAATTCAGACACATTTCTTACCAGGTTCCACTCAAATCACGTACTTTCTGCATCATTTATTTTTGTCTGTTTTTCTCTGTAACTAGATTACAAACCATTTGATCTAGGACCCTTGTTGTACATCTTTGCATCCCTACTATACCTAGAACAGGGAACCGGATATGTAGCATACCCCCTTATCCACTGGAGGAAAAGCTTGTCTGTAAAGCCCATCATTGCCCCTCTTCTTCAGGCTTATCCAGTTCCTCCCCATCTACCTTAAATGGATGCCTAAATGGTCTATCCCCTGCTTCTGCACTTGGCTCTTGTCCTCCACTTAAACAAAAAAGGAAAAGCAAATTAAGTGCTTTGGTTTAAATGTCCTGTTCTGAGTTGAGAATGGAGTCTTGGATTTGCTGGGCTTCTCGCACCAACAAGGTTGCTGGTTGGGTGACACTTTGGGAAGCAGAAATAGAAGGTCAGCAACCAAGATGTCATCAAAGGAAGGGGCTGTGAAAAGACAAAGGGCTGGAACACAAAACTGGCAGTCTAGAACCCATGGCAATATGTGACGAGGTCAAGAATGGAGTCTTGGATTTGTTGGGCCTCTGGAACCAACAAGGTTGTTGGTCTTGTGACACTCTGGGAAGCAGAAACACAATGTCATTAGCCAAGATGTCATCAAAGGAAGGGACTGAGAAAAGACAAAAGTGGTGGTCTAGATGCCATGACAGTATGTGAAGAGGTCAAGAATGGAGTCGTGGATTTGCTGGGCCTCTGGCACCAACAAGGTTGTTGGCCATGTGACACTTTGGGAAGCAGAAATAGAAGGTCAGCAACCAAGATGTCATCAAAAGAAGGGACCGTGAAAAGACAAGGGCTAGAACACAAAACTGGCAATCTAGAACCCATGACAGTATGTGGAGAGGTTCATTATAGTTTTTAACAAAATTATGAAGCTGCCATACAATAGCCTAAAAAGACAGAACAACCTTTTGGCCTGCAGCTGAATCCAAGGACTGAGGCCTGCCTGAGAGGTCAAAGCTAATCTAGGAACACCAAAGGGGGCAAGCAAATCAATTCCTGTAGCAGGCCTCTCTTACAAAGCTGCCAAAAATAACCTGACAGAAATGGGGCTCATAGAGTCATACTATGCTAGATATTCCAGTATTATATGTATAAAGGAAATAATTAAATGCCACATCCATACTCCTTATTATAAACCCTTCTGAGACTCAGAGGTGCCCCCCCCCAAAAAAAAAAACCTGTCCAGTAGATAGATAAAAACTCCAATATCATACCTTTTGGATTTCTTCAGGCAATGCATGCATGGGAATATGCCGGTCCATACTTTCCCAAGACGCACTTCCCAAAATGCAGAAGACAAATACCTAGAAAATCAGAGGGAGTCAGAAGTTGATAATTGAGGAGAAAGTTAAGCAGCAAATATAAATTTATGGGAACTTCTCAGGATGTATTTATATATAATCACTATTTCAATGTTAAATTTCATCGACATTGAGTCTAGAGATGCTGTATGTTTTTCTCACAATAACTAATTATGCCTAAGTGATAGGAAAAATCATGTTACTGGTTGCTCTGCCAAGTAAACAATGTGCTGTCATTAACTCCCCTCTTCAAAAAAACATTGCTAATCCCTTCCTTAAGGCTCTTACAACCCAAAATATTTTCTTTAATAATTTCTAACCACTATTTGGTTAGGAATAGAAATCAGAGTTCAGCATCTTCAACTTCAAACATATATGTATGTATATATATATACATATACATATATAGTTGTTTTATTTTGAAAATCTTGACTTCTGAAAAAATTACTAGTAAAAACAATGATTAAAAATAAAATTTTAACTCAGTGGATGATAGGGATGACAATTCCAGCACACTTTTTTAATGTAAAAGTCAAAATATTTATATTTCAGTTTTTTACATTAAAATTCATGCCAAAAATTTCAGAGAGAGTAGGCCAGAGGCTTTTTGTCAATACATCAGGGACCAATATTTTACTGTCAATGGAACTAGGACGATTTCTTAATGCAAACATTTTCCTTTAATGGAATGTTATTGGACAATTATTCCCTAATAAAGGTTTAAATTCTTTCTTAATCTTTCAAAAGGCCAGAATGTTCCCGAGACTAAGGAGGATGATTGCTGTGTTTTTTTAGTCTTTCCCTCTTCCTACCACTGGCCAAGGGAACAGAATGCCTTGCCCACATGCTCCACGGATCAATTATTCTTCAAAGACTGTTCTTGCAGTACTTTGGGTCTTTTTATATTATTAAGATGTTTGCTGTCACTGGGAGGGGGCAGGAGGGGGAGAAAGGGAGAGAATCCATTACTTCATTTGTTGATACAAATATCCTACCTAACTATTTAAGGTTATTGTTGGGGAGAAGAGAATTTTAGCATATTATTCTTCCATACAGACCAACAGCATCTGGCATCATTCCCTTTTTATATCTCATTACTGATATATACATACTCCATTCAACAAACTCAAACATACAGCACCCCACCAAAGCACAGACAATAATCTATGGTCAAGATAGAAGAGTGACAAGACAAATACTGTTGATATTTTTTTTTACTATTATACACTGGATTCATAATCCCAGGATATATAAGAGTGATAGATTATTAATCCCATAGTCTATAAAGCTGATTAATCCCATGGTATATAAAATTGGTACATTAGACTCTTTAATTTTTTACAAATATCAGTAGGAACTTCTTATAATTGTATTTGACCTCAGAAGTCATTCTATGGCATGGCATATTATATTTATATCTCAGATATGATATAAAGTTAGAGATATCCATTGGCCAACAATCTCTTGCTTGCGTGGAAATTGATGCTGTGTATTACTGTTATTGTGACTCCGCATATACAATTCACTGTAAGAATGCTTTCACAAATGGTGACACAAGCAGTATGGTCAAGATACCACAAGATAAAGTCATTCATTGATTCAATAAAAGTGATCAAGCAGCTACAATGAGCAAGACACAGTTCTAAGTGTCCAAGAGACTCACAGAGAAAAAGAATAAACAAGTGGCGTAAGCCGCTTAGCCTCCACAGGATGGGTTAGGATGGAAACAGTAATTATAACATGACAAGCCTGAATCCAAGTTTCACAAGAGAGATACAAAGCAAGTATAATGGAGGCTCCAGGGACCTAGAGGAAGCTTCCTAAGGAGGAAGGTTTGAGTTGGATCTTGGCCAATGGCCAGGACTCTGATGAGTCAGGAGATGGGGAAGGTTTTTCGAGGAGAGGAGATAGGATTAACAAAGTCCCTGAGGAGTGAACTGTGGGTCATGGTTAGGGGAGAGTGGACATTGTGGCCACAGAACAAAGTACACTTAAGGAAGATAAGATAAGGCAAAGGATGGTGGTGTGAGGCAAGGACACCGAAGGTACAGTTTGGCCCTCATCTGAGAGGCAACAGAGAATCAACAAAAGATTCTGAAAGCTTCAGCAGAATTGTTGGGGCCAGGTTGTTAAGGGGCTTCACAGACCCTCTCAACGCTATTGTGCCACTTCACCAAGAAGTAACAAGAATTCCCTCAATAGATAAATTCAGCTACAAGGGGCCAACTTCTTTTATTGTTCTTTCAAGGGAAAGGTCAATCTTGAGGGACAATTTGGATTTTCTTCCTCCCAGAAATGACTATGACATAATGACAAAGGCTATCAAGAAAACATTTTTTTTTTAAAGTAATGGGGTCTGGCCTTGTGTGGTATCTGTAAAGAGGGCAGGATAGACTTCAAAGAGCCAACTGTGATGGAAACAACAGAAGTCAGAGCCTTATTTGTGTGAAGGGTGAAGAAGAGAAAGGATTTACTTAATGCCTAGTTTCAAGTCTTGGGTGGGGGGCAGCTAGGTGGCACTGCAGGGATAGAAACCTGGGCCTAGGGTCAGGAAGATCCTAATTCAAATGTGGCTTTGGACATGAGCTGGGTGACTCTGGGCAAAGCCTTTGACCCTATTTGCCTCAGTTTCCTCTTCTGTAAAATGATCTGGAGAAAAAAAACGGCAAGTCATTCCAGGATCTTACAAAAACAAAATACAAAACTCCCCCAACAAAACAAACAAAAGCCCAGATTGGAAATGACCCAACAACAATAAAGAGAAGCCACTTATTGAAGGACGAAAAGAGTTCTGTTGGGGGCACAAAGACTGTGGTGAGATACTGGGGCTGGAGAGATATGGGAATGATCTGCCCAAAACTGACAAGGGCTGAAAGTTTGCTAGAAATGGCTGAGGTACTGGTAGTAATCCTCATCCCTACAGTACTTTTAGGTTAATAAAGCCTTTTCTTTAAAGTAATCCTCTGGGATGGGCTCTACAAGTATTCTAGTCCCCATTATTCAGAAAAGGACCCAGGGCTCTGAGATGGTAAATGCCTAGCAAAGACTGTCTTTGGACCTCAGGGTCAGCACTCTCTCCCCTACATCAGAGCCTCAAGGGAGACTGCAGAGAGAGAAAAAGGAAGCTTAAGACAGTCTTAATGTAAGCTTAGCAAAGAGCATTCAGAGGGATGGACAGACAGTGTCAGATGACTCAGAGATCAAGGACAAACACTTAAGAGCACGTGATCTGTAGATGAGAACGTCCATGGACAGTGTTTTTAAAGGTGGTAAGAACCAAGGTGGGGGGGGACCGCATTGCAGAGTGGGTGAGAGGGCCAGAGGAGTGGAGGCTTACTTCAGTCCCTCAGAGATCTCTTGTCTCGTAGCTGTGGGCACTTCTACCACAAGCACAGACCCGCACCAGTCCGATCCCTCTGCGACTCCAAAGAAGAGCTGCTTTGGTTGAAAATGTCATCACCTCACAATCAGACTGAATGATGGCACAATGGATAGAGCATAGATTGAGTCATCAGGAAAACCTGGATTCAAATTCTGCCCCAGATGTTTATTAGTTGTGGAACCTTGAATTAGTCTTAATTTGTCTGCCTCAGTTTCCTCATCCATAAAATGGGAATAATAATAGCTCCTACCTCATAGGGATATTGCAAAGGTCAAGAGAGATTACATATGGAGTTTAGCAAACCTTAAATGTTCCATAAATGTTAACTATTATCCTCTCAAACTTTAGTCCAGTTCTGGGGGAAACAGATATAATTCAAAACAGGCTTTACAGGATGTCTTCTCAGCTTGGTTAATGTGTGTGCGTGTATGTGTGTGTATATGTGAGAAAGAGGGAGAATATGGTTTTCAAGTTGCAGAGTGCTTTGCAAACATCACCTCACTGGAGGCTCACGAGAGGCCTGTAAGTCAGGTCCCACAGGCCACCATCATCAGACCCATTTTACAGATGAGGAAGTGGTAGCTCAGGCAGTTGACTTGCCTACTTGAGGTCACATAGTCAGAGCCACCTCAGGCTCACACTCTCTTTCTTGGCTCCACATCATGCAGCCTCTCCAGAGCTGCCAGGAGCCTCAAGCTTCTGACGCTGCCTTCAAGAACTTGGAACTGCCTCTGCATGAGGAGGCATCGGGGAAAAGTAATATTGCCTTTCCAATAGGTTTAGCAGAGAAAGACCGGGGGCCTGGGAAGGCTTTACTGATGCAGCATCCTGGGCCTAGGCCAGGAGGAGGAGGAGAACAGAGACTGCTACCAGGTCTCCTCTGCCCACTTCCTCCTCCTCCCCACACCTACACAAAAGAAATGAGGAGATCCTTCAAGGCAGAAACCAATTCTTTTGAGTATTTTTTGTCTACTTACTGAGTGCATCCAACATGACTCAGACAAGCCCTTGCCTACAGTAGTAGGTACCTAATGCATGCTTGGAAGTGAGTACCCTTGGCAAGAAGAAAGGGAATTCTATCCTCAGAGACTGAAGAAAAGGTTGAGTGAGATTGGAGAGGATTTATCGGGGAAAGGTGAATGAAAGACCTCTTGCCAGTGAGTTAAGGCAGCCAAGAGGAATAGGGCTAGTTGAGCCAGCAGCTTAGAGAGAACAGGTTGGGATATCTGCTAGAGGGAAAGTGAGAGGGGACCCAAAAAGGGTGATTTAAGGATCGCAGGTGAGCAGGAAAGGCCCACCAAAGAACTTCCCAAAGAACTGGGGGTGGTTTCTGCTTTCTCAAAATAAGGCAGTTATCGAGGGAGCCCAGAGTCTACTTGCCGGGCAACTTGTCCTATAATATGTCAAGGATGTAACTGTCTTATGGGCATCCTTCCATGCTTGGGGAGCTTCCTCTGGACTCACACACTGGTGAGGAGACCCAAAGAGTTGCGCAGAAGCTATGACTGAGCCCATCTCATTTCCAATACTCTTCTAACACCAGTGGAGAATACACGGCTACTGACTCATGCCTGTTGTTCCCATTGGCCCTTCTGTAGGCGGGAGCAATGCTCCTATTATAAAGCCTGCCTAAAGGTCTTCCTTGGGAGGACCAAGTGTTCACTCTCCAGGCCTGCCAGAAAATCGCAAGGCTTTCAAAATGGTGCTTGAGGCAACTGTGTAAACCTCCCAATCTCAGCCCTTTCCTGAAGGACCACTGACAGGAACGGAGCATGGAAGCAGGGAAAGGACCTAGGGTATGAAGAGAGTTCTCATGACTCTAGAGGGATCTTTTGGGGAAGGGACCCAGCTTTTAAGAGTAGAAAAAGGGAAAGAGGGAGAGGGGTAGAGTTTTAGGGTAGAGGAGAGAGAGAAAGAAATGACGGGAAGTAAAACAGGAGGGAAGAGGTGGGCATTTAAAGGGAGAGTTTTAGAAAAGGGAAGAAAGGGAATGGGAGATGAGGAAAATGGAAGGAAGAGTAAAAACAGAGAAAAGGGGAGAACAGAAAAGGGGGAGGATAAGGAAAGTAAGGGAATCTATGTAGCACCTACTATGTGCTCGGCACTGTGCTCAGTGCTTTTTTCATATTATCTCATTTGTTCCCCACAACAACCCAGCAAGATGGGTGCTATTGTCCCTATTTTATAATTGAGGGAACTGAGACAAATAGTGCTCAGATGACTTTCAAAAGTCATAAAAGTAGTAAGAATCTGGGGCCTTCTAGGCTACAATCCTGTGATGCAGGGCTGAACACCCTGTCGTCAGTTCTCTCAGGAAAAAGGGAGGGAAAGAAAGAGGAGGGTTGGAGAAGGGAGGATGAAGGGCAAAGGCAAGAGAACCTCAGGGATTTGGGGGGAGGGGGCGAGACAGAGATGAGAAAAAAAGGAAGGAGCTCTGAGGAGGTGGGAAAGGATGAAGGAGAAAAAGGAAAGAAGGAAGCGGAGTGGAAAGTGGAGAGGGAAACAAAAGAAAGGAACGGGGAGTAGTAGAGGAAGATGGAAGAGAAAGGGAGGGAGATGAACTCCTGAGAAGAAAAAAGGGTGATAGTAGGAAGGGGATGAAGGAGGAAGAGGAGGGAAGATGAAAGGGGGAGGGGAGGAGGAGGTGAAATAAGGGGAAAGGGAAGGAAGGGAGGAAAGAGGAGGAAGGAGGGATGGACAAAGGAGGAGGAGAAAAGGGGGACAAGAAGAGGGATCAGTGGGCTTGGGGAGAAAAGGAGGGAGGAGGGGTGAGGAGGACGGAGACTAATAGAGAAGTACAGGGAGGGGGGAGGGGCAGGGGAGGGGGGAGGGGCTGGGGAGGAGGAAGCAAGAGCAGGGGAGGATGGGCAGGGGGGGAGCGAGCCCCCCACGCTCGCGGCCCTTCCCTCTCAGAGCCTCAGCTGACGAGGCCCCTCGGGATCAAGGGCACGGCTGATCTCGGGGGAGGGCAGCGTCCCCCGGCCAGTCCCCGGGAAGCCAAGCCGGCGTCTCACCTCGACCTCGGCTCCGCTGGGTCGGAAACGGCTTTCCCGGTCACCCGGGCAACCGCGCTCCCCGGGGAGAGACGTCAGAACGCGGCGACGTCACACCCCGCACCGCCTACGCGGAAGCGCCGCCTCGGCCCGCCCCCACGCACTAGAATGTGCGCGCAGGGCCCTTGGGCCGGGAAACAATGGGCGTCATGATGGCGCGTGCGCTGAGGGGGGTCGCGGGGACAGGAGTCGAGGGGAAGTGGAGGGCGTTGGGTGGGACGCGGAGCCGGGGGCGCGGAAACGCGGCGGGGTCTAAGACTGGCAGGCCGCGCTCTCGCTCTCCCCCGCTTTCCGGTGCGTCACGGGGCTCACTTTCCCCCAGCCAGGGAAACTGAGGCCTGATGAGCTGCCCTGGCGGAGGCGCGGGGCCGGCCCCTTCCGCGGCGTCTCTACGTTAGCGTGGAGGGGGCTCCGAGCGCGCCACTGGGGCCCAGCGAGACCCCCGCCCCAGACTCCCTTTCCCCCCTTCTCAGCCCGCGGGGCCCCGAGCACTCGCGTGGGGGCATCCGGGCCGTCTCAGCCCGGGAGGGATCGTGACCCCCCCCCCCCCCCCAAATCACCCGCGGGGCCCCCGGGCGAGGACGTCCCTGGGACGCTCCGGGTCAGGGACGCCCCGACATGAGCCCTCCGGGAAAGGCCGCGGGAGGGCCGAGTCACGGCGCTGGCGGCCTCTTGGGTGTTGTTTTGGGGGCTATACCTGCATGCATATGACCCCCCCAGAGGAGGGAAGATGCACATATCTGTGTGTGTGTATCCATACATGTTAACATCTTCCCCCAATACATGCGTACAAATCCCCACCCCCACCTGTTTTTTTCTTAAAGAGGAGAAGAAATGTACAGAATACATAGCTCCCCTTGTGGTTTGTTTCCTCTTAAATAGGTGGAAGGAGGGGGAGGTAGAAATATACATAGAAACCTCTGGGCCCCCACCCTTTGTTTCTTCTTGGAGAAGCGGGATCTATATGTAACATGTCATTCCTCTTCCCCCACCTTTGTGGTTTCCTCTTGGAGAGGAGGGAAGTACATGTGAATATCACTCCCTTTTGTTTCTTTTTGGAGAGTGAGGAGGGATGTATACAATGTATCACTCTCCCCCCCCCCCATATGGTTTGTTTCCCCTTGGGGAGGAAGGGGGGGCGCTCTCTCTCTCTCTCTCTATATATATATATATGTAAAATCCCCCATAGGGAAGCAAGAGGAGCTGAGGAACAGCAGGAGGGGAACAGAGGGCAGCCAAGCCAGGACCCCGAGTACACCAGGCTTATCAGGGGCTCGGAGCACTTTTATAGCTATTCATTCTCACCAAGTCCTTTGGAGGGAAGGGGGGTGGGGGTGGTTCCATACGTGCAAGCCGGGGCAGGCCCAGGGCCTCCTTACCCGTGGGGGGCTGAATTCTTAGAGCAAAGGGAATTCAGACAAAAATGAGGCTGGGTTTGAGCAATACCTCAGACAAAAATGAGGCTGGGTTTGAGCAATACCTCAGACACAAATGGAAAAAAGCTAATCATGGCAGATAAAGGCAAGATTTCTTCAGTTTCTGGAGGTCAGTTTGGCCAACACAGGGATTCATACTTAATAGTGCATGAGAAGACAGCTTAGAGCAAAAGTAGGCAGCCCACAGCTGGAAGACTAGATCCAGCTTTCATTCAATTTTTAACAATCTTTGATTTGAGGAGCTGGAAGGCTCTTGCCCTGGCCTTAACCTCTTCTGGAACTAAATGTTCCCTTTAGGCTACTATTCTATTGAAATCTCTAAAAGATTAAAGCCATTTAAAAACTGGAGACAGTTTTTAAACTCTTCGAGGATGACTATCATTTTTAAATCTTTATAGCTCTTGCATCTATTAAGTGCCTAATACATTGATTGAATTTCTGAAAGAATATTTTCATAGAATAACCTAAGTGCTCTGCAGCCCAAATAATAATATACCAAATTGACATTGCAGACCTTACTATCTTCCTTTTTCAAGTTTATCTCCCCACCCCCACCCCCATTTCTGTGGTTGTCAATCCCTTCCTTAGCCCTCTCTCCATCTTGCCTTTCTTTCTTTGCCTTTCTTATCTCCCTGATTTCCCTATTTCTAATATGAAATTGGTGACAGAATCATTGATTCTCTGGTCCATTTAAGATCATCTGATCTAAATCCCTCATTTTAAAATTGAGAATCTGAAGCTCCAGGGGCTGAAAGTGACTTTGTGCAAGATTATTTTCATAATCCCATGCAGAGATCTTCACTCTCCCGATCTGGTCTTTTCATTTATATTTTTTGGTTCTTTTGGACCACAAAGGACAGCTCTAGGAACAACGAATGGAGTTAAAAAGAGGTAAAATTTGACCCAATATCAGGAAATTTCCTAGCAATCAGAGCTGCCCCAAAGTAGAACAGGCTACCTTTAAGATTGGGGTTCTCCCCTTACTGGAAGTGGCCAACCACTTTCACCAATCCTGGGTGACCATTTTCATAATATAGGTTGGACTATGTAACTCTAAGGAGATCTCTTCTACTTCTAGAATTCTGTGATGGACCCAACCTTACAATAACTAAATAAAAGAGTATTTTCCCAAAGATTGATATGGTAACTAGATGGAAAATTCATTTTAGTCTTTATATTTCTTTCATGGTTTCCCTTTTAGCCTTTATACTTCTTTTCATGATTTCCCCTTTTGCTTCTGCTACCTAGTGTCAAACAAAGCCCAAGGTAGCAGAGCCCTTCCAGCTTCAGGTCACTTTTTCTCTTGTCTCAGCAGACAGGCTTATTTATTGCAAATAGAAGGCTCGTGTTCTCTGTCTTGTTCCAGTTTTTAAAATCTGCTGTAGTGGCATTTAAACATTTTTCAGCACACTGGAGTTTCTTACTATAGAATTAACCCTAAATAGCTTTCTGCTGTGTGCTGGGTGTGCAATTTAAGATCTATACCTTTTTGTGTAAAAAATAAACTAATTGAAGGCAGGGGACAATACCTTTCTATCTTTGTGGTGCCCATCAGAGAAATGTTTAAGAAAGGCTTCTTTTATTGAATTGAAATGGCTTCCTCCAACATCCTCGAAGTATGTGTTAAACCGATTAAGATAGCTTTGACTAACCTATAAAAATAGTATACTAATATTATTCAAACAGCTCTTATTACTAAGAACTCAGGGCTTTAGGATCTATTCTGGAATAATTTGTAGTATGCAGATTCAGTTTAATTTTCTGAGGGTGTAATCATTAAGCAACTGGTGGTACATGTCAGGCTAGAGGAAAGGAAGCACCCAGAAAAGTTCAGAATAAACCCAGCTTCACAAAGAGTGGGTGTCTTAGATCCTAATGAGTTTATTTGTGATTGTGGGCTGTTCACACCTTTATTACCCAAACCCACAGATGTGCCAGATGCACACCAGTATTTCTTACATAAATCAATCGAGATGTTCAAACTGCCAGAGTGCCTTCTAATGTGGCTTTGCTGAACCAGATGCTTACAGAAATAGTGTACTTGAGAATTCCAGACCAACAAAATGAACTGGTTTACTTTCATGCTGTACTTCAGCTCTGCTGAAGGGGATCTTTTCAGAGCTGAAAAAAATAAACATTTAACTACTTTAGCACTTTCAAAAACAACTCACCCTCATAATTAACTGGCATAAAAATGATAGCTACTAAGCTCTGTTTGTAAAATGGTCTGACAATGCTCTGCCTTATTCTGGGTTTCACTAAAACTCGGATTCCCATAAAAGCATGTCAGACATTGGCAATTGCTTGGATGGATTTTGGAAGAGAATACTGTGTGTTAATGCAGTGTGCTCCATTCTGGGATTTTGAAATACTCAGACTGAGTTTACAGAAAGCCCCTTTTATCTTGTCGATGTGACATATTGCTACCAAAATTTTGTGTGCAGATTCTTTTTTGAAGTGGCCTGCAATGGGTCCCCAGAGCTGTCAAAAGAGAATGCTCAGAATTAGGAGCTATTGTGACTTTTTTGTACATACATCTATCTCTAAGTGCCTAGTTTTTTTTTTTTTTTTTTTTTTTCAGCCCAGCCCAGCAGAATGAAAGCAAGCTCCTTGAAGGCAGAATTTAAAGATTTTGTCTATCTCCAACACTGAGAACGTTGCCTTGCTTCCGGTAGCACTCAATAAGTGCTTTTTAACATTAAGTTAGATGGTGTATCCATGAATCAAAGAAAAATTCTCTTCCCCCGCCCCCTTACATCCAATCTCACAGGCTTGGGAGAATATTAAGGAAATGTCACTACCAACCGTACCTAAGACCATAGTGCTGCAAAATCTAAATTTAAATAATACAAATTTGGGGCCAAGTGTTCATTGTACTTTTAGCTGCCTTGCTTGGGGCGTTGAATTCCCCCCCCCCCCGTTCTCACCCCTGATTTACCTACATAGCTGCCAACATTTGAATTCTATAAATATTAAATTCTATAAATAAATCCCCAAAGACATTTGGGGAGGGATGTAACTTCTGTCTGGGGATTAAGCTGGAAAAGTTTTCAGCAGCTGGTACCTTTGAGGCTCACCACCTCTCGTTAGGGAAGCAGAAGGGTGTGATAGGGATTTGGGGGTGGGGGATGGATAGAGGATCCGATCTAAGCGAGTGGGGGATTTTTTTTTTTTTAAGTGGAAAGCTCCTTTTATCTCCCAAAGACTTGGAGAGGCCGAGGGAAGGGGGCGCCTTCCGTCTGAGATTACCCCCGACTTGTCCTGGCTATATCTTGTTTTTCCAGTTGTTTGCACGTCGCCTCCCCCGCTGGACCGTAAGCTCCTCTGGAGCCTGGGCTGGCGTGGCTTTCTCTGCAGCCCAACCCTTAGCACAGCGCCTGGCACTCGGTAGACGCCTGATAAAAGGGAGTTGATTGTTTAATTGTTGGCTTTTGCAGCTCTAGCACCAGGCACAGAGCCTAGCACTTAATCGGTGCTTACTGAATAATTAAGGAGACGGGAAGGGAAAGCGGGGGAAGGGGGGACGGAGGTCGAGCCCCGGGGTAAAGTCACCGAGGCGGGGCTCGGCCCCCGGATGAATCCGCGCTCTGGACGTCGCAAGGGCAGACTTGTGGCCACTTGACGCCGTCTGGCAATTTGATCCTCTCGCGGATTAGTTCGCTAAGTAACCGCAGGTGCCCCCAAGTGTCGGTCGGACCCAGAGCCTCGGGGCTTACGGCGTTCTTAGGGAACCGTCTCCGCGGGCGCCATCGATGGCCGGGCCCCGCGGTCAGCCCCTCCCCGCCAGCCGGGACGCGTCCCGTCCTTGCCCCGGGAACTCACTCCGGGCCTGACCCAGAGACGTAGCGTGCCGCGGGCTCCCGGGCGCCGGGCTTCGGAGCCAGGACTCCGCCCCCGCGGGCACCTGCACACGCGAGCTCGGCAGCCTTCGCCCCTCCCCCAGCGTCCCCCAAGCGGCAGCTGCAGGAAGAGCGCTCGGAGATCTCCAGGCCCGGAGCACGAAGTGCGTGCGGGCGCGTAGGCCTGGCCGGCCCGGGGATCACGCAAACACGGGAGTCATCCACAAGGAGAGGCGTGCGTGCCAGGCCCCCAGCCACGTGGGGGCTGCAGGCAGCCAGGCCGCACGGAAAGCCGGGCCCCTCCCGGCGCCGGGCCAAGGCCTCGCTACGCCGCCCCCGGCCCGCCCCCCTCCCCGCGGCAACTCGGCACGCTCAGGCTCGGCTCACGTTTCCCGGCCGCGGCGCGCGCGCCTCGCCGGCCCACAAAGCGAAGGGCCCCTCCTGGGCTGGGCGTCCCAGTGCCCGCTGTGGGGCCCCGACTCCGACTTTCGCTCCGGGCCTTCTCTCCCGTCCCTCCCCACCCCCGCAGGGTCCTACCCTGATCCCGGGGCTGAGACGCTGCCCTCCTTTCCAGCCCCCGCTAGCCCTTCCCTCCCCCAGCCTCCGCGCTCAGCCTGTCCTTGCCTGGCGAACTCACTCCCTGTCCGTGCAAGGGTAACCACGGGGGGACTCGTTTCTGAAGGGGAATAGCGGGCGGGGGCGGGCTCGGGGGCCGGCACCGGGGCAGGGGTCAGGAAGCGGTCCGAGTGCACTTGGCGGAGGCGCTGCGAGCAATTCCCGGCCCCGCTGCGCCCGGCTTCCTTCCTTCCTTCCTTCCCCTTGCCTTTCCGCCCCTGCGGCCCGGCCTCTTTCAGCTCACCCGGAGCCGCGGAAGGGTGGAAGGGCTCACTCGCTGACCAGCTGGGAGAAGGGAGGAGCCTGCCTCTTAGTGCTGGAACAGGAAACTGAGGCCTAGAGAGGGAAAAGTAGTTCTCCAGCTTACATTGGTCAGAGATCTAGGAAGGAACCTTAGGGGTTCCTCTAAGCCAATGAATCGTTTGACAGATGAGGGAACTGAGGACCACCCAAGTTAAATGACTCGGGGCATGGGATCATAGCTCCGGAGCAGGACTTTAGAGGTCACCGAGTCCGGCAAATCTAGTAGCCTAGAGAGGTTAAGTAATTTATCAGTGTCCTCGGCGAGCAGGGGTTGGAGGGGAGATTTGAACTCAGATCTGCCCCCAAGTCCAGCATCTTTCCACTGCCTCGTTTGGAGTCCTGTGGCGTAGTCTTCAGAGCCCGAAACCGTCCCCAGTGCAGAACCAGGCACGGACGGAGCGCCTAATAAGCATTTAGCTCGTCAATTGAATGGGTTCAAGTCCTGGCTTTGTGTGGACTCAGACCCCAGGTCCTTATTTCCTTATATCAAACGAATGGATGAGCTGTGTGCTTTAGAATGAATATTTCAAACCACTTTGTACACATCGACCCATATCCCCAGCCCAGCTAGCTGCCCGAGGAAAAGAGGAAGCTTAATTTAAAGGGTGTGAATCAGAAAATGGGCTCCGGGCTCCTCCAGAGATAAGCGAGCTCCGTGCGTCCCCACCCCACATCCCCAATCTACACACCGGCGTTTGCCGAGTGACTCAAAGCTCCCCAAGCAGAAGCACGTCCCAATTGTAGGGTGATTAATCGGAGTAATAGGAGGACAGCTTGACTCCTCCCCCTTTTCTCCGAGCTGGGACAGGGAAAACCTTTTGGTCGGTGGGTTTGCCGCTGGAGGGAAATTTGGGCCGCTCAGGTGACTGGAGAGAGGAAGAAGAGGCAGAAAGAGGGAGAACCCCAGAGACCGAGAAAGGGAGGGAGACAGAAAGGGAGGAAGGGGGAGAGACAAAACGCGGGAGAGCTTCGTCACCCGATATTAACGAGCTAGGCCGCTGTCGAATCCCCGCCGAGAGGCCGGGCCATCTGGGGCCAGATGTTTCGGAAGTGCGAGGTCTTTAATTACAAGTCATCATGAAAGAGAAACCCCCGGGGCCCTTTGATCCCGGCGAGGCTGCAGCCCTCGCCGCGCTCGGGAACATCTGCTCCTCCGCGAGGCCCCGAGCCTTCCGCCCCTGCCCCGGAGAGGAGGCCGGGGAGGGGGCGGGGCCCGGCGCGGCCTCGGTTACGAGCTCCTCTCACGCGATCGCCGGCTGAGTTTCTGGGGAAGCCAGTGTCGTGACGACGTGCGATGAGATCAGTTTAATAACCTCGGAGCTGGGGCTTGGGAAACGGGGCGAGTCACGCAGCAGGCGCGCGAACCAACAGCTGGAAGGAGGCCCGGGTGGCGGGAGCCCGGGGGGTCCCGTCGGCCGCTCCAGAGGCTGGCCGGGTTCGCCCCTCCCTCCGGGGCTGGGCTGGGGGGGGAGGGGGAGAGAGAGCGCCCGCTCTCCGGACCCCCCGGCGGAAACGTCCCGGGCAAAGCTGGGGGAGAAATAGCCCGAGGTCGGGAAAGCCTCGCACTGGCCGTGTGACCCCGGGCAAGCCGCTGAATCCACTTTGCCTCAGTTTCCTCATCTGCAAAGTGAGCTGGATGGAAGAAGAACTGGCAAAGCGCTGCAGTGTCTTTGCCAAGAAACCCCAAGTGAGGTCACGAAGAGTCAGACGCGACGACTGAATAACAGGAAAGCCCGGCCACAAATCAGGGGCGAATCCAGACGAGAAACCCACGTAGAAAATTAGCCGAAGGACTGCCGAAAGCTGAATGAGTAACGCTGTCATAAAGATAGGGACGGCATTAGACACGGAGCCGCATCCCAAGGCCTTTAAGGGGCGTCACCTAAGCAGAGGAGTCTGGGAGTGAAAGGGGGTCTTATTTCGGAAGTGATCTCCCCAATCTGCCCCCCCCTCCCGTTTTATTTTGCATTTAATTCTATCTCTTTAGGTGGGCCCCGTTGGATTCCCTCTTCCGTCATGTAAGCTCCTCCAGGCGCTTTCTTTGTTGCATCCTCCTGGCCTGGTACATAGTAGACACTTAATAAATGCATGTTGAATGCAGGCACTGAAATCAGTGAATACCTTTAGTTTACACATTCAAGCCTAGAGGTAGAATTTTCCAAGCTGTAAGAAGGCGAGGCCTGAAAAGCACCACTGTTTAATATGGCAGCAAATTGGTTCATGATGGGGGAAAGTCATTGCATTCATTCCTCCTTCTTCCTCTAGAACATCTCCTACCAAGTAAATTAAATCCTGAGTAACCTTGCAATTGAAAGAGGGGGAGGGGAAGGAGACAGAGGCAGAGGGAAGGGGAGAGGGGGGCCGAGAGAGGGAGGAAGGGGAGAGAGGGAGGGAGGGAGACCGTGTATTTGTCACAGCATCCAGAGAAATAAATCCCAGATCACAAGACAGGCATGTATAATGATTATCTGGGCAAGTGTATTCCAAACGAAGGCCTAGAAAAAAGTGATTTCACTGTTGTGGGCGGCAGCCTGGGAGAGGTAGGTCCATAGAACACAGACTCACCCCCTTGGGTGGTCCGTGCCTGAGGAAGGGCCAGACAAGGCGGTGGGGAAGGGCATGGCCAGCCAGCGGAGGAACACCAAGTAAGCCAGTTGGCTGTTTTCTAATGCTCTGCAGAGGAGGATGCCATGAAATCTGGGCTGAGTTTTCTTCCCAGCTCCCTCCTCCTCTCAACTCCTCCGCCCTCGGCCTGGAGGTGAGCTGGGCTTTTTGTGCTCTCTTGCCATCACTGAAATTATGATGGCAGTAAGAACACTTTTAGCTGCCCTCCTGTCCCAGATGTCCTGGACTTCCAGGGAAGGGTGGCTTGTCATTTGTAGTGGTCGTTTACATTGTTGCTATTATTGTTTTCCACTTGTGTGGGACTCTTTGTGACGACATTTGGGATTTTCTTGGCAGAGATATTGAGGTGGCTTGTCATTTCCTTCTCCAGCTCATTTTACATATGGGGAAACTGAGGCCAGTAGGGTGGAAATGACTTGCCCAGGATCACACAGCTAGCGAATGTCTGAGACCAGATGAGTCTCGGGACACCAGGCTCAGCTCTCACTTTAGATGTCCTTACATTATTAAGCACAGTTATTTTTTGAAGTCCTTTGTGCACTGTGACAAAAGGTAGGGTTCTTTTTTTTTTCAGTTTTCAACATTCATTTTTATAAGATTATATATATATAATAGAAATAATACTTATTTATATATACATATATGTATATACATTTATTATATATAATAAAATAATATAAAAATATAAGATTTAATAAAATTTTGAGTTCCAAACTTTCCCCTGTCCCCCTTCCCCTCCCCAAGAAAGCAAACAACTTGATATAGATTATACAATTGCAATCATGTTGAATGAATCCACATTAGTCATGTCATGAAAGAAGAATCAGAACAAAAGGGGAAAATCATAAGAAGAAAACAACAACAACAAAAAAGTGAAAGTAGTATTCTTGGACCTGCATTTAGACTCTGTAGCTCTTTCTCTGGATATGGAATCTTTTCCCTCATGAATTTTGGTATTGGGTTGGATCATTTTATTGCTGAGAAGAGAACTAAGTCTATCATAGTTAATTATCACATATGATTGCTGTTACTATGTACAATATTCCTCTGGTTCTGCTCATGTTACTCAGCCAGTTCATGTCAATTTTTCCAGGGTTTTTCTGAACTCTACCTGCTCATCGTTTCTTCTAGCATAATAATATTCCATTATATCCATGTACCACAATTTGTTTAGCCATTTTTTTAACAGATGGACATCCCTCAATATCCATATCTTTAATACCACCAAAAACGAACTGCTATAAATATTTTTGTTCATGTGGGTCCTTTTCCCTTTTTTATAATCTCTTTGGAGTACACACGTAGTAGTGATGTTGCTGGATCAAGGGATTACACAATTTTATAACTCTCTGGTCAAAGTTCCAAATTAGTCTATAGAATGGTTGGATAAATTCACTACTCCACCAAGAATGCATTAGTGTTCCACTTTTCTAAATTATGGCCCCATTTTGACTTTATCTTGGTATACACTGTGAGGCATTAGTCTATGCCTGATTTCTGCCATACTATTTTCCACTTTTTCCAAGAGTTTTGTCAGATAGTACATTATTATTCTTATTCCAGAAGCTGAAGTCTTTGGGTTTAAGAAACATTAGATTACTATCATCATTTACTACTATGTCTTACATACCTGACTTATTCCCCTATCTATTTTATTTCTTAACCAGTACCAAATAGTTTTGATGATTACCACTGTATAATATAGGTTTATAGATCTGAAATGGTGAGTTGTATTTTTTTTATTAATTCCCTTGATATTCTTGATCTCTTGTGAATTTTGTTATTTTTAGCTCTGTAAAGTAATTTTTAAAAATAATTTTAATTGGAAATTATAATTTGGTAATTGTTTGATTGGTAGGCACTGAATAAGTAAGTTAATTCTTATTATATTAGCTCTATCTATCCATGAGCAATTGATATTTTTCCAACTGTTTAGATCTGATTTATTTGTATGAAAAGTGTTTTGTAATTGTGTTCACATAGTTCGTGGGTTTGTCTTAGCATGTAAACTCCCAAATATTTTATATTGTTTATAGTTACTTTAAATATAATTTCTCCTATCTCTTGCTGCTGGACTTTGATGATAATATATTAAAATGCTAGTGATTTATGCAACTTTATTAAGGTTGTCAATTGTTTCAAATAGTTTTTTTTTAGTGGATTCCC
The DNA here is from genome assembly GCF_902635505.1 of Sarcophilus harrisii. Taxonomy (NCBI): domain Eukaryota; kingdom Metazoa; phylum Chordata; class Mammalia; order Dasyuromorphia; family Dasyuridae; genus Sarcophilus; species Sarcophilus harrisii. The sequence goes on along the minus strand of NC_045428.1, from coordinate 15,386,014 downwards.
TAGGATTCTCCAAGTGTGCCATCATATTGTCTGTAAAAAATAATATTTTTGTTTCCTCATTGTCTAGTCTAATCCCTGAATTTCTTTTTCTTCTCTTATTGCTAAAGCTAATTTTTTTAGTCCAATATTGAATGATAGCATTGATAATGAGTGTCCTTGTTTCACTCCTGAGTTTATTGGAAAAGCTTCTAGCTTATCTCCACTACATATGGTGCTTGCTGATAGTTTTAAATAGATACTACTTTCCATTTTAAGGAAACCTCCATTTATTTCTATGCTCTCTAGTGTTTTTTAATAGGAATGGGTACTGTATTTGTCAAAAAAGCTTTTTCTGCATCTATTGTAAAAATCAACGCTTTCTGTTGGTTTTGTTACTGACATGGTCAGTTATGCTGATAGTTTTCCTAATATTGAATTAGCCCTGCATTCCTAATATAAATCCCATCTGGTCATAGCATAGTGATAATAGCTGGTGATAAATTTCTGTAATCTCTTAATATTTTATTTAAGATTTTTGCATCGATATTCATTAGGAAAATTGTTCTATCATTTTCCTTCTCTGTTTTGACTTGTCTTGATTTAAGTATCAGCACCATATTTATGTCATAAAAGGAATCTGATAGGATTTCTTCATCTATTTTCCCAAATAGTTTATTAAGTATTGGAATTAATTTTTCTTTAAATGTTTGGTAGAATTTATTTGTAAATCCGTCTGGCTCTGGGGAATTTCTCTTTGTTTAATGAGTGTGAGATTATTCATTTTTGTACAACTTGTTTTCTTAAATGGGGTTATTTGAGTATTTTACTTCCTCTTGTATTAATCTGTATAATTACATTTTTGTAAATATTCATCCATTTCGCTTAACCTATAAGATTTATTGGCATTCAGTTGGACAAAATAGCTCCTAATCATTGCTTTAAGTTCCTTTTCATTAGTGGTAAATTCACCCTTTTCATTTTTGATACAGGTAATTTGGTGTTCTTCTTTCTTTTTAAAAATTAAATTAACCAAATGATTAATTCTTTTATTAGGAAGTTTTCCCATAAAACCAGTTCTTAGTTTTATTTATTAGTTCAATAGTTTTCTTACTTTCAATTTTATTACCCTCTCCTTTGATTTTCAGAATTTTTCATTGGTGTTGAATTAGGGATTTTTAATTTGTTCTTTTTTAGTTGCCTGCCCAATTCACTGATCTCATCTTTCTCCATTTCATTCAATGCAAGCATTTAAAAATACAGATTTTCCCTTAAGAACTGCTTTGACTTCATCCCATAAATTTTGATGTCTCATTATTGTTCTGTTTGATGAAATTATCTATTGTTTCTCTGATTTGTTGTTTGACCCTTTCATTCCTTAAGGATTAAATTATTTAGTGACCGGTTAATTTTTAATCTCTCTTTACATGATCTTTTATTACATATAATTGTTATTGCTTCAAGGTCTGAAAAGAATGAATTCAAGATTTCTGCATTTGATTATGAGGTTTTTAATCTCTAACACATTTTTGTGTAGGTGGCTTGTAACATTAAGAAAAAAAGATGTTCCTTTCTATCCTCATTCAATTTTCTCTAGAGGGCTACCATATCTAGCTTTTTAAAAATTTTATTCACTCTCTTTAACTTCTTCTTTTTTTATTTTATGGTTATATATATCTAGTTCTGAAAGGGGGAGATTAAGGTCTTCTACTAGTATAGCTTTGCTATTTATTTCTTCCTGTAACTCACTTAATGTCTGCTCTAAGAATTTATATGCTATCCCACCTAGTACATATATTTTAGTATTGATATTGTTTAATTGTCTATGGTACCTTTTAGCAAGATGTAGTTTCCTTCCTTATCTCTGTCAATTCCTTTTTGCTTTTGCTTTATCTGAGATCAGGATGGCTACCCCTGCTTTTGTATTTTCAACTGAAGCATAATATATTCTGTGCCAGCCTTTTACCTTTACTCTGTGTGTATCTCTCTGCTTGAAAGGTGTTTCTTGTGAATAACTTATTGCAGGATTATGGCTTTTAATCCACCTGCTATCTGCTTCCATTTTGTGGGAGAGTTCTTCACATTCACATACCTTCCATCCTATCCCTCCTTCCCCCTTTATAGTTTTCTCTCTCCTTTTACTTATCCTTCTTCACTATTGTGTTGCTTTTGACAACCACCTCCCTCAATCTGCCCTTCCTTCTATTACCCCCTCCTTTTTTTTACCTTTTCCCCTTCCTACTTCCAATAGGGCAAGATAAATTTCTATATCCAAATGAATCTATATATTATTTTCTCTTTGAGCCAGATCCAATGAGATTAAGATTCAAAGAATGCTCGTCCTCTCTTTTCTTTCCCTCTGTCATAAGTCGTTTGTTCCTTTTCATATGATACAATTTACCTTACTCTTCCTTCCCCCTTCCTCTTCTTCCAGCATAAGCCTTTTTTCACCCCTAATTTTTTTTTAGTATGACATAAAAGTCAACTTATACCCATATCCTCTATGCATACTCCTTCTAACCGCCCTAAAAGAGATACAGTTATCAAGAGTTACAAATATCATCTTCCCCTTCCTTCCATTACCCTCCCAAGGATGTAAACAGTTTAACTGTATTGAATAACATGCTTTTTTCTTTTTGGTTTGCCTTTTTATGCTTCTCTTGATTCTTGTATTTGAAAGTCAGATTTTCTGTTCAGCTCTGGTCTTTTCATCAGGAAAGGTTGGAAATCCCTTATTTCATTAAACATCTATCTTTCTCTCTGAAAAATTATGCTCAGTTTTGTTGGGAAGCCTTTGCCTTCTAGAATATCATATTTTAAGCCCTCTGTTTCTTTAATGTAGAAGCTTTTACATCCTATGTAACACTGATTATGGCTCCTTGTTATTTGAATTGTTTCTTTCTGACTTTTTGCAACATTTTCTCCTTGATCTGATAGTTCTGAATTTTGGAGTTTTCATTTTGAGATCTCTTTCAGAAAGTGATTAGTGCATTCTTTCAGTGATGGTTTTACCTTTTGGTTCTGGGATATCAGGGCAGTTTTCCTTTATAATTTCTTGAAAGATGTTGTCCAGACCTTTTTTTTTTTTTTTATCATGGTAATCCAATAATTCTTAAATTATCTCTTCTGAATCTATTTTCCAAGTCACTTGTTTTTCCACTGAAATATTTAACATTTTCTTTTATTTTTTTTCATTCTTTTGATTTTATTTGACTGATTCTTGATGTCTTACAGAGTCATTTGCTTCTACTTGCCCAATTCCAAATCTTAAGGCATTATTCTCTTCAGCTATCTTTTGTACCTCCTTTTCCGTTTGGCCAATTCTACTTTTTTTAAAAGCTGTTTTCTTCAGCGGTTTCTTCCTCTCTCCTCCATTTGTTTAGTTGTATTATTTAAGGAGTTGTTTTCTATAGTCATTTTTTGTCCTACCTTTTCCAAGCTGTTTACTTTGTCTTGTATAACTTTTTTTCCCTCACAACTGTTCTTCTACCTCTCCCATTTGATTTTTAAAATCCTTTTTTTAGCTCTTCCAAGAAGGCTTTTTGGGCTTGAGACCAATTTACATTCCACTTTGAGGTTTTACATTTGGCATTTTGTCATAGTTGTCCTGTGTTTTGATCTTCCCTGTCACCAAAATAGCTTTTTATGATTAAGGCTCTTTTCTGTTTGTTTGTTTTTTTTCCTCTCATTATTTTAGACTATTTGAACACATTTGAAGTTGAGCTCTGCTCCTGAAGTACAGGGGACATTATCACAAGCTTTAATCAAAGGTTTCTCATGGATCTTCTCTAGAATCACAATGGAATGAGAAAGAGGTTGAAAGGTCTACCCTCACTGATGAACTCTCCCAGATCTACTAAAGTTTCAGAGAATGATGCCCTCCAGGGGGTAAGCAGAAAGCTATTGTGAAGGGGAAAGAATGCTAGGGCAAACAGCAAGTTGTGAAGGGGAAAGAATACCATATTTATAGTCACACTAGCTGGGTTGAAATTCTGACTGCCATTTATTGCTTATAACCCCTCAGATTTTGCTTTTCTGGCCTTCTGTTTCCCTCCACTGTAATAGAAGAAGGTCAGAATACCGGACCTCACAGATCCCCTCCAGGTCTAAAGTATGATTCTAGAATCTCTCTTCCCTATGATAGTCCTTGGTAATTTGTCCCTTCTGAGCCCTCTTCTCCAGACTAAGTAAGGCAGGGTCTTCCAAGTCTTGCCTGCCAACTTGAACAGATGTTCTTCCAATGCCTTCCTTCCCATAGGGCTGCCTCAGCTTAGCATGGCCCAAATCAGCTAACACAGTTGGGCATCTGTTGGTGTTTTTCTCTTCTTTAAAATAATAATAGTTCTCTCTGGGGGAGAGGGTTTCTCGGGGAGGTTTTCTGGAAGCAGCCTTAGTTTTAGTTGAAAGTAAATAATCACCCAAAATTGTAGCCAGCTGATAAAAGTTCAGATCTTTTATTGTGTCCTTCAATATAGCCGGTTAGCTCAGAGGCCTATCTCTCTGCTTGGTTCCAAGAGCTCTTGCAGCTTTGTCTTTTGCTTCTGCCTCTGCTTTCTTCAACTTCCAACCAGCACCAAGGTGGAAGATGCAATGAATCTCTCTTGCCTCGGAGAGAGGGCTTATAGGTTTCCTCCCAGAGTGCTCCTCTCCGACCCCAATCAGTGTTCCGAAGTAAGTCTCTTGAGTGGCTCAATGAAACTCTATTTATGCTGAGTGTAAAAGGCTGACTCCACCTTCTGGAGGCAGGAATTAAGGGAGGTGTGAATTCAGATATCTCTTTCTAAACCCTGAAATCTCCCAAACGTGTGAACTCCAATGAGTACTTAAATATTTCTTGCTTCTATGAGCTCTCTAAAGGTGTGAACACAAGCATCATTTCTATCAGTTGTACTTAGTACCTTGTTTCAAGTTTTGGCCCAAAATATCTCCTTCTAAGATCAAATCAATCACACTGAACCAGGCTAAATTAGATAATTATTGTCTCTATCACTTCTAATGGCTTAACAATTTGTAAAGATTCCAACAGGCATCCTCCACTTTTTGGCCCTGCTCCTTGGTAGGGTTTGATACCCTGTTGTCATTTGCTTTTAGATTTTGGGATTTTCCCTTTGGAAACTCTTGTTGATCAAATCCAGCCTTAGTGATGTAAATTTTTATTTCCATGTCTACTGATGCAAACGACATCCAAACAATGACCAACTCAAGTGTTAGTGACCTGACTAGTCCATATTTATTCAGAAATAATGCAAATTGATGAGTTGTTCAATAGGCCCTGAATTGCTATCTGATTTTGAAATCCTAGGTGCATGGATGCCGAGAGCAAATGTCTCATTGGGCTTTCAAGGTATGATTATCGTTCCAGAACTCCAGCCATGAGGTCAATGAGTTGTTTTTGGGATTTGATGATAATTAGATTAAATGTGGTTTGTTAACATAGGAACAAGTGCACACATTTCCATAAAATGGATACTATAAATAGCAATTTGACATTAATGTAAAATGGCATCATAAAAGTATTATGACTTTATAATAGCTTCCAGAATTCATTCTCTTTCTAATGATGGTTGGAAAATCAGTTTGATGATTAAATTTATAATCCTCAAGATCATACTGTATAAGAATTCATTAAAGCCACTGGGAACACTGAGAAAAGAGAAGATTCAGGGAGACAGGATGGCTGCGTTTGGAATATTTTATGTCATGCGTGTCATGCCTGAGAGAGGTTAGAGATGTGTTTCCTGGTCTTAGTGGGTCAAAGTGAGGACCGAAGATTGGTGATTGGAAAGAGGTAAATTTAAGTTTCTTACACATTGCAGCTGTTCAAAAGTGAAATGGCCTCTCTTGGAGGTAACAATCCTCCCATCACATTCAATAAAGATTTAAATTAAGTCTTGGAGTAAAGGCTGAATGACCACATTCCAGTGTGTTGTAAGAAAGGATTCTTAGTTAGGGATGACTGATGCTCAAATACGCTCACTTTGTCGTCAGAGAAGCTAAGTTCAACTCTCCCCTCTTGGGCTTACTGTTTGTATGACCTTGGCAGGTCACAGTCTCCCTGGGTCTCAATTTCCTCTTCTGCCACAGTCGGCAGATAGATTAGATCTCCTCCTCTTTCCTTCTACTTTTAGATTTATGAAGCAAGCAAGCTTTCAACATTCTTTTTTAAGTGTAGAATTTACATTTTCCACATTTCACAAAGATTCCTAGGGTGCTCTCTGATTTAATGAAATCTTTCAAGAGGATTGGAAGTTCATATAGCTTCAAACCATCCAAGTTGGATCAGAGAGGTTAAAAGAATTATCCTGTGAGTCTATATAAGTAAATGGATTGATGTAATTATTGACCTGAATCAGGTCACGAGAATGCATTTTCTGAAATAATTAGGTGATGTTATTTAGCTAGAGTGTTTGGGGCCTGAATGCATCCCAAACTCCTAGGATATAGCATTTTACACATCATAGGTTAATCTCATAAACATCAGGGCATAAGCATGGTGATGATCTAATAGCCAGATAATTGTATTCGTTTCCCACAGCACCTTAAACCTTGCCACACAGTGGCAATGGTAATCAACACACATTTCTTAAATTGCTTCTATTAAGTACTATGCTAAATCCAGGGAATGTAAAAGAAAAAAATGATATAATCTTTACTCTAGGAGATCTTACACTTTATCAAGGGAAACAAGTGGTACATGTGTAAAAGTACCCAAGGTATGAAAATAAATACAAGGTAATTTAGGGGATGGAGGGACAGGGGTAATTTCAAAGTCCACACCGAGCTTCCTTCTCATCCTCCCCATTCCCTTCCTACCAGAAGTTCTGCCCGTGGGATACAGAGCTCTAAAGCACCTTATTTTAAGACACCTTTCAGTCACTTCCAAACTCTGACCTTAGGAGGACCCACTCCCTTTCCTGGCCCTTTTTTGTGTTTTGTCTTCCTTAAGTATAGAATGTAAGCACTTTGAGAGCAAGGAATGACATGATTACTTGTATTTGTCTTCCCACCACCTGATCATCCTGAGCCTTAGTTTACACATCTGTAAAATGGGAGATTAGGGGACCTCCAAGGTCCTCCTGCTCTCAAGGAGGAAGTCTTAATCTGAATGAAAAAACGAGCTACATAAAGAAAAAGAAAGGAGGAAAACCAAGTAGGGGTCGTCAGCTACCTCGGAGCTCACGGAGCTCACGGAAGTAGTTCCAGATGTTGTTTAAACAAGGGAAAGGTAGGGCTGAGACCAGGTCACAGAAAGGCAGCTTCCACACCTTGGAGCCAGCTCAGCAAAGGCAAATCAGTCATGGAGGCCTGACAAGGCCGGCTGTGTTGGGTCGGAATGTAGAATCAATCAAGACGGGCCTGGAGAAGGCAACAACAGACTGGCATTCGGTGTAGGGATAGATATCATTTAAAGACACCCCCCCACTCCACCCCCAGGGTGAATGACTGCGGCTCCCCAGAGGGCCAGATCGTGTCACCGCCTTTAGGCCGAAGCGATGAAGCTAGAAGATAGCCATCAGAAACCACAGCCAACCGTTTAGGAGCCTCCCTTTCATTTAGCTGGGGCAGTGGTTTCCTAGATTAGCTTTTGGCTTTGGGAGGGCAAAGTTCACATTCCACTTTAGTCTCCAATGGAAAAGGAGCTGACCAGCCTAGGGAGGGGTAGGTACTCAGCTCTGACTGAGGAGGAAATGGGGAGGGCCCCAAGGAGTGAATGAAAAATAATTTAGTAAGCACTTACCATGGTGACATAAATACCGGTACATTATTTCTTCATATCCCAGCTTTCATCCATGATATTGATCCCTGGCTTTTGAGGCAACTAAATCCTATAATAGGCGATTTTTCTATTTGCTTGCTTTCCGTTTTTGTGTTTCCCCTCAATTTTCCAATTCTGAACTTACCAAATATCAATGAAAATGAGTAGAGGGGGTTATACATAAAGCTGAGAGTCCCTACTATGTTCATTTTGATTTTTCTCTTAAAAATACGCTCGATTCAGAATGTAACTTTCCAACTGTCCTGTTTATGTGTATTCCCCTTATGGTTTGAATTGGATGCATTTTATTTAGGGATCCATGTTTAAATATGAAGAGTTCCTTTGGTATCACTGCTGTCAAATATATTTCAATATCCTGGTCCCTCCTGACCCCTTAAGCAGGGGTAATTGTTGGGGAAAAGGGAGACACAGTATGTAAAGGCATTGTACCTTCTGAGAATGTCTTTCCCTTAGCATCCTCCCCATAATGAGCAACTGTTGATGAGGAGTGCTGGGAAAGTGAGAAAGGAAGTCAATAAAGAGAAAAAGGAGAGTTGGATCAGAAACTCTCCCTGCTACATTTTATTACTAAGAGGAATACTAAGGAATGGTCCCCATTTTCTACTTTTATACAATTTTAATTCGGTTAATCAGTCTTAGGAAGAATTTTATGGGCAGACATCAATGGCCAAGACACATGACAACATATGGTAAAACAAAGAAAAAGTTGCAAATAAGCACATGTCAACTACCACATTTGAAATTTCTAATAAATGAGAAAAATATCCTACCCAGAGACTTGTCCTAATTCTCGGTTTATTCAGGCTTGTTCATGGATCACTAGAGCTGCTTTTGAGCCCTCCAAGTGGTCCTTGAAACAAAAATATTAAAAAATATATACCAGCATTGAAAGCAGACAGTCACCCTAATAGGGTTCAGGCTTCTCAACAACTGTATTCAATTTGTAAGAGGACAAAGGAATTAAATGTGACATAGCTATTATTACAGCTTCAAAGTGATATATTTCCATACTGTCATGTGTAGGGCAGGCTGGTCCCTTTTCATAGTATCTTGATAATTATATTGATTGCTTAAGTAGATTAATCTAGAATTATTTGTTAAACATCTGCTCTGTACCCAACATTATGCTGGTTACTAAATATAAAAAGTCAAAGAAATAGATCATCTTTACCTTTAAAAAGAAAGGCACAGTAAAATTTTAAAAAATAATCGAATAAAATTTAAAGTGATTCATTGTTAGTCATTACAATGAAAATCCAATCGACCCAACGACACACCCAACTCTTTCCATTTCTTCCATTTTTCTGTAGTGAATCTTTGTTCTCAACAAATATTGATGCTCCTCCTCATGATGATGCACAGTGAAACCCACCCACACCCTCTCATCTTGTTTGGTTTTCATCTATGCCCTCCTAGAGATCCTCCACAGAGGTCTACTGAATCCTGTTAAGTCTTTCAATCTTATCCCTGTCATGGCTCCTCTCGTTATATGGCCAGTCCACCCTTCTTTCTTTCCCTGCATCTCTTTGATATTTTTTGTTTCCCCCCACACACAGTTCATTATTGGTGATCTATACCACAGTCTTCTTGCATTCACCATGTCTTTTAGGTGACCTCGAATTCTGATCTCTTGGGAACATAGTATTCCATAATTTACAGACCTTAAAGAAAGATTATTTTTTATTTGTTTTCTTCCAGGCAGAGAGATTCTGTCTTTGATGCACACTGATCATGTGACCCAGGGCAAGAGGCTCCACTGCTCATCACTCTGGGCAATTCTCTGAGGCAATAATTCAGACCTGCATTGGTAGAAAGTTCCTTTTCAGAGTTCCCTAACACAAGGAAATCATTAGTCCAGGTCCTATTCCTATCCAATCAAGGATACCCCTCATCAAAATATGGGAAAGGAACCCACAGGTTAGATGACATAATATGACAAATCCTATCTTTATCATCACATCTTTACTATAAAAACATCCCAGGACTTGATTTAATAAAGCAAAATGCTTCCTTAAGAGATTTCCTCCATTGAAGAATCTTTCATACATAAGGAAATATTATGCAATCCTCTGATTATTAATGCTAAGAAAGGCATAAAACAGGGAGCTATTGATGATTGTTTGCTTTGGTCATAGCATATTTAGCTTAGAGTCCAAATGAAAGTAGGGGCTTTCTACAAATGATGAGGTGCTCCAGATCTGCTTACTGTGGCTGAGCCCATACTGGTTGCCTAAGTCAGGAACATTGAAGAGATTGCTTATTAAATTTATGTTCTCCCAAATGAGATTAGTCTAACTATCCACACAGGAAAAATCAAGTGGATGGAAAAAAAAACAAGGTCTAGATCATGGTATTTACCCTATGGAAATGGTCCATCCGCATAAGCTGGTGGTAACTGAAAAAGAGCAAGCCTAGTTTGCATCTGTCATGGTCAATGACTGTAGGCTTCTTCTTGAAATTTCTTCACCCAGCACTTCTAGAATTTAACTAAATTTCTGAGTAGTTTAAATTAGAATATTTTAGTGACCCATGATTGCACGTTCGAAACAACCACGACTCTAGGATTTCCTGAAGTAATTCCAATTTAAAAAAAAAACAAACTATTTTATAAAATAAGTGACTTTTGTTGAGCAATGAAAAATCTGCTCACTGTCAAATGCAATATGGTCATACCAGAGCCCATGTTTTATTAGAACATGCTGGAAGAGAAGGGGTATCATGCTGACCTCCCCTTCCTCCCATCCTCCCCTACGCCATCAGGTGATATTATGGTATAGTGGAAGGAATACCTTACTTTAAACTTGAATCAAGAGGACCTTGCACCAATCCTGGCTCTGATATTTATTAGTTCTATAGCCTTGGGTAAGTAATTTAATCTCTAGCCTTCAATTATTTCAATAAGCATTTATGAAGCTCCTACCATTTGCTGGATATTAGGAAACAAACACTGAAATGAAACAGTTCTTCCTGCTCTCAAAGAGTTACTGGATAATACAAGATATACATAGAGAAAGTAAGACAATAATTTTTACAAGAGAGAGTAAGATGCAGTAGTTACTTTGTAAACCTGTAAATATTATCTAAATACCTATTGGAATCATTATTATTTTCTTTCTTTCTCATACATGCCTAATTTTTAACTTAAACTTGCTGCTAAATTTAAGTAAAGAAAAAGAAACCTTTTTCATAGGTTATGTTAAATTCTTTTCTCTGAGGTCAAACACAACAAACTAGTCCCTTGGCCACTGGAAAGCGTCCTAGATATTTAAAAGCTGCTATCTTTTCTTCCCCAGATTAAAGCTCTAAAGCTTATACAAAAGATCAAGACTTTTAGAATCCCTGGAATCAAATTGCCATCCTGATTTCTATCTTCTGAATTCACTCCTGCCCATCAACTTCACCTTATGTTGAAAAAAAATAACTGACCTTTTCTTTTCTTTTTATCCTTTTGATAAGTGGCCTAAGAGTCTTGGGTCTAAATTGATTTCTTAAAAAAAGAGCATGTAGTCACATATCTCCAGGTAGGGATAGGATGAGGGACAGATGGGAGACCAATCCCACTGCTCTGAACGATATGGCAGCTGGGGGAAGGGGAGTCAGGAGAGAAAGTCCACATATAAGGGGGAGAGTCCTGAAGCAACTAAGAGTTTGCCATAAAACCTGTAGTTACATGTATATATTACACGTTTGTGCGTGGTTATAGGGATGACCATGGATGTGTCAGAGAGAGGCCTTAAACTCATTTTTTCATGACTCCAAGGCAGGCCTTCAATCCATTTTGTCAGGTTGCCATTCCATCTATTACTCATAATTAAGGTTTACAGTAGTGGGTCCTAGCTGTATTACGGGCTAACTAGACCTTTGGTGGCTTGCCTAAGACTCTAATCATTTAGTAGAATCTTGTTTCTAGGAGAAATTAAATCCCAAATTCTGAATTTGCAAGATCATGCTCCTGGAAAGCAGTCCATTCAGAAACTGATGTCTTCCCTTATGCACCTCCATACATAAATAAAGTCAATATTTACAATACTTATAAATATAGTCAATATTTAAAAATTCAAATAATAATAATGTATAACATTGATGTGGTACTTCCTAAGTGCCAGGCACTGTGCTAAACACTTTACAAAATCCATAATGATGAAAATAGCAACTTATAACATGGATGGAGGACTTTCAGAACGGCTAAATGCTCTATTATGTGCTCTCATTTGATTCTCACTGTAGCCCTCTGACTATTAGGGATAATAATGGCCGTTATCCATGCAGCGTTTTAGGGTTTGCAAAGCACTTTAAATACATCATGGCATTTGATCCTCCTAACCCTGGGAGAGAGGTGCTCCAATTAACTCCTCCTCTGAGGCCGGGAGAGATCCCGTGATGTTCCCATCATCACCGTGTGTGAGGTGGGACTTCCTGGATATAGGCATTTCCTCAAATTCCTTCAGAAGGGAGGAAATTAAGGTCAGAGCAGTGATGATAACCTGGGAAAGCAGAGAAAACAAAGGTCTGGAGGCTGTCATGAGTCAAATCAACACATTAATGGGCATTTATTAAGCCGGGCACTGTGCTAAAGCAGAAGGTTAGGATTATCTTAGAGGTTAGGAACAAGAGGAAGGGATGGAAGGAAAGAGGGTTATCATCGCAGGGGTCCTCAAACTTTTAAAATAGGGGGCCAGTTCACTGCCCCTCAGACTGTTGGAGGGCCGGACTATGGTAAAAACAAAAACTTTATTTTGTGGGCCTTTAAATAAAGAAACTTCATAGCTCTGGGGGAGGGGGATAAATGTCCTCAGTTGCTGCATCTGGCCCGTGGGCCGTAGTTTGAGGACCCCTGGAGAAGAATTGGGAGTTATGGAAAATGGGGGTGCTATATTAGTGAGCAATGGTGAGCTCAAGATTATATACTAGAGTGATAGCAGAGGGAATAGAAAGGAGATGGGTGGCGATCCTACCTCTCTGCATTTTCTCTGTTGTAAGGGACCCTGACAACTATTCTTTTTGTTGTAAAGACTCACGTGTAATTCATATGAATGCCCAGGGGCTTCTGGGTATCTAAGCATTTTCACCTGATTTTCTTACCGTTACCATAAAGTCTGTGTGTCTTGCACAGAACTTTAGTTTTATTTTTTAATTTTAATTTTTTTATTTATAATTTTTTGTTATATTCAAGTTTGGGAAGCAGAGCACAGAGCAGTCCAACAGGGAGTAATACTAGATAGGAGTAGGGCTGACGGTACCATCGGTCAAAAAGGACCCAGCTCAAAGCCCTTTGTATCAGCTAAAACGAAGGGGAACAGATCCTGGAAGCCAGAGTTCAGAATCTGAAAGGTCAGCTAAGATATATCCCAAGATAAAGGATGGGTCAGGGATCTACTCAAAGCATTTCTCTCACAAGGGATCAGAAATCCATGCAACGGGTCTGAGCCACAGTCTTGATGCAGCACAGATCACAAAGGGAGCTCCAGTGCAAAGTGTGAGACAATAAGCAAATCCCCAGATCTAAATGGAAGGGAGCAGTGAAGATGGGGGGCAAGGCATTTGCACATGATGTGGTGGAATGAGTACAAGACTCGGACTCCAGAAGACCTGTCTTTGTCTATTTCTGTCTGTCTGTCTCCCTCCCTCCGTCTCATTTCCTTCCTCCCTCTCTCTTCCCTCCCTCTCCTCCTCCATTCTCCCTCCCTCCCTCTCTCTCTCTGTCCCTCTCTGTGTCTCTGTGTCTCTTTGTCTCTATCTGCTGTCTGTCCGTCTGTCTCTCTGTGTGTGTCTCCTATATGTGGCACTTACTTAGCTATAGGCCCATGATCCATTCATTTTACCTAAGTCTCATGTTCCTCATCTGTAAAATGAACATCAGCATCCCACTGTGAGGGATTATGGGACTCAAATGAGGTGATACACATAAAATGTTTTTAAAATCTTAAAATACACTCTCTGTCTCTGCTGGTCAGTTTGTCTCTCTCTATTTCTCTCTTTCTTTCTTCCCCTGTCTCTCCATCTCTCTCTTCTCTGTTCTTTCTTCTCTATCTCTTTGCCTCCATCTTTCTCTCTCACTTGCCTTTCTCTCATATACAATACAAACACATTAATCATTACGGATTTTAGTCCCTCTCACATGACTTTTCATTCTCCCTTTTACAGCCCAACAGGAAAGGTCCATCATCCTGCTTGTTCCCAGCCTTGACGCTTGGGAATCACACACATACACACTGTTTTTCTCTCCATTCACTCAGTCATCAGTCGGGCAATTTCACCCTATTTCTAATTTCACAAATCTGCCTCTTCTTTTTCATTTTCCTGCTATCAGCCCAGTCTAGCGTCTCCCTCCTTCCCATCTGGATTACTGATAGCCTCTTAGCTGATTCTTCTGCTCCCATCTCCACTACCAAGATACCCAAACTCAAACACAATTTTCATCAAATCACTCTCCTGCTCACTGGCAACGGCTCCTTGTTGCTTACTGTATTAAATTGATGTTTTTCAATCCTCCCCAATGGCCTTCCACCATCTGCCTCCTTTCCCCCTCCCATTCTTCTCTTTCATGACTCCCCACTACATTTCTCGTTGTCCACTCCAGTCTCCTTGCTTTTATTAATAGATAGAAGAGCAACTCTTGAGTGGGAGGGAGAGAAGGCACCGTAGCTGCCTTTATGGATTTTCAGGGCCATGCAGAAGACTGATTATAGCTGTTCTTTCAGGCTGCAGAGGAGAGAACTTGGAGCAATGTATGAACATTAGAGAGACCAAAATAGGCTTGATGGTAGCAAAAAACTTCCTAATAATTCATATGATTCAGAAATTAATGATGGCTGCTTCTGAAGCAGGGGTCCCCATCACCGGGGGTCTCTAAACAAACATATGGAGGAACACATATGCCTGGTTTAATGTCTCAGGCTTGGGTCTCTTTCAGCTCTGAGAGTCCACGAGTCCATGATCCTTTGCTCCAAGTCTCCAAGGGATGGCAGAGCCTCAGCTGAATTGAATTGGAGAGAATCCTGACAAGGATGATATCGGATCATCGTTTCCTTGCAGGAGGGACAGTCTGGCCCAGTGAAGGGCCCTGGCTTTGGAACTGTGCCATTAACAGTGTGACCTTCAACAGACCAATGAACCTCCTCGTGCCTCAGTTTTCTTATCAGAACAATGGGAATATGCCCACTTCAGAGCTGTGAGGAAATATCTCCTAAATTTAAAATGCCATCCTGTGTGTTACTAAGATTCTCAAGGGAGTTCCTGTGTTCTAGTTCCTTGTTAGGTCCTTCTCAGCTACATAAATGCACCACAGCAAGGGCCGTCTCTAGTCGAGGGAGGATAGTACATAAGAATGACTCTCTCCTAAAAGTCAAGGCCCCTTTCGGACCAGAGTTTGCTTGTCTGCCCTGGAGCGGATTTCTCACGGGAGAGGTAAAGTTTGTCTGGCTACAGAACGGGCTAACGAGGAGGGCTGGTCCACATGGAGATGGCCTGTGATGAGGCTGAAAATGGCCCAACCCAGAAAAGTCTTTGCCTGTGGATCCCCCCAGCTCACAGAACTTCCCCATCCATGGGAAGCCGGCTGGAAGGGAGCGTGTCCCTATGGGTAAGGGCTCATCGTCCGTGGGAGGGAGCAGAAATCTGCTGCTGACTCTGTACAATCCCCCCATGGCTGACTCCTGACCCTCTCCCTGCCCTGTTGTGCCTGGAAAAGCCATCCTCCAGCTCTGCTTGAGCAGACTGCCTTGGGTTTCACGTACTACACAAGCCCTGGGAGCTTGGCCCTCAAGGAAGACTTCAGAGAATTCCCTCAGAGTCAGCATCTTCCCTTCTATTTTCTCAGCTGTTGGCCTTGTCCCTCCTGGTCTGACCGTGGAATTCAGGGGCCTGAGACTTGAGAATCCCATTCTCTCCAAGCCCACCCCTCCTCCCCATCACCAGAGCAATAAATCTCCTCCTCCTCAGCTTCCCAGAGACCTTGTCACTCAGTTGGGATGATTCCTGCATTTTTCAGAACCAACCAGGAGAATGAGTAACGCCTGAGGAACTCTCCTGGATACTTGCCTCCCTTGGATTCCAAACACCGGTCTCCCCCGGTTCTCCTACACGTCCGCCCTTTGCCCCTCAGCGTTCTTGGCTGGATCAGATCATAGATTGTGAGCGGGACGGGAGAATGGAGGCTCCTCAAACCAAACTGCTCATTTTGTAGATGAGGAGACTGAGAGCCAGGGAGGTCACCTCACTTGCCTATGTTACAAAGATAATATACTCCCTACCTGGTTCTGATGTTCTCTGGGAATAGAGTTTCTTATTCCCCTGGACTTCCACCTTGAGGATGGGCCTGGTCACCCGGGCTACATTCCCCATTTCCTGTGTCCTCCTGACCTTGCAGGACTTTCCCCTTTCCCCCTTCCCTATCTTCTCTCTTTCTAGATTCATCTTATGTGTTATCTTCCCCCATTAGGAAGTAAGTGGGAATTGTTTTTCTTTCTGTTAGTATTTCTTCCCTTTAGTCTTTGCACAATACTGGCCCATAGTAAGCTCTAAATAAATACTTATTACAGCCATTGCCTACTTACTGGAAATTCAGAATTTCTTCCAGCTTTTTATCTATGACCCTATGATTGACCCATCTCTTTCCACCCCTTATTTCTCCCCCATCCCCTATTTCTCCCCAACCCCTCAAGTCTACTCAGTTTCCTAGGGGTGGATCCCTACTCTCTGCCACCAGATTTATCACGGTCTGCTTGCCTACTTGGATTTCTGTCTGTTCCACCACCATATTTTCTTTTTTCTTTTTTTTATTTATTATAATAATTTTTTATTGCCAGAACCCATGCCAGAGTAATTTTTTACAACATTATCCCTTGCACTCACTTCTGTTCCACCACCATATTTTCCAAGAGTCCGTATGTAGTCTTCACTTTATTCCTCCCATTCCCAGTGGCATCCCACTTCTGATAAGCCATCCAATAAAATTCTCTGTTTCATATTTATTTATGTAAAGAAAATAGGGTCTTCCCAAAGTGAAATTAAAACCCTGATGCAGCCCCTGGTTATAGAAAGTCCAGACATAGAATAAATGTAGTTATATAGAGGCAGTGGGAAGAAGTCTATAATGCCTCTTCTCTGTGTATACTTCTCATTAATGTTAACCGGAGCTAGGTGGGTCCATCTAAAGCAGAATGTACCCCCAGAAGATGGAAGACAATATTCCTATTTGTCCTCACAAGTCATATGTTTAGCAGCTGGGACTTGCCTAGACCCTCATTTATTATAATACAAAGACTACCTTTACTGTGTTCCCACAAAACCACAAGATATTTGGTCTGGTTCCAGTCTGCCATCTTTAATAAATCCCATTATTCTTCTTGTAATAATTCATTAAATTTTAGGGGAAATCCGTAAGTATTAAGTAAGAACAGAGGCGGTTCTGTAGGGGAGCAGGCAGGTTTCATCTAATTGAGAGGCTTTGGAACCCAGGGCAGATTTGGGTCTGTGTTGTCAAAGCCAGAAGTGAGCTCCCAGTCCCATTGGAGAGATGTTTGGTTTCAGAAAACCTGTTTCCTGGGGACTGCTTACCGTGCTACTGGTAATACAAGGTGTTTTTAGTGTGACATACCCTCATTAATGGTGGAGATCAGGAACAATCATAATTAGCCGTTTTGATGCTAGATCAAACACTATTGGGTCAAGAAATTGTGATCTCAAATTAATTCATTCATTCACATGGAAAAATGATTAAGTCATTAAGGCTAATTCTATTATTGGGAGGGAAGATTAGTTATTTGAATGTTTGAGAGGATAGAATTTGAGAGTTGGAAGGGACCATGCAGGTCATCTAGATCCTCTCCTGGGACTTGGGGTTCCATGAATTTTTCTTCTTCAGTACAAAGGCCCCCTATCACTTGAAACATGGCAGAAAAGATGGCTTTGCTCACTGCTGGAGGGAGGGTTATAGAGAGGTAGGGTCCACCTTGAAGGGAGGGAAGGAAAAAGAAGCCCAGTTCTTACTCTCCCCCACTTTCTAGCCAGAATCTGAACCTTCTCTTTCTTATATCTATATTGGTATCTAAAGAAATTTGCTATTAGAACTCCCCAAACAGAAAACTGTCTGGATGACATCTCTGGACCCGAAACACATTTTCTGCCTGAACTTCACCCTTTCTTATGCTGTTGTGAGGGAGGGAGCGCTCATGTTTCAGTGTTTGTGCCCTTGCTGTTTCAGTGATCCAAGGCAAGGCCTGAGCCACCCTGCCCGGCTGGAGTTACTGTCAGGCCTGGGAGGCCCCGGCTTGGAGGAAGAAGACTTAGATCTGAACGCTAGTCCTGCCATTTATTTAGGGCACATCCCTTCCTCCCCTGGGGCCTCAGCTTCCTCAGAAGGATCCCAGATGAGCAGGTTTTGAATTTCCTTGACTTGCTCACACTTTCACAGCTTTCTTTTGTATATTTTCTTGCCTTTTACAAGAATGGCTCCAACTAGCCTACATTTCACAAACTTTCCCAGAAGGCTGTGGGCTCATGAAGGTTGGGTCCAGTAGGGAGAGGGGAGTGATGGGAAGAAGGACCTCACTGACTCTTTGGAGTTCAGAGAATCGTTCTCACACCTCCAGGCAGCAGCGTGGAAAGACCTGAAGGGTTGGGATCAAGCCTCAAGTGCATCTATTGCTTTCCCCATCAGCCACTGATTACTTTAGGCTCATAGGGAGTAATCAGAGGAAAATCGTGATTACTATAAGATGGCTAGGACAGTCCTTCCCTCCCTCAAGGAGCTGCTACAGCAATATCATTACTCCCATTTTGCAGATGGGGAAAGTGGGCCTGAGTCAGGCTTCCCACTCTGCCCATGGTCCCCTAGAGAGTGAGGACCATGGATAGCCTCCCTCGGGGCCCAGAACTTCTGATCCTAAATCCATAGTTCTTCCTGCCGAGGTTTTCATCTGTATTCAATAGCGGGCCAGCTTGTTAGCATTGACATCAATCAAGCTCAGAGGTTTGCAAAGCCTTTCCCATGGCGTATGAGTCAACACATGTAAAGGAACATATGTGACACTTTTATCATGAAAAGGGATAGAGTTTTCAGAGAGTCCAGCTTTCGGAGAGATGGTATATATGCTCTCTAAAGGAATTAAGTTTTTACTTTCTGTTTTTAGAATTAGAAATATGTCCTTTGACCTTGGGCAAGTCACTTAACCCCAATTGCCTCAGCAAAAACAAACAAACAAACAAACAAACAATATATATATATATATATATATATATATATATATACTTGTTCATTAAAGTTTAATTCTTTGTGAGAGAAGAGTATTGCTGCTTTTGTATTCTTGGGGGGCCTCTTCTTCCCTTTCAGGCCTGGTACCTTTTGGGGAACCATGATGATAACACTCTGGCCGGATCCCTCGGGAAGGACGTCCGGGGCGTTTGATGTTAATGAGCGTCCCCTTGTTCTCCTGATTCGGGAGCCTCCTGAGTGAAGGGATGGCAGCTCATCCTTCACACTGGGGCTCCAACACACGCCATCATCCTTCTAAGACACTGAACATATGGTTTCAACTTGTGGATCTAAGCAAGCTTACATCTTTGGAGTAGTTCAAAAATCTGCTTCAAAGGCCATGTTTCTGCATTTAAACATGTTCTCGGGATGGTGCTCCGTGCAAAAATAGCTGACATTCACAGAGAGCTTAGAAGACAAGCAAGTCAATCTTTTGACCCTTGACATGGGTTCTGCTAGAATAATTATGCCCATTTTACAGGTATGGATATAGAAGCTCATGGGGCAAGGAACTCAACAGAATCCAAGCTCTTTGGGGACAGAGAAGATTTTGCTTTGTCTTTGCATACCCAGCATCTAAGTAACACAGGACCTAGATTCAAGACCCTAGAACATAATGGATGTATCTAAATACAGGACCTAGATTCATGGCCCTAGAACGTAATGATTGCATCTAAATACAGGACCTAGATTCATGGCCCTAGAACGTAATGGATGCATCTAAATACAGAACCTAGATTCAAGACCCTAGAACATGGATTTATCTTACAGGATCTAGATTCATAGCCCTAGAATGTAATGGATGCATCTAAATACAGAACCTAGATTTTTGGCCCTAGAACATAATGGATGCATCTAAATACAGAACCTAGATTTAAGGCCCTAGAACATAATGGATATGTCTAAATACAGGACCCAGATTCAAGGCCCTAGAACATAATGGATACTTCGTAAATGCTAGACGTCACTACTGCTTATCAGCCAAGATTCAAACCTGAGGTTTCCTGACTCTCACTATGACATGACTTTCTCATAAAAAATAAACCAGTCAACAAGCTGGAAGTCAACACATGAATGGCGTCTCCATCGGATATTGGGATCTAAGCCTGTAGAGTGGGACCCTTCCCACGGAAATCCATTAGTTCCACTTCATGGATGAGAAAACTCGGACCCAGGGAGTTTGTGGTTTATTCTAAAGGGACACAAGTCCTATGAAGAATGGAAGCCTGATCCTCTCCACAATGGAGGCCACTAGATGGCTCAGGGTTCTACCCTGAGCTCAGGAATACCCGAGTTCAAATTCAGCCTCAGGTACAAACAGTGGGCATGTGATTTGACCTTAATCCACTGAGAAGGAAATGGCAACCCACTGGGGCGTCTTTGCCGAGAAAGCCCCATGGAGGTATGGTCCATGGAGTCACGGAGAATGAGCCGTGGCTGACCACTGAACAACCTCTTCACTACAAATCCTCAGCTCTTTCCACTAAAGAGAGATTCACAAGCTTCCACCTACTCAAATTTGCACAAGCCTCCTCCTGGCCACCCACAAATAACATTTGTGCTTCTCTCCCCACCCCAACCACCAGCTCATGGACCACAAGCCTTTTCTAGCTTATCTACAAAAGCAAACGAAAAACCACCTGGGTCCTACTTCTGAGAGTTTGGAGTCTAAAAATAGTAGAGAGGACAAGCATCTGAGAGATCTGACTGTAAATTAGATTTCCATCTCGATCGTTCTGCCTTATAGCCCAACCTCCTACGGTAAAAGGGAGCCATCCCACCCCCATTTTCCCCTAAATAGGGGGTAATTGGGCAGTGTCTGTGGCACTTGGGTACCCCCTTGCATGCCATGGGGAACAAGGTGCTCCCCACTTGATCTTGCCCTCTCAGCCTTTGCTGTGTGGTGCTCTGAGGGGCTGAATATGACTCCCCCAAGCCAGTGACTTGAATTGGGATCATCTCTGCCATCTCTAAGAGTGCAGGATCCCTTCTCCCTTTCCTCTTCCAGCCCAGAGGCTTAAGCTTCAGCTCTTAGGGAGGCCTAACGTTAGTCCTAGCCAAGAAGCTCATAGATGCTTAATAAGCCTCAATGATCCAGATCTCTCTACTCAGCCAGTCTGCGAATTGCAAGTCCCCTCTCTCCTCTTTTAGGTCCTGGAAGCTAATCTACCCTCTTTAAACATTGTTTTCAGAGGCTGCCTTTCAACTGATGACTGTAAGCTTTCTGGCTCTCTACTCTGATGTTCCTCCTCCAGGATTCTCTGGTCATCCCAGGAGAAAGAAAGGGAAAGGAGAGATCCTGGCAAAAACAGGCCAGGTAAAGGTGCAGGGACACCTGACGCTTTCTTTAACCCTTTGTTCCAGGTTTCTGCCTGTTTGTGAACATGTAGTCGGCAGCAAACACCCCAGAACCTGAGCTGTTCTAAATATTCTAAATACTCGTTTCCTCTCCGTTCTTGACTCCCTAGATTTTGTCTGCCAGATCCCTACCTGGGGACCTCCCCCCTGCTCTTTTCTGTTTCTTTTTTTTTTATGTGTTGTCTCCCTCGTTAAAATGTAAGCTCCCTATTAAAAATTGAGTGGTTCTCCATCAGCTAGAGAATGGTTGAATAAATTAGGATGCATGAATGCAGTGGAATATTATTGTTTGATAAATAATGATGAGCAGACTGATTTCGGAAGAGCCTGGGAAGACTTACATGAACTGATGCTGAGGGAAATGAGCAGAACCAAGAGAACATTGTACATGGCAACACGATTACGGGATGATCCACTACGATGGACTCCACTCTTCTCAGAAATGTAGCAATTCAAGGCAATTACAATAGACATGGGATGGAAAATGCCATCCGCCTCCCGAGAGAACATGGAGACCGAATGTGGATAGAGGCTAGTAGGTTCACTTTTGTTGCTGTTTATTGTTTTATTTCTCATGTTTATTTCTCTTTTGGTCTGATTTTCCTGCACAGTGTGACAAATATGGAAATATGTTTAAAAGGATTGTATATATTTAATCTGTATCATATTTCTTGCTGTCTTGAGGAAGGGGGAGTTAATGGAAGGAGGGAGAAAAATTTGGAAAATAGTCTTACAAAAATGAATATTGAAAACTATCTTTACATTTGTTTGGAAAAATAAAATATTATTGATAAATTTTAAAAAGAACATAAGTTCTTCATGTCAAGGACTGTTCATGTATATGCATGCTTTAGTATATACATGTGTGTGTATTTATAGGCATCTATGTATACATTTGTGTATATATGTGTATGTGTGTTTATGTTTGTATTCTCAGTGTGTATATACAGGCCCATCTTAGAGATATTCCATGCTCAGTTCCAGACCACTACAATAAAGTAAATATGGCAATAAATCAAGTTTTTTGGCTTCCTAGTACATATAAAAATGTATTTATGCTATTATATACTATTATATAGTTTATTAAGTGTACAATAGTATGATGTCTAAAAATCCAATGTAATACCTTAATTAAAATACTTTATAGCTTAGAAAAATGCTCACCATCATCTGAGTCCTTAATAAACCATAATCTTCTTGCTGGCGGAGGGTCTTGCCTCAATGTTGACAGCTGCCGAGTGATCAGAGTGATAGTTGCCAAAACTGGGATGGTCTGGATTATTTCTTACAATAAGACAACGTAAAGTTGACTCTTCCTTTCATGAAAGATTTCTTTCTCTGCAGCAGTTTGCCCATGGTAGAATTTCTTTAAAAAATGGAGTCAGCCCTTTCAAACCCTGCCACCATTTTATCAACTAAGTTTACCTAATATTCTTCACTATTGTTATATCTCAGAATAGGGAAGTCTGAAGAAAGGGAGGGAGATGTGGGAATGGCAGGTCAGTAGAGCAGTGAGAACACACATTTATCATTGTCTTAGACGGACATGGTTTGTGATACTCCCAAACAATTATGATAGAAGCGTCAAACGTACTGATCACAGGTCACCGAAAAATGATGAAAAAGTTGGAAATCTGAGAATCAACAAAATGTGACATGGGAACATGATGTGAGCACAGGCTGTTGGAAAAATGGCTCCAAGGGACTTGGTTGCCTCCAACCTTCAATTTGTAAAATACACAATTTGTAAAATACACAATCTCTGTAAAATACACAATTTGTAAAATACACAATCTCTGTAAAATACACAAATACACAATATAATGAGCCATGTCTGTATGTGTGTATGTAATGTATGTGCATATATGTATGGTTGAGGATGAAGGGAGTGGGGGACTCACTGCCCCTCAAGGTTATGCCTCTCTTCTCCAGGATTTCACTTGATTCGTGGCTGTCGTGGCAGGAAAAGCCGAGCCAACGTGATTATAGGAACATCTCGGCTGAGAGAAATTATTCAGTTTAATAAACTTTAAGTCAGTATTATCTACTAAGAATTGCACTAGGGGCTGGAAGAGTAAAGACAGTAATTAGGCGGTCTCTGCACTCCCTTCTTCTGGAGAATGTAACAGTTGCCTAGGGAATAAATGCAAGGCAATTTGAGGAAGGGTGAGTTCGAAGACACTTTCATGGAAGAAAATGACCCTTGAGCTGAGCTTTGTAGGAGGATGATACAAATGAATATTCGGGGCATTTGGGTTGAGGTGGGGCAGGTAACTTCTGAAAATGTCAGGGGACAGGAAGAGGCTGGAATATTGACGTGGAGGAACACTTAAGACTGAAATAGCAGCCTTGCTGCGCTAAGATTCATCAAAATTTATAGAGTTCTCAGAATTTATAGTGACCAAGACATTCAGGTCAGGGAAGACTGATACCGGTTTTGTGTCACCGGAGTCAGCCAACAGCTTGGAGCTTTTGCTTCCTCATGGATAAAATAAGAATAATAATTGACCTTACAGGTTGATTGGGAGGAAGAAAGCATTTTGTTGCTCTTAAAACGCAGTGTAAATGGGAGCTATTAATACTCAAGTCATAAAGACCTTTTAAAATCAGTCCCCTTTTCCCTTAAATTAAAAAAAGAAACCTTTTAGTTTCTAAAAGAGATATTGATATAGCTGGTTCTTAGCACCTTTCATACATAAGTTCTTAATGACTGCTTAACTTCCTGTTCCCATTTGCAGGATTAGTACAGGGGATAGAACAGAGGGTCTTTAGTCACTGGGTTCAAATGTAGCCACAGTCACTTACTAGTTGTAGGACCCTGAGCAAATCACTCAGAAAAAAGGGGGGGTGTCTCTATTTGCCTCAGTTTCCCTATCTGTAAAACCGAGTGCTGTAAAACAGCACCTACTCAAACTAGGGTTGTTAGGATCCAGTGAGATGATCTCTGTAAAGCCCTTAGCCCAGTACCCAGAACATAGTAGGTGCAGTGCCATATTTATGCTTATTTCCCTTTTCCCTGTCTTTCCTTCAAATGATGTTCTGTCTCCCACCTCTCACCGGGCCTAAAATGTCCTTCCCTCCTCACCTTGACCTCTTGGAATCCCTCCGAGATTCAAGTTCAGTGATAGACAAGCCCCTTCCAGACTGTCTCATGATTAGATCATTCTCCACCCCACCCTGCACCACTAATCAATTTTGCATTCACTTGTCTTTGTCCATGTTGTTTCTCTTGGGACAAGAAAATGTAAGCTCTTTATGGGGTCAGGGACCATTTTTATTTTTTATTCTCAGTCTTGCCATGGTCCCCCGTATACAATAGGTGCTTATTATATGCTTGTTTAATTGAATTGAATAGGGGGAAGAGACAGGAAAGAGAATAGCATGTATATAGCACCTACTGTATGCCAGGCACTCTGCTAAATGCTTTTTGCAAATATTTTCTCATTTGATCATCACAACAACCCCCGGAGTTTGTAATACCCCCTTTTACAGATGAGGAAACTGAGGCAAAGGTCAAGTGACTCTACCAGGATCACACAGCTAATGTCTGAAGCTGGATTTCAACTTGGGTCTGGGCAAAGCAGTTGATCTGGCAAATGTTCACTGTGTGGAAATGAATTGAATAGAATTTAGGAAAAGATGTCAGTATTTTTTCAGACCACAGAGACCCGATCCCAGTCACTGTGTCACGGGCAGGCTGCCAGCCCGCTGCTGACTCTGTGAGGGACCTAAGGGACGCTTGTTTTGATGTTTTTCTAGGTCTTAGAGTCTGACCAAGAACCAAGATGAGCAGGAGATGAAACGCAGCTTCTGGGACCATCAGAAAGTCTCCAAGTACAAACTATAAGAATTAATTGGTACCAAATCGAGATAAGTAGCATTTATTAGGAGCCTACTGTATGCCGGAGACACAGCGCAGCAAACAAGCCATCCCCGACTTGGAGGGGCTCCTGGTGGAGAGGGAGAGGAGGGCGGAGGAGGAGGAGATCTGGGACGGGGGTAAGCTCGAGGGAGGAAGACAAATGTGTTACAAGCACAGAAAGCGAAGGAGCAGGGGACTCTGGGAGTCATGGGTTGCCATCCTTCCATCCTCTCCCCCTCTGCCTTTGGCATCTCTGCTCCTTTCTCTGACTGATGAAGGGGGGGAATCACACCACAAGCTCCTTCCCCCTTTCTCCCTCGAGGGACAAGAGACTGAGCTGGGTGCTGGAAACCACAGAGATTCTTAGCTCTAAGGTGTGGTTATAAGTACAAAATTATTATAATTGTTAGGCACTGCTGCTTAGTCATTGGGCTTCACACCTCCCTCCTAAAATACCCTGAGTCTGACTAGCCACATCCGTGAGCCGGGGAGGTGAGAGGAGGGGAAGCGGGGGAAATGAAGAAATGCTTGACTGAAATGCTGAGGTCTAAGCTCTTTTTATGATCCCTGCTTAATCATTCCTTAGCCGCCGCAATCACAGGCGTTTGCGCTGACAGAATGAACACGACGGCACCGGGAGAGCGGCTCGGTTTCCCCCTAATCCCAGGCCCGCTTTGTCTTCCCTTCCCATCTCTCCCTCTGGCTCGCCCCGATACCCAGTCCCCGGGCCCCAAGTGCATCCCCTGGAAGTGCCAGAGCCCACATGATTTCCATGCATCCCATGACTAAAGGAAGCAGAAAATCCTGGATAATGGCTTCTCCAAGAGAGCGAATCCTTTTATTCATCTATCACCCAAGGACTTTCAACTGGATTATCAACTGCATTTCACAATTACAATCTTGACAAATGGGTTTCGGTGTTCAAAGCCAGACCACTGATCCCGGAGAATCTCCTCTCCTCTTCATCTCCAAAGGGAGAAAGGAACACGGGCAGATGGCCCTCCTCCTTTTGATCACCCACCCCCCCGAAAATGGGCTCTTTCGCCCTTAATGTGCGAAAGCGTCCCAATGGTCTATGTTCAAAGGCACCATTTGCTGAACCGATTCTTTTTTCTGGCTGAACCCACCTTTGCATTTCTAGTTTTTCAAATGGCTCAGACATTCAGAGGATGTAAGCTAAAGAAAAAATGAACGTTGGGCACGATCGTCACTGAAAATAATCTGATGACAGCTGCAGCTCCTAAGCTCCTGGAGACATTCTGAAAACAACCTTGGCTCAAGCCCCCTGGGGCGGCCATGAGATATGATACACGGGGTCCTTCAGACCCGAAAACTTTTGCCTGCAGCACCCGTTATTTTTTGAGAAATCGACCCTGTTCTTGAGAAAAATGCCCTGAGTCACAGTGGGGAGGAGGAAAGAGTTTTGGGCTTGTCATCGGAAAGACCCAAGACCAAACTGTACCTCTATCACTTGTTAGCTGTGTGACTCTGAGCAAGTCCCCTGCCTCCCTGAACTTCTGTCTCTTTATCTCTAAAATAGAACTAATGATACCTATGATACTCATCTTACAAGTCTATTGTGAAGTTCAGATGAGGCTTTCTCCCCTGCCCTTCTCTCTATCTGTCTCTGTCTGTCCCCCCCCTCTCTCCTGTTCTCTGTCACTGTCTTTCTGTCTTCTCCCTCTCTCAGACTCTCTCTGTTTTCTCTGTCTTTCTTTCTTCTCCCTCTTTGTCTCTTTCTGTGTCTGTGTCTGTCTCTTTCTCTCTAACTCTCTCTCTCTTTTCCTTTTTTCCTCCTTCCTTCTCTCTCTCTGTCTTTCTCTATTCTCCTTCTCCCTGTGTCTATCTCTGTCTGTCTTCTTTTCTGTCTCCTCTCTCTCTCTCTCTCTCTCTCTCTCTCTCTCTCTCCCTCTCTCTCTCTCTCTCTCTCTTTCTCTGTCTTTCTGTCTTCTCCCTCTCTCAGTCTCTCTCTGTTTTCTCTGTCTTTCTTTCTTCTCTCTCTCTTTGTCTCTGTCTCTCTCTGTATCTGTCTCTCTGTCTCTCTCTCTTTCCCTCTCTCTGTCTCTCCCTCTCCCCCTCTGTCTCTGTCTGTCTCTCTGTTTCTCGCTCTATTTCTCGGTCTCTCTCTGTCTGTCTCTGTCTCTATCTCTGTCTCTCTCTCTCTCTCTCTCTCTCTCTGTCCTTCTGTCTTCTCCCTCTCTCAGTCTCTCTCTGTTTTCTCTGTCTTTCTTTCTTCTCTTTCTCTTTGTCTCTGTCTCTCTCTGCATCTGTCTCTCTGTCTCTGTCTCTCTTTTCCTCTCTCTGTCTCTCCCTCTCCCCCTGTCTCTGTCTGTCTCTCTGTCTCTCTCTATTTCTCTCTGTGTCTCTCTGTTTCTCTCACTATTTCTGTCTCTCTCTCTGTCTCCTCTCTCTCTCTCTCTCTCTCTCTCTCTCATGCTTTGCAAATTTAAAATTCCATCCAAATGTTAATGACAAAGAATATCATTTTAAAAATCCAGTTGCAAGAGATCAGCAGCAGCGACGTGCAAGCTTTTAGATAGAAGCCTCTTTTACAAAAATCAACCCAAAGGCTTGGGGGCAAAAGGCGAGGTTATTTCTAACCTGCACATCAGCCCATCGCCACCCCCTGGATTAATCCACTCCCCCAAATTGTTAACTGAAAGGTAGCATGACTCATGGCTGGTCTCCGAGGTGAGGCTGAAGGAACCTCCTTCAGCTTTTGCAGGCTCTCCTTTGCCTCCACGAAAAGCAGTAATGTATGGTATTTACGTAACATCTGTGTTTCTGGAGCCATTTCCAAATGGCTTTTGGAGGAAGAATCTTAAACAGGAAATTGATGCCATGGGGCAAATATTCATTCTTCCCATCTTCTCTGACAAAAACAACTACAGATTTGCTGCGGCTAGACTGACTTCCTGCAGGCTGCTGCTGTTTACTCGAGCTGCATGCTAGCCAGAGGAAATAAAAAAAAGAAGAAGCTCCATACAAGTTCTCTGTTTCAATTCAGCCCCCGTTCAAATGTCTAGAGAGAACATCTGATAAAACCAACGGTCCCAGGGGCGTGGAGGCTTGGGACCGGATGAGGAGGACAGCCCGTCATCCCGCCTGAAGATGGAGGACGGCTCCCATCACCTTGGGACAAAGAGCAATTTGGCTCACGGTAGTTGACGGATTGATTTCAGATGTGACGTGATCTAAATTTAAAAAAAAAATAGGGGAGGAAAGCTTCCATGTATTAATTTTAATAGGAGTCTATGGCAATTATCCTCCCTTTGGGGGAAAAACATAAAAAGGGCAAGAAAATAAGGAGGGTCCCTCTTGAAATTAAATTGTGTGTCTTTTATATCAATTGATCTGTATTCGTGGCGTATCTTCCCAGAAAGAAGGCAGTTTTTTAGAGTGGGGACTCCTTCCCTTTGGCTTTGTATCTACCCTGGCAAGCACAAGGCTGGTCACACAGTAGACATTTATTGAAGGAACTGGACCATTGCACAGATTGTTCTCCTCTGAGAGAACACAAGCTTACTGAGGGCAGATTTTGTTCTCTTTTCGTCTTTATACTCCTTTTCCAGTGCCCCGTAGATCACAGATGCAGAGTAAATAAAGGCTTGCTGAAGTTCATTAAATCTGGGTACAGAAGAAAGCAAACTTCATGAGGGTGGGTGACTTTTGTCTGTGTTCCCAGTGCTTAGTCCAGTGGATCAGATGGAGTAGATGGACATCATTCAGTCACGTCTGACCCTTATTGACCAATATTATTATTGAGTCAATAATTGCCCATAGCCGGGCAATACTCTTGGCAAAGATAGTGGAGCGCTTGCCACGCCCTTGTCCAATGGATCATGGATACACAGTAAATAGAGCTTAAGTGACTTGCATCTCACAGCTAGTGAGATTCTGAGGATGGACTTGAGCTTCCTGCCTCTGAACCCAGATTAAGCCACCTAAGATGCAGACTATGTATTTCTAAAACTTGAATTGGAAAGAAATGAAGATATTCTCTACCTGCCCCAGAAGGCTCTTCTAGGGAAAGACCCGTGTCCTCCATGTCTTTGGATTTGGAGCCTCTCACACGGGGTTTTGTGCGTGAAAGCAAAATAAAGATTTGTTGACTTGAATTTGTTTAAACCTGCACCAGTAAATGTAAGCCATACACTCCACTCTGTCATCTCTAGCTACTCCACACCAGAAACCTGGATTCTGCTTATGGATCTCTCGACTCTGATGGATGAGTTTTTGCCTTATCTTGTGGGAGATAGGGAGGAGAACAGAACTCCATGCTGATTCCCAGCTCCCTCTGCCAGCCACATCCCTGATAGTGCCATGGCTCCCCCCTTTCTGGTTCTGATACTACCATGGCTCCCCCCTTTCTGGTTCTGATACTACCATTGCTCCCCCTTTCTGGTTCTGATAGTACCATGGCTCCCCCCTTCATTAGAATATCACCTCCTTAAAGGCAGGAACTATCTTTTGTTTTATTCAGCCCCACAGACCCCATTTGTGGTTTTCTTGGCAAAAATACTGGCGTGTTTGGCCATTTCCTTCTCCAGCTCATTTTACACATGAGGAAACTGAGGCAAACAAGACTAAGCGGCTTGCCCAGGGCCACCCAGCTAGTAAGCCTGATTTAAACTTAGAAAGATGAGCTTTCTGACTCCAGGCCCAGTGCTCTGTGTACCACGGCATCATCTAGCTTTCCCTTTATTCTCCCTAATGCCTGGTACAGAATGGGTACCCAATACGTATTTGCTGATTAAATGAATAAATAAGAAAATTTTTATGGGAGACATGAAATTCCTTTTCATTTGACGCAAAATAATTTAAACTTCTTGTGTAATGAGAATTTCCCAGGTAGGTGATATTTATTTGAGGTCGCTAACATTTATTTAGTAATAGCGTATGTGGGACGTCCTGGGACAGCGGATTTCACGTCGACTTTTGAGTCAAGATTGGCTAGATCAGACTCCTGGGAACTCAGGGCTAAGCTACAGGGCAGATATAGTCTGGGAGAATTGCTGGTCTACACCCAGAAAATCACAGATCTGGGCTGGAGTTTGGGGAGGGGAGGGGAAGATCATGCGTGATAATGATCCCACAGAACAGAGCAGCAGCTGTAATTGTATTTCAAGACTGCCACAATCTGAATTATTACTCCAACAATAATGTAAACTCGGAGAATGAGAATATAAATACTGAGCACCAGCTCAATAACTTTTTTTCCTAAAAAAGGATTAGACATGTGTAATTAAATTATGGAAGGGGCCACGTCTTTGTCAGAATGAAAATACACATGCCCAATATTAAAACTTGTAAAGTCCGCGTGATTTAGGTTCCGATTGGGTTATCTGACAAGAAAAGGAAGAGTTGAGATATTCGTTGTGTACAAGCCAGGTCACGAGTTGGGACACAGTGACTAGAGCTCCTTGAGTGAAGTTGGTCATGGTTCTCCATTGTTGGTCCATTTCTTGGTGGCAATCTCTATTTTCTTAAACGCCCAGCACTCCAGTCAATCTGTGACCTCGTCAGTAAGGGAGGTAGATCTCCCCCCATCCATATCTGCCCACCTCGGCCATTCTCTCATCCATGTCTTTTCCCATAAGTTGAGCAAAGGGGGTCCACCCACCCCATGGCTCAATGCTTTCTTTGCTTCCTCTTGACCTTGCAATAATATCAATGTCACATGCCAGCCACCTGTCATCTTTCAATCTCACTAATATCTATCTTTTTCTTAAACTCACATGCTTTTGATGGAACCTTTTATTCTGGTTGCTCTTTTCTCAAAGTAATTAATTTTTGAAAACAGAGGAAAGTGTTTTGTGGCTGTGAATGTGGAGATGTCATTCTTCTATGCAGTTAATGAGTGATACTGAAATCTTATAAGAGGGTTCGAGTCACTTTAGACTTCAAATGAGATAATACTGTAAGCAATCTCTCAGCCCTGTGCAAGCCCAAATACCAATGGATGATCCCTTCTGAGGCTGCATTTGCCCAGGACAGAACCACACATTGAATCCCCCTCCCTTTATCTTCTTCCCTTCCCATGTCTCATCTCTCCCAGGAGGGAAAGGCAGATAGTGACCTGCTCAGGACAGAGGGGAAACCGTGGGACTTAGGTGGTTAATGACCAGTCAGAAAGTCAATGGCACTCCCACGCCTTCCACAGTAGGAGCTAATTTTCACAAGAAATAGAACAGTTTAAAAGAGAAAATCCTGGATCGGTCATCACCAATGTCCTTATTGCCTCTGTGACCTTTGGAAAGTGGCTCTGGATCTTTCGGTTTTAGTTTTCTAATCTATAAAATGAAAGTGGGGGAGTAAATGGCCTCTGAAGTCCCTTCCAACCCTAAATCTACAAACGTCTCTTCCCCCAGAAGACTTCTGGTAAATTCAGTCAACAGTCAGGACAGTGCAGATCTCCCTAAAATATACAAAATTAGAAACAGGTCTGAAGAATTGTGGGTAAGCAAAATTCCATATACTGCACTCTCTTTCTGGCTTTCATGGACTACTTTGACATGTGTTTTTAAATACGAGCAGAAATGGAGCATATGCTTGCCCCCCGAGCAGACTGCTGTCATGTTTTTCAGAAGCTCTATGGGACAAAGCTGTCCATTGTCATGTTTGAGATGTTCACAGATGAGCCAGTGGAAGGGAGCATCAAAGAGTCAAGAAAAGGAATCAGATGGAGATAAGGCTTTCCTTTTTCCTCCTTGGCTTGGCCAAGTCTTTAGTATCTACTGGGGTGATACCTCAGTTTCCTTCTCTTTAAAATGAGGGCATTGGGCCTGGCACGTAATGTGCTTCATAAATGCTTGTCCTTTCCCTCTCTCTCTGGACCCCAGCCCCATCAAAGTGTTCTTTAAAAAAATAGTCTGAAAACCCTATTTCCATATAAACTCAATATCATCCTTTCTAATCTATGCATTTTAATTTCTGCATTTAATATATTATGAAAAGAAATCCATAGACTCTCTGGACTGCTTAGGGCAGGGGTCCTCAAACTATGGCCCGCAGGCCACATGCGGCAGCTGAGGACGTTTATCCCCCTCACCCAGGGCTAGGAAGTTTCTTTATTTAAAGGCCCACAAAACAAAGTTTTTGTTTTCACTATAGTCCGACCCTCCAACAGTCTGAGGGACAGTGAACTGGCCCCCTATTTAAAAAGTTTGAGAACCCCTGGAGGGGGAACAGAACCAAAAAGGGCCAGAACCTCTGGCCCAGATGATCCAGATCCAGCCTTCTATGGTTCTCTAAAACTCTGTTCTCCAAGAAGCTGAACTTTAGCCTGGCTCTACTCTCCAGTAGTGTGACCCACAGTAAACCCTGATCATATGGAAACCACCTTCCCTTTTTTCTTCTTAAAAGCCATTGTTTTCAAAGTTCCCACAATTCTTTGGAAAATATTTTTTCCCCCAAATAGCTTCACTTACATATCTGTAGGTTCATTTCCTTCTTCTGGGTGTGCTGGGAATCTGGGCTAAAACCCCTTTTGTCATCCCTGCTAGCATCTATCTGGTGCTTTCAGTTCCAATTTAATAGGAACTCCCTTTGTCCCGTTCAGCAAGGCAGAAAGAAGGACGACAAGGTCAGGGAAGTCTTGTGGAAACTAACCTTATTCCCCCTCCACTGTCACTAGCATGGCAGATTAAAAAATACACACACATATATGTGTCTACATAAAATATATAGATGAACATATGTGACGTCTATACGTATACATAAATATATATGTGTACATCTATATGTATGTATATAGGTACACATGTGTGGTGTCTATATATATTTGTGTGTATATATGTCTGTCTATATAGATATATGTAGATGCACATGTGTGGTGTCTATATATATGTATATATACATATTTACATATACATACATATATCAATGTCTCTCTCTATATCTACCAAGGAACACGGACTCTCATTTGGAGACAACCCCTTTGTCCTGATAACCGTCTCCGGCCTCCATTTGTGGGTCACAAGCCCGACTGTCCTTGTTTGCCCATAATTTGCCCCAGCATTCAGCTGGTTCTACATGACGTCTTCTTTCAACCAACCCCTTACTCTAATTTCCTTTCCAAGAGCAAATGCAGCTGTTTATCAAATGTTCCATTTAGAAATCCTCCTTGGGAGGCAGAAGAGGGACCCCCAAACTTGCATTAATTCCCCTCATCCTTGTGTTCAGCAAACCCTTAAGAAGTCTGCGATTCAAAGAAATCCTGTCGTGCCTTTAAAAAAGAACAAGAAAAGAAAAACAACTGACGCCTGGACCCCTCCTCGAGAGAAGCGATCCCCCTGCCCGAGCTGGCTGAGGAGAGCTCTGATGAGAAAGGAGAGTGCTCAGAAGCAATTAGTCCTCCCTTCCAAATGCCGAGTGGCGTGCAGACAGTGGGCCGGGGGTCCGGGATGGCGGGGAGGGGCCGCGCTGAAGGTGAACCAGAGTTCACTCTTCGGTTCTGCCCATATTTGGCCGCCTCAGCATTTCAGAGCTGCTGTGGGTAATCTGACGTGATGAAAATCAAAAGGGAATGTTCAGTCGGGGCAGCTGGTCACCATTAGGGGAGCCGATTTCCCCTGGTATTGTCCTTCGGACTGTTTCAAGTGCTGAGTGTCTGAAAATGTCCAACTGGTGAGACCAGGCCGGGAAGCAGAGCCCGGCACACGGTCTAGTGTTTGAAAAATGTAGAACAGAGCTTGACAGCTGATGAGCACGTTGCTTAGGATCACTCAGGATGTTTGCTGTTCTCATGCAGGGTTTAATAGGCTCCCATTATCCAAGGCTCTTGGTTACTAATTTGAAAAAAAAGAACCAGTCCAGACAATTTTATGTGCCGGGTCAAGGCCCCACTATCTGGAATACTGTTTATGGATGAGACAGAAAGAACAGGCCTGGGAATCTGCGAGTAGGAATCAAATATGAGATAAATGCTATGGAAACAGCAAGAATGTGGGGCATGAACTTGCTGCCACAGTGAAAATGAAGTCAGGAGCGTTTTACCTGAGTTGGCAGATGTGACGGGAAAGCACATTAGGAATTCTGGTCCATGGGGGTGTTTGGAACCGGTGAATCAAAGCTCAGCACAGGGATGGCGCATGGTAAATAAACCCTTAACAAATGCTTGTTGAATGACTAACTCACGTCAGGGTAGGTAGGGAGAAAGTCGGGGACAAAGGGCGCTAGCGGCTGAGAAGATCAGGAAAGGTTTCCTCTAGAAGGTGGTGCTCAAGCTGTGGGGAAGAGAGAGGGTTCTGAGATGGAGATAAGGAGAAATCCAGCCCAAAGACACAGAAGTGGGAGGCAAAGGACTGGAAAACCAAGATAGATCCATTGGATCAATTATCCAAGCAATTGGATGGATGCATTTATCTGAATGCATGCAATTATCTGAAGCTGGAAAGCTGTAGAACCAGCTTTAAATGCTAAACAGAGCAGTTTTGATCCTAGAAGTGGCAGGGAGCCACTGGTGGTAATTGAGCAGGGGAGCGCCATGGTTGTGTCTTCAGTTTGTAAAGCAATGAGGGTGGACTGAAGACGAGAGAGGAGGCAAGGAATCTCCTCAGGAGGCTGCAGCAGTAACCCAGGCAGGAGAGGATGAGCTCCTGTCTAAGGAGGAGAGAGAAGGTGTCGGATGCTGAGATCTCAAAGCTGTAGAAATAACAAGAATTGGCAAACGACTATTTGGGAGAATGGAAGTTGAGAAATGGGGGTAGCAAGGAGATTATGAAACCTGGCAGCTGAAAGGAAGTGATAATAATAGGAGTAAGGAAGTTAGGGAGAGAGGTTTGGGGAGAAAGACAATTATGTCAATTTTGGACATGTTGCGTTGGAGAGGTCTCTGGGACTTCCATGTCCAGGGGGCAACTGGTGATTTGGACAGAGACTGAAGCCAGTGTTTACACTGAAAGGATGATTAAATCCATAGGAACTGGTGAGATTCTCAAAGTGAGCGTCTGTAAGAGAATGGAAGCGGGTTTAAGACTGAGTCTTGGGGGACACACTCAGGAAATGGGGGAGATACAGATGATCAGCTGATAAAGGAGATAGAGAAGGCCCGGTCACATTGGAGAGAAGAGAACCAGAAAAGAAAAGCACCTGAAACCTCAGAGCGGAGTGAGTATCTGAGGGGATGGCCAACAGGAAGAAAGGTCAAGGACCAAGAACCTGAGCAGAGATTCAGCAACTAAGAGAGCGTGTGTGACTTGGGAGGGAGGTTTCAGCTGCGTGATGAGGTCAGAAGCCAGAGTGCAAAGGCAAAGGGGAAAAAAACCATCCGCGTAGCCCCATTGTGACTCCCTCAGCAGCACGATCCAGAATTCAGATTTCAGAAGCTCCCTGTGAGTGTGGGGGCCGGAGGGGATCCATTCACAGATATGTATGTGTGGTCACTTGGGCTGCCCTGATCCATTCAGACTATCCTCAGGAATACCAGAATTCCAGCGTCTCCCAGGGGAAGCCCACCTGCCTGGACCACGCGGCCCTTTGGACTTCTTCCTTGCTTGAAACTGGTTGCCCATTTTGATTTATGGCTCTTTCCCTTTGATCTGAGGGGAGAAAATGTTGGATTTCTCCAAACAGAGCCCTCTGTTGGGTTTCTCCATTGTCTGGCCATCAGAGTCTCTCTAAAGGCAAATGTAGGCCCTGTCTCCCTCTCAACCACCAATATTTCTCTCCCGCATTTAGCATTGTGTCTTTCAAATTGTCCTTCTTCTCTTTATCATTTCCTGAGCATTTGTAAGCCTGGATGTGGGTCTTTCCATTCCCCAGGATGTACCCGCTACCCCTAGAGTCTTCCCTAGTCCAGAAAGAATTCTGGAAAGCAACTCAAGAGACTCCCTATAGCACTTATGATTATTTAAGATTAAATGATTCCCAAAAGGTCAGAGGATCAAATCGGCAACGAGAAGGCCACCCAAAGGCCATCTGGCCCCCTGCCCCTCATTTCGAGATGAGGAACCTGAGCACAGGGAGATTTTCACAAGCTTATGAGGAAAGTGGTAAGTGCCTGAGGTAGGATTTGAATCAAAGACCTTTGAGGCCAGAGCTTTATCTCTTTGTTCCCTCTTCCTGATCAATACTGACTCATTGTGCAGCAGCTTCTAGAAGTCTAAAAAAACCCCACAGCAAAAGGGAGCAAGGAGAAGTTATTGGGTTCTGGGAGAGGGACGGGAAGGATGAATGGCTTCAAGGAGATGTCTTAAATACTTTTCTAAGTGGAGCAGAATAGTCTGTACCCAGCCTTTGCTCTTTTTTCCCACATACCTTAGATGTGACGAGTTACTGCTAAACCAAAGATATTCCCAGAGTCCTGGGATCCTAAAACTGATCCTTTTTAAAACTCCATGTGATCTTGTTTCTACCCACCTTCTCCTCCTTAGGTTTCCTTTGAAGAAAAAGTAACACAAATCTTTGCCAATATGATCATTATTTTTTTCCTCAGTGCTCTGACCTGTATGGCCTATCAGACCGAAAATTGGGGGAATGTTACCCCCCTGGCATTTTAGAAATGATGGGATATTTCCCAGCCCCTGAGAATTCTGTCCCCAGAGTTTCTTTGATGTTGTTGGCTGCCATATTTCACTTCTGGGACCCTCAGGAGCCTCTCATCTTTTGGCCGCCAGATTTTCCAGCTGGGTTTGGAAGAGACATCCATCACTTAACCACAGGGCAGGGAAGGCGAAACCATAGGGGCTCCCCCATCCTTCTTTTATCTTCCCCTATCTTCCCATTTCTGTCTGTCCAGGCTGCTTTTTTTGAGACCAAATGGATATTTTAATCCGTGGTTAAGATTTCTTGTCTTGTTCAATGACATGAACTCTGGTCTTTTTCTTTCTTCACTCTCACTTCCCCCCTCCTCCCATTCCCTGGGAACTTTCCCTTGTAATAAGTACAATAAAGCAAAACAAATCAGTCACATGAGGCTTGTTGGATAAACGGGCACCTACTTCTGCTCTAGGCTTGCCCCAGCCCCTCCTCAATTGGCCTCCATGTTCTTCTTGAGAGGCAGTTTCTTCATCCTGGAATGTACAGATCATTTGGGGCCAATACTGCTGGGTTTTGGTCTGGGGATGGGGGGGATGGTTTTCCAAAGTCAGTTTTTTGTATTCAGTCCATACTGTGCCTTCGGTCAGTACAAACATAGTATAGAAAGGCCTTATGTGTTCTATTTCACGCCTCCTGAGTCAGAGGATCTCACTTGATATGAGGGCTCCAGGAATATCTGGGGAGATTTTCCCCTTATGCAGAAGATCCGAGAAGTTCACTTGCAGTCATCATTCTGCGTGTGCGTCTTGCCCTTGACCCACACTGGCTCTTGACCCAGGGAAAGAACTTTAACTCCTCAGTGGCAACTTTTTAAGAAGATAAACAGCAGATAAATGGCTTATATACATTGACACAAGAGGGTTTCTGCACTGGAAGTTTCTTAGACTGACGGACACACAGGTCTGGAATAACAAAATTACGTTATGTGAGGCTTCAAGAATACAAGGACAAAAATGAAGCTGTCCGGCATTCAGGGAATTTATATTCTACTGAGGGAAGAAGGACAGAGGAACAAGATTCGGGGCAAAGAAATTTGTCTGGGATCAGCATGATGAGTGCTGATAGGCAATAGGCTCTAGATGGAAGGGTTTCCTCCTTGGGCCTTCCTACACCAGTGAAACCACAGGGCCGGACCAACTTCCTCCTATTACTCTTTTTATAACACTTCAAAGTTTGCAAAGTGCTTTACAAATATCTCATTTATTTCTCTCAATAATCCTGGGAAGTAGGAGCTATTGTTATTCCCATTTCACAGTTAAAGAAACTGAGGCAGAAGTGACGCTAGTAAATGTCTGAGTCCAGTTTCTTTTTGACTCTTCCAGGTGCCATCTACCTGCCTAGGAAGACAGCGCCAGCCCGTGGTGTGTGTAATAGAAAGGACTTCCCGATTTGGAAGGAGAGCCATCTCCCCTGAAATCCCACAGTTCCTAAAGCTTAAGCAGGGGAAATGTCATTGAGCATCTGAAGAAAACGGCGTGGAATTCATCACAGACCTCAGGTGTAAAGTCTGGACTGGCTCCCTGGAAGCCTCGGGATCAGCCAGAGTCAGGATAAGTAAAAGTCCTTGGTCTTTAGGGGGAGAGGAGAAGGTTTCAGCCCTTTACACTCAGGGTAAGTCAGTCCCCGACCGGGTAGCAATACTGTCCCCAGAGCTGGGCTAAGGTCTCTTTCCCTTATGTGAGGGGCAGGGGGGTTCAAAGCCAGTTACAATAATAAAACATTTAATGCATTTCCATAAAATCCGGCTAGGGGCCACGGCCCCATTTTTTTCGTTATGAAAGAATCTCACAAATAGCAAACTCCCACATGATTCATTCAGAAGACACACGTTTGTCAGAGGGGAACAAAAAGGGGTTTCCCAGAAGGGGAGCAGCTGATCTGCCTGAGACAGGGACCGTGGACACCACACACGTGATCTAGGCTCATTTGCTGGGATCTGAACCCAAAACCCCCAGCTCTGGGGCGGGGGCGAGGGTTCCTGGCTTCCCACAGGCCTTCATGCAAATGGCTGGTTTTCCTAGCTGAGTGTTACCAGCACTGACACGCCCGCCGGCTCCAAGCAGTGCCAGGCCGGGGCCGCGCCAGGGAGCCGACACCTACATCAGCCCCGGCCCAGGAGGCACCTCCGCCCCGCATTCTCCTCTGAGGCTGCTAGGCGTGTGGGGTAACTTGGAGGTGTCAGCGCAGTGTGGTCCGGGCTGCCCCTCAATACCAATCAAACCCGGAGCTGCTCTCAGAGCTTGGAGGGACTAGGGCCTCTGGGAGCCTGGGGGGGGCTTCGGAAGGGTGGGTGGGAGCAAGTGTGTGCCAGCCCTCTAACCCAGAGGGAAGGTGGGAAAAACCTGAGAGAGAAAAGAGATGCTGGGAGAAAAGGGTGAAGGGGGGAGGGAGGGAGGGAGGGAGAGAGAGAGAGACAGAGACAGAGAGACACAGAGAGAGAAACAAAGACTTTCTTTGTTTCTTATGTATCTATCTGTCATCACCACCATATCTGTCATGTATCTATCTTTTTACCTTTTCCTGATGCTCCCACAAAGCTGCTACTCTGACACCCTGGGACATGAGGTGACCCTGGATGACCAACAGTTATATTAGTAGAGCATAACCCCAGGGAGGTCCCACCAAGCTGGAAAGACTTCAATATGGGGCAAAGTATGAGCATAAAGATAAATTATAGATATCTATGTTGTTGGGGGAACAGCCCTTTAGAGAGGATCATCGCCAAGTTGGTTTCAGGGTGTCCCGGGGCCATCTTGAATTGGCTTAAGAGAAATAATTGTTAAATTTTCAATGTGAGTATTTATATCTTCGAAACTGGTAAAAGCAACAGGTCAGCAAAGACTGGCTTTATTGTTTCATTAATTGTGTAGAAGTGCTAGAGAAAATGTTAATGATGTGCAAGTGTTAATGCCCTGTCTACCCCCCCCCCCCCCCCCCCCCCCCCCCCCCCCCCGCCTCCTGAGCTTTAGGACTACGACTTTTTTGTTCCAGCCACTCTTGCCAGTCCAAGTCAGGGGTCAGCGTTGCATTAGTGGAACAGCATCCATGGGCACAAGGTTCAAGATCTTTGCAATATCGAGGACCTCTGAAGTCACTCCCAGTCAATGTCATCATACTCCAACCTGGCAACTTCATTAATTACCCCCATATTAAGAGCCTGTGTCTAAACTGAGTCCAATCCAACCAACAGACTTTTATTGAGTACCTACTATGCGCCCAGATCTGGGTACAAGATTCCAGAGATATGGAGACAAAAATGAAACAGCTCCACATACATTTCAGTGAGCTGAGCAGCTACGGGAAAGGCGGCTCAGGGGCTGGCCTTAGAGTGGTTCCTGGGAAGTCATCGGTAGAAAGGGTTTCCTTACAGGGAGATCCCCGCCCTGATGAAAGAACAGATCTGATCCAACAGCCAAGAAGCACAAGCCCACACGGGTCATCAGTCAGGAGAGAAAAGGGCTCAGACATTGAGGGAGAGCCCCGTGACCTGGGGCTTCCGGGATCCGGTGATCTCCTCCGAAAGCTGAAGGCTTGGACCACAGAGAGACCTCCAAGGTCCCTTCCAAGCCCACGTCCTACAAGAGCAGAAAAGCTGCCACGGGGTGTTTTCTAACTCACAGATCCAGACACGCCGGAATTAACGCTGGGCCCCAGAGCCGCCCAGCTCACACAAACCCAAGGGCAGACGCAGAAATGGGAGGATTGTCTCTTTTTTTTTCCTTCCAAAGTCATGACAACACAATAAAACATTCAAGGGAGGAATTACTGTTGGATGAGCTACACATGCCTCGTTCACCTCATCTGCCAACTGCAGGCAACAAGCAATTATTAAGCACCTACTATGTACCAGGCACTCACCTAGGTGCTGGAGGGCACAGAGTGTTCAGAATCAGGAAAGGAGAAAAAGGAGACCTTAGGGTTAGTCAGGGGATGGTCCTGCTGTGCCCTGGAGTACCTAATTCAATTCTGGGGGCCATATTTGACAGAGGAAGCCCATTGGTAATCAAATCAACATGACTATTCTGGGAAAGGACCTGCAAGCCAATTACCCTGTGACTCCAATCACCATCCCTGCTGCTCCCTGAGACAACCGGGTTCCCTACCCATCACTAGCCTTTCTGGTTATCTTTCTCTGCTACATGTAAACTCCTTAGGGCCTGGTACTGTTTTGTTTGTTATATTTGTATCCCCAGTGCCTGGCAGGTAGTATTTAATAAATGTTTTTCTTTCTTTCTCTCTCCCTCCCTTCCTTTCTTTCTTCCTTCCTTCCTTCCTTTCTTTTTCTTTTTCTTTCTTTCTTTTTTTTCTTTCTTTCTTTCCTTCTTCCTTCCTTCCTTCCTTCCTTCCTTCCTTCCTTCCTTCCTTCCTTCCTTCCTTCCTTCCTTCCTTCCTTTCTTTTCTTCCTCCCTCCCTCCCTCCTTTCCTTCCTTCCTTCCTTCCTTTAGTGAGAGAAATTAGAAAGATACAAATTTTCAGTTTGATGTTAGGTGAAAACTTCCTCACAATGAGACTTGTCTCAAAGCGGAATGACATGTTTGGGAGGTTAAGGCATCCTTCACCTCACATCTTATAAAAGTAATTCATTCCTGGGGAAAAAAATCTCATGGGGAAAATTCTCATAACTGAATAATAGTTAACATTAATTTCAGTGGAAAATTTTTAAGTATTCTCTAGTCCCTTAAATTAATACCTATTTAACCTTCATTAATACTCAATGTTTACATAATTGAATTTTTAATTTTCAAAGTCATTTAAGACAAAACGAATCAATGAAAAAAATGGAAATGATATATAATCACTGAACAAGCTGCTATCGTGAAGGCTAAACAAGGGAGCTTGTGAGGAACCATGTTAATAGCATTTCACTTGGGATGCATGAGATTATCAATACTCTGAATGGGGAAACCGCCAGAACGCTGAGAGGAGAACCTGATATCACACATGCCAGTGATGTGTTGCTTGCCAAGCCATCCCTGCCTCCCCCAATGAAGGTTGGGCCCTATAAATGCAAAAAAGTTCCTCCTAAGGCAAAGGAGGGAAATTAGCTGAAATCCCTCCTCTAGTTCACTTCTCATAACCTGGCTGGACCTCTTTCAGGGTGTAACTGTAATGGGCTCTCTCCCCCTAGAGTGCTTTGCAGGAAGAGAGAATGGTTGGCTGTAAGTAATTGTAAATGGAATTCTGGGTCAGGGGAGTGTTGGGGGATCTTAGATCTTAGACCACCACCTGGTTTCTCTGAGCCTCAGGTTTCTCATCAGTAAAATGAAAGGGTTGGGGGGGGGGGAGGAGCTAGGTAGTTCAGTGAATAGATCGCCAGCCCTGAAGTCAGGAGGACCCGAGTTCAAATCTGGTCTCAGACACTTAACATTTCCTGGCTGTGTGATCCTGGGCAAGTCACTTAATCCCAATTGCCTTGGGGGAAAAAAGAGGGGGGGGGGGTTGGACTTAATATCCTGGCACTAACTCTACAACTCAAGGAATTAACACTGGAACCTCATCCAAGTCTAAGATGCTGTGAATAGCATGTCACGGCCACTGAAACAGGACAGAAAATCAATTGTTAGATTCTGTAGGAAGTCACGAAAAGCTGTCTCCTAGGAAAATCTCCTTTTCATTCATTATGGCAATAATATTACGATATTGATTTAGCATTAAGATGCTTTTTTATATTTATTTATATTACATTATTTATTTATTTATTTTTCATTCATTCATTCATTTATTTATTTATATTACATTATTTTTTATTTTATTCCATTTATTTATTTATTTTTATATTTATTTATTTTACTTTTTTATTTATTTATTTCACATTTTTTATTTATATTATTTATTTATATTACATTAGATTATTAATAACAAAGGCCGACATTTCATTAGCTTTAAGATTTAACAACATACTTTACATATGTTGTCTCATTTGATACATGACAACCTTGGGAGGTATTCCCATTTTACAGATGAGGAAACTGAAGCAAGAGAGATTGGAGGTAAGAACAGTGACACAGCCAGGAAATGTTTGGTAAGACCTGAGCCCAGGTCTTAACTGAATGTGGGCTTCTTGAGGTTATATAATAATATATATATTATATATGAAGTTATATATAATATTTTTATATTATTAATATGACAAATATTAATAATATAAAATATTATGTATTATATATAATATAATAAATTATTATATTAATTATTATATAATATTTTTTATATTTACAGCCTCAACAGCTAGTCCAGGTTCCTGTATACAGTTGATATTTAATAAGTGCCGGTGCATTGAACGCCAACAAAAAGCCCCAGAAAGTGCCCTCTCAGCCTTTATTTTTAATGAGACCCTCAGATAAAGCATAGGCAGCTGCCGGTAGCATTCAACCCCTAAATCTGGGTTTACAAAAACCAAACCAAAATAGAAACTCTGAGAATCTTCGTGCGGGGTAACGGGCCTGAGCGAAGGCCTTGGAGGCCATTTCTGGCTGGCAGGGGGTCAGTTCATCCAGGCCTGACTCAGGAGACTCCCCAGGTCCATCCTCTGAG
Organism: Sarcophilus harrisii; assembly: GCF_902635505.1. Taxonomy (NCBI): domain Eukaryota; kingdom Metazoa; phylum Chordata; class Mammalia; order Dasyuromorphia; family Dasyuridae; genus Sarcophilus; species Sarcophilus harrisii. The sequence goes on along the minus strand of NC_045428.1, from coordinate 15,342,712 downwards.
CTCCCTGGGAAGCCACCGGGCCGGCGGCGACCTTTATTGCCCTCTCGAGGGAATGGGCGGCTTGCAAAAAACAAGCCCTCCCAGAAGCATCAGGTTCAGTTCTATGTTTCGTCCAGGGCTTCAGGAGACCAGGGACGGCTGGTTTACTTTTATTGCTTTACTCTGACAGATGAAGAATGATCCCAGAGCTGCGGGGAACGGCTTTTCTTCCCCGCGAGGAAGGCCTCCAGAGGCTCCTTTCATTTGCTCCCCCTCAGTTCTCACCTTCCAGACCCAGGAGGCCCACGTGGTGTTCACGGGGTCTCTGAGGGGCAGAATCTGTCAGAAATTGTTGAGACACGTGAGCCACCCTCGCCCCGGCCCCGGCCCATGGGCTCGGAGCTCCCAGACCGGCGGGAGTAGCGAGGCGGGGCTGAGCCGGCCAGTGCCGGCACCCTGGGCTCCCATCGGAGCAGCAACATCACGCCTCGGGAGCCCCACAGACCGGCCCCATGTGGCTTCAGTGCCCGAACACGCGTCTGAAGTTCCAGAGGGGCTTTCGAAGCAAGAGACTTCAGGCGGGGCCCTGCGCTGAGACCGGTCCTGGGGGACAGGGCCGCGGTTATGTGGGCTATTCCTCACCCGCAGGGCGGACCCTGCTCAAGATGCTTTGGAGGCGGCACAAGTGCCTCCATTGGGTGTTCAGAGAGATAATTTTATTCCTTCCTTCTTTTGTTTGCTTGTTTATTTTTTGTTTTTTGTTCTTGGTTTTTTTTTTCCTGAGGCAATTAGACAGCTAGAAAGTGTTGGAGGTCAAATTTGAACTCAGGTCCTGCTGACTTCAGGGCTGGTGCTCTACCCACTGCAGCTGCCCCGATAGTTTTATTTGTTTATCTTTTTCTTTTGGAGATTGGAGATAGTAGGTCTTCAGTGCATGCTGGTTGAACCAAATGGAATTGTTTCATGCCTGGCACATAGTAGGTCTTCAGTGAATGCTGGCTGAACCAATGGAATTGTTTCATGGCGGGCACATAGTAGGTCCTCAGTGAATGCTGGCCAAACCAAACTGAATTGTTACAGACACGAGTACAAAGAGCATCAGCTTAAAGACACAGAGGTCAAGCCCTGTCTTGGGATGAGGCTGATTTGGAGGGAAGGGGCAAGAGGGGAGGTAACAAGTGGTTCTGAGCATCCTTTGGACCCTGGAAAGGTAAAGGTGTAGGAGCATTGGTTGCAGAGGACCATGTGCAGGGGGGCAGGGAGGGCGGCATGGGGATCCACCTCCCTCCTTCCTGGAAGTCAAGCAAAGGCAGGGAGAGAGAAAGTTCAATGACTCAACATTGTATGCTGGAACATCCTTTCAGCCCTTGCCTTTGGGACAGCAGCCCTGCCCAGCGGGCAGATGGTGCTGATCTGATGCCCAGAACACTGGCTGGAAGGGGGGCTTCTCCCAAAACATTAAAGGCAGGGACTGCGGGGGCTCAGGGCCTTCGGAGTCACGCGCACAAGCTGGGTGGCCGACTTAAGCACAATAGTTTCTCTTTTTTAAAGTGACTTCATATGCTTCCATTATTTATGTGTGGGTTGCCCATTTTGTGGATTATTTATGGCAAATGGTTCCTCTCAGGCTGGCTCCCCTTCTGCGGTAGGCAGAAGATCAGGGAGTCGGGAAGGCTCTGGAGGGCGGCTGCTGGGTTGCAGATACCTTTGGTTTCAATCATAACACTTCAGCCTCTTCTCCTGCCCTTATCTTACTCTGCTCCCCACCCACTGAGCCTTCCCCTGGTCACCAGAAGAATCAATTTAAGGCAAAACCTCCCTGAAGAAGCCATCCCAACCTTCTATAACCATCCTCCTTCAGCTCCTCAAAGAAAAAAGGGGGATGGGATCCATTTCCTCATCTCCAAGACCGGGGAAGATAATTCCACATAATTCCAACCCTTTCCTTTCAGAGAGGAGGAAACCGATTTGGAGGGAGGGACGTGACTTCTTCACGGTCATCCTCCATTGTAGAGAACAATCCTGCTCTCTCTGCGGCACCTAATGCTCTGAAGACACAAGCTATAAGCGTCTAATTTTAAGTAAATTCACTTTCAGAGAGTCTCAAATTCATGGAACCTATGAAAGGGCAGCTCTATGGCACAGTGGCTAGGGTGCTAGGCCTAGAGTCAGGAACCTTCCTCTTCCTCAGCTCAAATCTGGTTTCTGGCACTCTGGGCAAATCACTTCACCCTGTTTGCCTCAGTGTATTCATCTGTAAAATGAACCGGAGAAGGGAATGGCTCACAAGTCCAGTATTTTCATCAAGAAAACTCCAACTGGGGTTGTAAAGAGTCAGAAATGACTAGAAAATGACCAAATAGATCTTATAAAATAACATCCCATGTGAAAACAGCCCTTTGTTTCCTCGTGATTGGAAATGTCCATTATTGACTAGGCTTATACGGTTTAGAGCTAGAAGGGAAACTAGAGATCATCTATTCCCAAATTTTCATTTTTTAAATGAAGAAATTAAGAACCATAGAGCTTAAACCATTTGATCAAAATCATGGAGATCATAAATATGAGAGACACTATTTGGAGACCAATCACTCTACTGGCTCCCAGCCCAGTGCTCTTTCTTCAAGAGTTAATATTTAGAAGTAATTGTGATTTTGCAAAGCTGAATTTATCCTGGAAAACCACTACCCTTGGTGGAGGGATGGGAGGGAAGGGAGGAGGTAGGGCCAGAAGAAAAGGGACTTTGAATCATCAAAGAAAGCTTCCAGAAAGCGGTAAGTAGGTGAAGCTCCCAAACCCCTAATTGAGCTCAAGACCTGAGAACTTTAGAAGATGGCATTTAGGAGTTTAATTCTTCTGGAATATGACTTAAGGGGGAAAAAAAAGCAATGATGAGCATTTTTAATCAGGCATGAAGTGAACTGATCAAGATCTGATTAAAATGTGTCTGGATTTCAAGGGAATTAATGAAAAAAAAAATCAAATGAAGGTGGCCTAGCTGTACCAGATCTGAAATTATATTATAAAGCAGCGGTTACCAAAACCATCTGGTATTGGCTAAGAAATAGACTAGTTGATCAGTGGAATAGGTTAGGTTCAAAGGACAAAACAGCCAATAACTTTAATTATCTAGTGTTTGACAAACCCAAAGACCCCAACTTTTGGGATGAGAATTTACTATTTGAAAAAATTGCTGGGAAAATTAGAAATTTGTATGGCAGAAAGTAGGCATTGACCCACACTTAACACCATACACCAAGATAAGGTCAAAATGGGTTCATGACCTAAGCATAAAGAATGAGATTATAAATATATTGGAAGAGCATAGGATAGTTTACCTCTCAGACCTGTGGAAGAGGAAGGAATTTATGACCAAAGAAGAACTAGAGATCACTATTGACTACAAAATAAAAAAATTTTGATTATATCAAATTGAAAAGGTTTTGTACAAACTAAACTAATGTAAAATGTGTCTGGAATATTGCAAATCTAATCAAAAGAACTTCAACTTAAAGGGAAGGAAGAGAGAGAAAAAAAATCTGTCCATCCATCCATCCATCCATCCAACTATCTATCTATCCAGCTAAGTGGTACAGTGTTTAGAACACAAGCTCTGAAGTTAAGAAGACTCATCTTCCTGAGTTCAAATCTGGTCTCAGACACCTATCAGCTATTTAACCCTGGGCAAATCACTTAACCTTGTTTCCCTCAGTTTTCTCATTTGTAAAATGAGCTGCAGAAGGAAATGTCAAATTGCTCCAGTATCTTTGTCAAGAAAAGCCCAAAGGGGCCATGAAGAATTGGGCATGATGGGAAAAGAACCCAGCTAGCTAACTATATATATATATATATATATATATATATATATTGTGTGTATGAATGAATGAAAAAGCACTTATGAAGCACTTTTTTGGTACAAGAGCATTAGACTAATCCCTGTTGATATAAATAGAAACCCAAGACAGTCTCTGTTCTCAAAGCTTTGGAATTCTAGTGGGGGTGAAAAGTTACAAGTCAAATGGGAAGGTCCCCTGCTCCTTAAGATAGAGTGTCCAAGCAGATGGCAACTCTCTTTGGAGTTATTTCTAACGATAAATTCATATCTGTTTCTGAGCCGGACCATTTGGCCGGGCCCCAAGACTCCGGTGTCAGGAATGTTCTATTCCAGGTCTCAGAGGCTGCGCCGGCCGGGGCTGCAGCACCTGCAGAAGCAGTTGCCATCCTATAAGGTTACACAGGATTTGCTGCCCTGGCCAATGCCGGGGGAGCCGCGTGGGGATGGGATGGAGCAAGGGGGCAAGCTATTAGTTTCCAAGTTCTTGGGGCGAGCTGTTGATCGTCAGTTGGCTGATTTCAGCTTTCATCCTTTGGTGTTCCCTGTCATTGTTCCCTTTGGTGAGGGCTGCAGACTTGAGCTAGGTGGCGGGGCTGGGGAGTCTACAGAGGCAGGGAAGGGTATTAATATTCCCGGTGATCTTGGATTCCGAGTGATGGGCTGTCTGAGGGAGAGATGGTGCCTTCTGGCTCTCTCTCTCAGGATATCTTACTGCTTAGCAGGGATGGCTCATCTGCCTTACAGGTACCAGGGTGGATACTCCAAGGGAAAGAGAAGGAAAAGGAAACAAGCATTTATTAAGCACCTACTATGTGCCAGGCACTGTGCTAAGACTACAGATACTGATTCATTTGATCCTGACAACCTTAAGGGGGAGGTGCTATTGTTATCTATATTTTATAGCTGAGGAAACTCCAAGACAGACAAGCTTAAGTTTCTTGGCCAAGGTCACACAAATAGGAAGTGCCTGGATTTGAACTTTCCCAGACACAAAGAAAACAAGGATGAGCCCATGACTCAGAAATGTATAATGTATTGGTAAGAAGTCATATACTTGGAGCTCGAGAGCAAGGAGACAGATCTGACTCACAAGCATCACTGAGACTTAGCGGGATGGGGCTCTGTCTAGACAATGGTCCTATTCAAAAGAACAAGCTAGATTTTTAAAGAAAAACTTTTCAAAGGTTTAGAACAGGACATGTAGGATCCCATGGTCATGACCTGATATTCAAAAAAATGGCGGGGAGAGAATGGAGTCTAGTAACTCTAGGCCAGTGAATAAGATTCAATCCCTATCAAGATTTTGTTGGTTTAGTCATTTTTTTTTCCAGTTGGGCACAACTTTTCTTGACTCCATTTGGGGTTTTCTTGGCAGAGATACTGGGGGGAGAGGGGTTGCTATTTCCTTCTCTAGCTCATTTTATAGATGAGGAAACTGAGGCAAAGTTAAATGACTTGCCCAGATCACTGGCGAGGAAATGTCTAAGATTGGATTTGAACTTGGGAAGATGAATCTTCCTGACTGCAGGTTCAGCACTTCTGAGGTACACACAGAAATAAAGCAAGGATCACACACAGCAAATATGCAAGCCAAGTTAACTGCATTTCCTTTTCTGACAAGAATACGAGTCTAGCAGAATTAGATGTTTATCTAGTTTAAGTGGATTTCAGCAAAGCATTTGACAAAGTCTCTCAGGCTATTATTGTATAAGACTATTGGAAAGAGTGCCAGATTTGGTGCTCAAGGATCTCAGCCTATATGATCCTGTCTCTGTTTCCCTATCGGCAAAATGAAAAGAGACAAAATAGATGGACTTTGAGATCCCTTTCAGGTCTGGAACTATGATCCTGTGGAAAGTCAGAGAGATGATTATTTCTTACCTGGTAGAATGGCCGACTGAAGGCGGTCAGTCAATCGCAGTTTGGCTTTGGGGACTGTCTCCAGAGGGATGTTCTTGGGAACTTTGCTTGCTCTGTGGTTGTGGAACATTTTTATTTGTGACTTGAGTAAAGGTTTACACGGGATGTGGATCATATCTGTGGATCACATAGAGCTAAGGGGAATCGTTAAATATCGATTGGTACAGAGGACTCAAAAATATCTTATCAGGCTGGGACGTTGGGCTGGATCAAATTATATGAAATTCCAGAGAGATACGCATCAAAGGATTCCAAAAATCACCTCCAGAATTTCAAGATGGTTTAGGTTAGAATCAATGAAAAAACTCATGGGTTTGCAACTTAAAAAGCTAGAAAAAGACTAAATTAAAAACCCCCAAGTAATTATTAAACCTGAAATTCTAAAATTAAAAGGAGAAATTAATAATATTGAAAGTAAAAAAACTATTGAACTAATAAACAAAACTAAGAGTTGGTTTTATGAAAAAAAGCCCAATAAAATTGATAAACCTTTGGTAAATCTGATTAGAAAAAGGAGACAGGAAAATCAAATTAGTAGTCTTAAAAATGAAAAGGGAGAACTTTCCACCAATGAAGAGGAAATTAAAGAAATAATAAGGGGTTACTTTGCCCAACTTTATGCCAATAAATTTGATAACCTAAGTGAAATGGATGGCTACCTCCAAAAATATAGGCTTCCCAGATTATCAGAGGAGGAAGTAAATTGCTTAAATACTCCCATTTCAGAAAAAGAAATAGAACAAGCTATTAATCAACTCCCTAAAAAAAATCCCCAGGACCAGATGGATTTACATGTGAATTCTACCAAACATTCAAAGAACAATTGGCCCCAATGCTTTATAAACTATTTGGAAAAACCTCTAATTCAGCCAGAGACTTCCCTGTGCATCCACATCAGTCTCTTTACACAGTTCCTCCTCCCCACCTCTTCAGAATTCCTTCTCTTTGTGCTTGCAAAATTTTATTCTTGAGAATCTAGGGTACTCTGAACTGAAATCTCCTACAGCGTTTTGGGCCGTGGGATCCTGCACTTTTTTCTTTTTTTTTCTTTTTTTTTTATTATAGCTTTTTATTTACAAGTTATATGTATGGGTAATTTTACAGCATTGACAATTGCCAAGCCTTTTGTTCCAACTTTTCCCCTCCTTTCCCCCCTCCTCCAGATGGCAGGTTGACCAATACATGTTAACTATGTTAAAGTATAAATTAGATACAATATAAGTATACTTGTCCAAACAGTTATTTTGCTGTACAAAAAGAATCGGACTCTGAAATAGTGTACAATTAGCCTGTGAAGAAAATAAAAAATGCAGGTGGACAAACATAGAGGGATTGGGAATTCTATGTAGTGGTTCATAGTCATCTCCCAGAGTTCTTTCTCTGGGTGTAGCTGGTTCAGTTCATTACTGCTCCATTGGAAATGATTTGTTGATCTCATTGCTGAGGGTGGCCTGGTCCATCAGAATTGGTCATCATATGCTGAGCGAAATGAGCAGAACCAGGAGATCATCATATACCTCAACAACGATACTGTATGAGGATGTATTCTGAAGGAAGTGGATTTCTTCAACAAAGACAAGATCTAACTTAGTTTCAATTGATCAAGGATGGACAGAAGCAGCTACACCCAAAGAAAGAACACTAGGAAATGAATGTAAACTGCGTGCATTTTTATATTCTTCTTCCCAGGTCATTTATACCTTCTAAATCCAATTCTCCCTGAGCAACAAGAAAACTGTTCGGTTCTGCACACATACATTGTATCCAAGATCTACTGTAATCTATTTAACATGTATAGGACTGCTTGCCATCTTTGGGGAGAGGGTGGAGGGAGGGAGGGGAAAAATCGGAACAGAAGTGAGTACAAGGGATAATGTTGTAAAAAAAATTACCCTGGCATGGGTTCTGTCAATAAAAAATTATTTAATTAAAAAAAAAAGAATTGGTCATCATATAGTATTGTTGTTGAAGTGTATAATGATCTCCTGGTCCTGCTCATTTCACTCAGTATCAGTTCACATAAGTCTCTCCAGGCCTTTCTGAAATCATCCTGCTGGTCATTTCTTATAGAACAATAATATTCCATAATATTCATAAATCACAGCTTATTCAGCCATTCTCCAGCTGAGGGGCATCCCCTCTGTTTCCAGTTTCTGCCTGCACTTTTTTCTAAGCCCTTTGGCCGGGTAGGATTTGTGTAGATCACAAGCTCAATTGGAGTTTACAATGTAATAAAGTCAGTCAATTAAGGAGCATGTATTAAGTACCTACTATATACTGGGCGTTGTGTTAAGCTTTTAAAAAAGCTTCCCAGGAGCTCAGAGCAATAGAGAAGACACCACACAAGCAGCTCTCTATCAATAGGATCTACACACAGTAAGTGGGAGATCAGCTCAGAGGGAAGGCAGAAAGACAAAGGAGGTTGTGAAAGGCTTCTTGTATAAGATAAGGCGTGGGCTGAGAAGGAAGGAAAGCCTTCCAGGCAGGGCTGAACCCCCAAAGCTAAGGTGACCCAGCTCAGTCAGAGGGTCAGAGTGTCCAGGAGAGGATGTCATCACCTCCCTGTTCTCAGCCCTGGTTACACCACACCTGGGGTGTTGTGTTCAGTTCCGGGAACCATGTTCCAGGAAGAACATTGAGCATCTGGCCAGAATCCAGAGGAGAGCAATGAGGAAGGTCCTGGCCCCGAGATTATGGGACAGGAGTGTTTTCAGCCCCTGGGAGAGAAGACTTCGGGTGACGAGGCGGCCATTGGAGGGGCTGTCATGGCGAAGGGGGCTTGGGCTGTTTCTGCTTGGACCCAGAAGGAAGCACTTGGATGTTGCCCAGATGCCAATTAGAGTTTGATTTAAGGGAAATTCTGCCTGACAGTTAGGGCTATTCCCAAAGGAAGTGGGTGGCTTTGGAAGAAAGGGGGTTCTCTCACTAGAGGACTTCAAGCAAAGGCTGGATGGTGACTTGGTCTGTTTTCTTTAAGAACAATCTCAGCTCGGGTCCGTTTTTGGTCTCCAAGGAGCTTTGAGGACAGTCATTCTGTGATTCATCCCTTCAACTTTGCAAATGAACTGAGGAACAGGTGCATCCCTGAGACCAGAAATGGGAACTGGGAGGGAAGTTCAATGGGGTCATGGGCTTTGAAAAAGGAAGAGAAAGTTCCATCTGTGGAGGAGCTTAAGCAGAGAGCCAGCCTGGGCTGATCCCTCAGCTCCCCAAAGACCACCTGCCGCCAAGGTGTGTGCTCAAGGGGATGGCCCTCTGAGGGACCAGCCGGCTTCGAATGCAAATGAACCAGATTCCCTCAAAGGGATGACCCGCCTGGACTGGCAGCTGGCTCACTTCTTAGAAGTGTAGGGTTGGAAATGGGGAAATTGAGGCAGAGTGACTGACATCCAGTGAAGGAGATTCAAACGGAGGGTTTCCTGACATCACCTAGATTTGGGATCACACAAATAACCCCTCCCTGCTGCCCCTACCCCAAAGAACCCAACCTTTATAATTATTAGCAAAAGAAAAAACCCCAAACTCTTACAACTAACAAAAAAGCAGGGTGCATGCTGGTCCCAGAGATAATGGGTCTGGTAGAAGTGGGAAGCTTGACTTCCCTTCTCAAAGGAGGATTAGGTAAGGGAAGTCAGTCCTCCAGTAGAGAAAAACCCAAAGCCAGGAAGTTCACTAGCTGCGGGATCTTGGACCTATCACTTTCCTCACCTAAAAAATGGGAATAATAATAATACCCACTTCCCAGAGTTATCAGAGATAATCTTTGTAAAATACTTAGCACAGAACTGGTCAACAGTAGATGCTATAAAAATGCTAGTTATTCTTAGGACATTTTTAATGGTATTTGCAGTTTGGGTTTTTGTTTGTTTTTTTTTTCTGAGGCAATTGGAGTTAAGTGACTTGCCCAGGTCACACAGCTAGGAAGTGTTAAGTGTCTGAGGCTAGATTTGAACTTGGATCCTCCTGACTTCAGGGCTGGGGCTCTACCCCCCCCCCCCCCCCCCAGCTGCCCCATAGTATTTTCAGTTTTGTAAATCATTTTATCTCATTGGACCTTCTCAGTGCTCCTGGGAGATAGGGGCTATTTTTACCCCCATTGTACAGATGAGGAGACAGAAATTAAATGCTTGCCAGGGTCACAACATGTCTGGGGAAAGCTTCAAACTGAAGTCTTGACTCTACATCCAGCATCCTTTCTATACTTCTTTCCGCTTTTCTAGGAGTTAGGAAGCATGAGAAACCAAGCTAGACATCAGAGCAATAGGATATCCCTTGTGGCTCCATATCAATGCACTGAAATTCTGAATTTGAGGGATTTTTAGGCCAAAGCTCTTCAATGATGCCTTCTAACTGGCTAGAGTGAAATTAGATCCTCACTGTATTAGTCATTATAAACTCTAGTAATAATAAAAACACATCTCTAAAGGTTGGCCAAGAGTTTTCTCCCACAGCAGGCTTGGGAGAAGATAATATAAGTGTTATCAACCCATTTAACAGACAAGGAAGTGGGTTCCTGGAGGTTAGGTGCCTCTCCCATTCTCACACCACTTATTCAGGTCGGAGGAGCCAGGTTTCCTCCCTCCAAGTTCAGTGATCAGTCTAGCACGTCACTGAGTCAGGATATCTGTACCTAAGGGACAAGTGTAAGTCATCTGGGAAAGGGCTGTGGATGGGGAAGAAAGAAAAAGGAAGTAAGGGAGAAGAAAGATCCCAGAGAACAGAAAGTTCTAAAAACGCAGTCAAGTGCACTCAATATCACAATAACCAACATGGTTGGGCCACCATGTTGACCTTTTCCTCATTAAAAGGTTTCATTCTGTCATTTGGGGAATGAAAAAAAAATCTAGATGAATGAAAGCGTGTCTAATTTTCATAATGGAAACCAAGTGGGGGGAAATGGGATTCCTTTTATGACAAACTGTTTAGCGGATGACCATTCTATAAAGTAGAGAAATGGTGTTCGGAATCAGCGGTGATCTCACTGAGTCAGTGATGGGGATGGTCACCTCCCTGTGACTGTCCATCTAGAAAAGAATCAGCCAAATTCTGGTAGATTTCCAATTCTCCTAGGACGTCCCTGGGGATGCTCGGTACATTAGGACCAACAAAGTTCTGTAACCCCCTCTAATTGCTTTCTTTGACAAAAAATAAACTGCAACACAGACTACTGAGTCCCTCACACCCCATGGGCCATGGGGCACGGCTCCATGTCATCATCCTCCAATTATCTTACAGGTCCCCTGCAAATTCTTTTCCTAATGAAGGAATCCCACTGACTTGTCAACGCTGCCTAGCCCCATGGAGATGAAGAGCTCTGCTTTTAAAACAATTTCTCAGAGGCCTGTGAGAAGAAGTGGGAGCCTCTGTGATGGCTGCTTTCATTAAAAAAAATCTCTGTGAGCTAACAGGTGTTATTTTAGCACAGAAGTGATAATTCTAACAGGGGAGTCTTTTCAGACTGCACAGAAAAAGGATAAAATGCTCCCATCCATCAGGATACAGAAAGAAAGGCTAAGAGGAAAACAGAACGTTTCGAGAGCATTTTAAGGTCCTTCAAAGGGTTTTCCTCACAATAATCCAGAGAAATGGGTAGCATAAATGCTATCACCATTTTTCCAGGTGGGAAAACCAAAGCCGTGGTCACAGGAGTAGGAAGTATTATCCAAGGCTGAAGATTTCTTTTGATGGGCCTTTGGAAGCTTTTTCTTTTGAATTTGTCCACTTACTTTAAAAACCTTATTAAAATGGGTGCTAGATTAAGAGGGGAGCTCTGGCTCTGGGAATCCACTGAGCTTTGGGAGGGTGAATTTTGAAGAATCTTGAGGAAGGATGGTCAAGAGATCACAACCTACTCACCTATAAGGGAAGGTGGCTCAGGAGGGTGATGAAACTCTAGAATGAGAAGAAAGATGGTCTAGAAGTGAGCGGGATGGGTTTGGTGTCAAAGGTGACATCTTGTCTCAGGTATTTATTCACTCTATGTCCCTCATTAATACAATGAGACAAATATACTAGAGAGCACTCCTCTCTAAATCTATGATAGGGCAACCCATTTCTGAGAAGACAAACACAAATTATTCGCATGAAGAAGAAAAGGAGAAAGAATCCAAAAAAATCAATGTCTACACAAGGAACTCAACAAATCCAGATTTTTAAAGAAGATTGGAGCAGCAGAGTACAAGAAGTGAAATACTGGCTCTGGGGTCCAAGGAGCTGAGTTCAAAATCCATCGCTGATGTTTATTGTATACCTGTGTGACCTTAAACAACATCTCTGGGCCCCAGTTTCCTTATCTGCAATATAAGGGAGCTAGACTAGATGGTCTTTAGGTTCTTAGATGATAGTTTCAAAATAATCATGACTGATATTAATTCAGGTTTATAGAGTGTTTTTCTGTATTCTCCCCTTATTGGACACATTTAGGGTCTTAGGTATGGAATCAGTGACCGTAATGGAGGATAAACAAAAGCATAGAACAGATCTAAAGGAACAGTGTCAGAAAGGCTGAAGCCCCCAGTAAGCTGAGCCTGGCTAAAAACAAAACAAACAAATAAAAAAACCCACTAGGGAAACATTAAAAAACCCAAAACGAAACAAAAACAACTCTTGAAGCAGAATGAAGATGGCAGAAGGAAGGCAAGAATTTAGCTGAACTCTTCCAAGTTCGCCTCCAAATAACTTTAAAGTAATGCCTCAAATCAAATTCTGGAACAGCAGAATCAAAAAAATTTGGGGTAAAGCATTTTCCAGCCCAGGACAGTGCAGGAGGTCAGCAGGAAAGGTCTGTTTCATTGGGGTGGGGGTCAGACCCAGACTAGAATACAGGTCACACCAGACTGAACCAGCCACAGGCCTTAGGGGTGGTTACATCAATGTAGCAGCATTTTTGGGAGCCTTCAGCCCACAGTTGGTAAGGGGGTTGGATAATGGATCCAAAGGGGACCACGGGGATATTTTGTTGGTACTGGGTTCAGGCCCCTGTCACACCCAGGTCATGGTCCCAGGATGAGGAGAAACACTTGTACAGTAGTGCTTGTGATTATAGGAAAGTGGGGACTCTGGTCAAAGTTCCAGGGAAGAGAAGAGTGCTTGTGGTTGCTCACAAGGGAGTTGAGGCCCTGGTCTCAGGTCCAAAATAGAAAAAAGCACTATCACTTGTAGTTTCAAGAGAGCAGGGTGTCTGGTCACAGTCCCAGGGCACCAATAGTACTTGTAACTAACTATAGGGGAACAAGGCCCTTTCCTAGGTAAAGACCAGTGTATTGACCAAGAGAGCAGTGACCAAACCTTTATTTAGATCCATATACCTTGGAAGCACTGAAAACTTGCTGGTGCTTAAAATTAGCTCTGAAAATGGCAGTGTGAGAAACATAAATCTTGGGATGGTTCCTCCTCCACCCTGGAAAGAGAGTCCAACTTTAAAGTAAAGTTAAAAATCAAGAAACAGACTGGAAAATGAGCAAACAACAATAAAGAATTCCAACCATAAAAAGCTATTGTGATGACACGGAAAAGTAAAAACAAACAAACAAACTCAGGAAGAGAATGATGTCAAAAACAGCTATAAGCAAAACCTCAAAGAAAAATATGAATTGGACGTAAGCCCAACAAAAATTTCTGGAAAAATTCAAAAAGAATTTTTAAAACCCAGATCAGAGAAGTAGAGGAAAATTGTAAAAAGAAACAAGAGGGATGCAAGAAAATTGTGAAAAGAAAGTTTGGTTAAATAAAAAGGCACAAAAATTGAAGAAAATAATGTCTTAAAAAACAGAATTGGGGAAATGGTTAAACAGGCACATGCAAAATCCACTGAAGAGAAGAACTTTTTAAAAAATAGAATTGACCAAACAAAAAAAGAGGTACAAAAGTTCACTGAAGAAAATAATTTCTTAAAAATTAGAACTGTACAAGTGGAAGATAATGACAAAATGAGGCTTCAATCAACAATTTATAAAAAGAAAAAGAAATAAATAGAAGAAACCGTGTACTATTTGATTGGAAAAACAATTGACCTAGAAAACAAATTGAGGAGAGATAACTTAAGAAAAATTACATTAGCTCAAAGTCATGTTCAAAATAAAATTTAAAAAAGCCTAGACATCACATTTCAGGAAATTATCAAGGAAAACGACCCTGATATCCTAGAGCCAGAGGATAAAATAGAAATGGAAAAAATACAATGATCATCTTTTGAAAGAGATTCCCAAATGAAACCTCCCTGGAATATTACATAAAATCCCAGATCTCCCTAGTCAAGGAGAAAATATTGCAAAAAGAGAGACAGAATTAATGCAAATATCACAAAGCCAGTCAGAGGATTTAGAAGATGATATTCCAGAAAGAAAGGAGCCAGTATTACAACCAAGAGTCACTACCCAGCAAAACTGTGTATAATCTTTCAGGGGAAGACTTTTACTGAAACAGATGACTTTCAAGTCTTCATGATGAAAAGACCAGAGTTGAATAGAAAATTTGACTTTCAAATACAAGACTCAAAAGAAGCATAAAAAGAAGAACATGAAAGAGAGATCATAAGGGATTCAATAAGGTTAAATTGCTTACATTCCTGTACAGGAAGATAACACCTCTAACTCCCAAGAATTTTATCATTATTGGGACAATTAGGAGAGTATATATAAAAAGAGAGGGCACAGGTGTGAGTTGACTATGATGAGATGATTTGAAAAAATAATAGAATTATGAAGTGAGAAAGAAGGATGCAGTCATTATTATTAACCATTGGTTAATTAGATTGAAAAAAGAAAGAAGAAAACAAAAGTACCAGTATCAAAAATAAAAGGTGAAATCATCACTAACAAATATGAAATTAAATCAGTAATTAGGAACTGTGTTGTCCAATTACAAGCCACCGAATCTAACAAAACATAAACCATCCAAATTAATCAAAGAGTAAATAGAATATTTAAATAATACTGTCTTACAGAAAAGAAATGGATCGTCATAAATAGGCTCCTTAAGAAAAAATTCCCAGCAGAAGATGGATTCACAAATGAATTCTACCAAATGTTTAAAGAATTAAATCCCATCCTATATAAACTATTTGAAAAAAAGATAGAAAAAGGAACTGTCATGCCAAATTCCTTTTGACACAAGTACCTAAATCAGGAAGAGACAAAACAGGGAAAGAAAATTATAGATCAATTCTCCTAATGGATATTGAGAAAAAAATTAAATAAAATAATAGTAACAAGATTAAAATATGAGTAGATGAGATTTATACCAGGAAAGTAAGGTTGGTTCAATATTAAGAAAACTATCAGCATAATTGGCCATATTAATAACAAAAACAGCAAAAATTATGATTATCTTAATAGAAGCAGAAGCTTTTGACAAAGTACAATACTTGGGGTAGCTAGATGGCAAAGTGAATGGAGCACAGTCCTGGATTTGGGAGGACCTGAGTTGAAATCCAGCCTCAGACAGTTAGCACTTACTAGCTGTGTGATCCTGGGCAAGTCATTTAGTCCCACCTCCTAACCTCACCAAAAACAAACAAAAAAAACACCACTCATTCTCTTGAAAAACACTAGAATGCATAGAGATAAATGGAGCTTTCTTTAAAATGAGAAATAGTGTCTATCTGAAACCCTCAGCAAACTTTATCTTTAATAGAGATAAGTTAGAAACTTTCTCAATAAGATCAGGGATAAAGCAAGGATTCCCATTGTCAGCACTATTATTCAGTATTATATTAGGAATGCTAACTATAATAATAAAAGAAGGAAAAGAAATGGAGGGAATTAGAATTGGCAACAGGAAAATAAAACTATCACTCTTTGCAAATGACATCATAGTATACTTAGAAAAGCCTTAAAAATCAGCGATATATGTTCATAGACAGGCCAAGCCTAGTATAATAAAAATGACAATTCTACCTAAATTAACTTGTTCACTGCCATATCCATTAAACTACCAAAATTTATTTCATGGAACTAAAAAATAAATTCACCTGGAAGAACAAAAAATCAAAAATATCAAGGGAATCAATGAAAAAAAAAATATGAAGGAAGGTTGTCTAGCAGTACCAGATTTCAAACTGTTTTATAACGCAATAATCATGAAAACAATCTGGTATCGGATAAGAAATAGAATAGTAGATAAGTGGAATAAATTAGGTATATAATATACAATAGTAAATGATCACTAGAATCTAGTGTTTGATAAACCCAAAGAAATAAGCTTTGTGAGTAAGAACTCAATACTTGCCAAAAATTTCTGGAAAAACTAGTAAAAGTTTGGCAGAAACTAAGGATAGATGAACTTCTCATACTATATACCAAGTTAAAGTCAAATGGGTACATGAATTAGACATAAGGGATGACATCATAAGCAAATTAGGGAAATGTGGGGTGTTTTACCTGTCAGATCTCTGGAAAAGGGTAGAATTTATGACATGATATGAAATGAGAGACAGAGAACTCTACAGAATATAACATGGATAATTTTGATTACATTACTTTTGATTTGATTAAAAATGCTTTGCACAGACATAAGCAATGCTGCCAGAATTAGAAAGAATGTAGGAAACTGAGGTGGAAATTTGTACCAAGGTCTCTCTGATAAAGGTCTCCTTTTCTTAAATATATAGAAAACTGAATCAAATTTATAAGAATAGTAGTTCCCTTAGCTAATTTAGGGTTAGGGTTTTGCACAATTGCACATGTATAATCTATAGCAAACTGCTTGCCTTCTCAGGAAGAGGTGGAGAGAAAATTTGAAATCAAAAAATTTAAAACAATGAATATAAAAAAATTTTTTTACATGTAATTTAACCGGGGGGGGGGGGAAGTCAATAAAAGAGGAAAAAAACCTCAGTTGAACAAAGGGGAAGACGAAAGAGAATGAACCAGTACTGGAGATGAGCATGACAATAATATGAGTTTTTTATTTATTAGAACAAGTCTAACTGCTCAATTCCTATTATACTTCTGCTTTCTCTGTAAAGGAGAATGACCTTCAGAAGGGGAAGTATAGAACAGAAATCATTATCAGAGAGTTAAAAGCTAAGATAAGTGACTTTTCATACTTCTCTCTTTCTAGGAGTTAGCACATTCGTATATGTTTCACACTAAAGGAAAAATCCAATGTACTAAAACTTAGATGTATTCCAAAGTTCAATTAAGGACTCATTATTTGTGGGGGAAGGGAATGGAGTGGAATTCTCCACTGAACTTATTCTGTGCATTGCAATTTTTTCTTTCAGTTATTCATTTGTATTTGATCCTATGTGACCCCATTCAGTGTTTTCTTGGCAGAAATACTGCAGTAGTTTGCTATTTTCTTCTCCAGCTCATTTTACAGATGAGGAAACTGAGGCAAACATGGTTAAGTTACTTGCCCAGTGCCGCACAATTAGTATCTGTTCTCAGATTTGAATTCGGGAAGACTCCAGGCCAGGCTCTCTGTCCACTGCACCTGCTAGCTACTTGCTGTTTATTCTAATGAATTTTAATATAGTATTCCAGTCCCAAATATTTGACTTGGGGGAAAAAAGATGATTTCCAAGAATCATAGACAGACTTGTGTGAGCTGATAAATAGAACCAGGAGGACAATTTGAACAAATACAAAATAATTATAAAGACATTCTACTTTAAAAAACTGAAGAACTCTGATCAACTTAGTCTGTTTCCACAGGATCGATAATAACTCTACTAATGTCATTGACCACCATGCAGATAAATACATTTTGGGGCATTTCCAATGTGAACACATGTATGTCATAGAGAGATTCTGTATTTGTTTTTAAATCACTTCAACAGGTATTTATGGAACCCTCATTTGTTTAACATGGGGCAGAGTGCTAAGGAAATGTCTGCCATGTCTTTTACTTCAGGAAATGTTAAGTCTACGTAAGGAAACGGGACATTTGGAAATGATCCAGTTAAATGACAATATCCTGTTAATAGTGGGAAGAAATTTGCTGTGTTAGAGAGAATACTGGCCTTGGAATGAGAGGAGACCTGTCTTACTTTTTTCCCTAGCTGGGTATCCACTGATGAGTCCCGTGACTGCTGGCTCAGTTTCCTTCTCTGTAAAATTGAATTAATACTATGAGTAATGCCTGGCACACAAGGTTGTTATGAAGATGAGCATGATACCTGACATATAATGGGGGCTTAGCAACAATAATAGCTGGCATTTATTTAGCACTTTAAATTTAAATTTAAAATAAATTTAAAATTTATTTTAGCAAATTTAAATGAGCAAAGCAATTTATATGTTATCTCAACTGATCCCAGCAACGATCCTATGAAATAGATGCATTTTTTCCCTTGCAGATGTGAAAACAGAGGCAGAAAGAAAGTGACTGGTGCAAGTTGTACAAGTAGGAAGTTTCAGAAGCAGGATGAAGATACATCTTCTTGAGTCTAAGGCCAGTACTTACTGCCTTACTCCCACCAACAGCTTAATCAACTAGTCAATAAATATTTATTAATCACCTACTATGTAATATTAAGCACCTATTAAGCACCTACTATGTATACCTACTATGTAATATTAAGCACCTATTAAGCACCTACTATGTAATATTAAGCACCTAGTAAGTGCCTACTATGAGGCATTTGCTAAACTCTGGGGAATACAGAGACAAAAAAATAATCCCTGTCCTGAAGGGGTTTATAATCTAATGGGGAGGAGGAAGGGAGCAGACAATGAGAAAATAAATCACACACACACACACACACATATCAGGCTATATACGGGACAGAGA
Organism: Sarcophilus harrisii; assembly: GCF_902635505.1. Classification (NCBI taxonomy): domain Eukaryota; kingdom Metazoa; phylum Chordata; class Mammalia; order Dasyuromorphia; family Dasyuridae; genus Sarcophilus; species Sarcophilus harrisii. The sequence goes on along the minus strand of NC_045428.1, from coordinate 15,324,243 downwards.
GGAGGTGATTAACAGAGGGAAGGCACTAGATTGAAGAGGGATTGTGAAGGCTTCCAGGAGAAGAAGGGATTTTAGTCAGGACTCAAAGGAAGTCGGGGCTGTCCATGAGCAGAGCAGAAGAGAGTGTTCCAGACAAGAGGAACACCCAAGTGCTGCTGACTTACCCAATGAGATAATACAAGGCGTTTTGTGAACCCCAGAGTATTGGGTCAGCCCATGGCGTGTCAGCCTGAAGGATGGAGGTTGGCAGGAATTCTGGGATCGTAAGATGCAGGTGGGCTGGAAGAGCTAGCAATGTTTTCATGGCTGTTGACTTGAAGCCTTTCCTAATTCCCCTTTCGTTAATATTCTGCTTCTTCAAGCTACTTTGTGTCAGCTTTCTGTCTGTGTATAGCATAGCTGCAAGCCTTGTCAAGGGCATTTCACTTCTGTTTTTGTACATTCTGTCCTTTGCTAGAACTTCCAGGATGAGTCCTGTAAGTATTCAGAGAATTTGGGTTATTTTCCACGAGGGGACGAGCAAGAGGATGAAAAATGTGTCTGTTCTCGGGGCTGAGTCATGGCTGGGGAAACAACCCAAGGGGCGCCTTTGTATCCCCTGGACAGACATTGACACTGAGTCAGCCCCAGGAGGGAATAGGAGGAGGAAAGCAGGCTGGATTTCTTTTGATGGATCCCAGACTTATTCTTGACCCAGAAACCCTGTCTTTTTTTGGCTGAGGCAATAGGAGTTAAGTGACGTGCCCAGGTCACACAGCCAGGAAGTGTTAAGTGTCTGAGACCAGATTTGAACTCAGGTCCTCCTGACTTCAGGGCTGGTACCCTATCCACTGAGCCACACAGCTGCCCCGACCTGCCAATGTTCCTCAGAATCTTGTGGCTAAGAGAGTTGAAAAGCTGCGGGACTCGGAGGGCAAAGACTACAAACAAGGAATCGGGAGGAGCTGTAGAGGAAAGACAGGAGGTGGGTTGGTTCCATGCTGAGAACCTGGGGTTCCACCGGTCGGTCCCAAGCCTGGAGGAAGGCTCTCAGCTTGTCGGCAGGGTCTAGATGGAGACTTCCCAGAAGGCCCAATCCCTGTCCAGACAAGTCCAGACAAGGTTGTAAGGGGCAGGGAAGGAACTGCTTTGCATGGGTAAAGGAAGTTCCCTATGTTGACGTCATGGCAGATTGGGTCCCTATCCCTGCTCCAGGCCCAGATTAATGCTTTGCCCAAAGCAGGGCGGGAAGCCCTGGAAGAAGTCAGGTCCACAGCAGGGCTGGAGCTCTTTCAGACTTAGACAGGAAAAGAGTGAAGTGATGTCCGGGTCGGGAGACAGGGTCCGAGACACTGGCTCAGGAGCCGCTCCGAGGTCAGTAGGCTGGGCCACGGTGCCCCGAGGAGGGCTGCTCTGTCTCACCCTGATAGGCCTGTTTCTTGCCTGTTTCTGAGTCCACGTCTGGCCAGGTCTGGCCACCCAGGTGATTTGCACGACAGGTTTGGTTTGTAAATGAGAAGCCCGGCTGTTTCCTAAAGTCAGCTGTGTTCCAGCACAGGAAGGAAGCCAGCCCTTCCACCCCCAACACACATACACAGGGGGGAATGAGGATGGGCTCCAGCTGTCCTCACAAACAGCCAACCGCCATAGCCAGAGGCCAGCTTTGTGGGGCTCTGGGCCTCAGGCCTGTCTCCCATTACCAGGGATTCCATAGCGTGACAGCAGGAAGGACCAGAATTCCAGCCTCAGGTCCTCGAGGACTCCCTGCTTCTGGGTCCTCCCCTGCCTTCTCTGGGGGTCCTAGGTGGGGAAGCGGGGCGGTCAATAAGCAGGGGTTCTCTGTCTCCGGTCCCCCAACAGGCTGCCCCTTCTCAGATGACAATTTCCCTGGTCCCATGTCCCTGAGCCCAAGAACAGTAGGTGCTGATCTGAGGCAATAATTCTTATTCAACAATAAACATTTATTAAGCACTTACTATTGTGCCAGGAAGCTTTAAAGACTAAGATTACAGCTGTTTACACACATGGACACACACAGTTTCTGCCTCTCTCTCTTTTTTTTTTTTTTTTTTTTTTTTTTTTTTTTTTTTTCTTTTTCTCTCCCTTTTTTTTTTTTTTTTTTTTTTTTTCCCTTTTTTTTCCCTTTTTTTTTTTTTTTTTTTTCTCTCCCCTCCTCCCCTTTTTCCCCCCAAATTAAATAAAACAATTTGTAAAATTTTTATTATACATGTATGTATATGTGTGTGTGTATGCCAACATACACAAACAAGCCATCTCAAACTTTTTTTGAGTAGACTCTGGCAGCCTGCTGTAGCTCTGAACCACCTCTTAAAATCATGTTTGTAAATGCACACAATTAAATACTTGCTATTACTGAAGAAACCAATTATATTAAAATACAATTGTTGACATGTATTTTTAAACCCCAATTCACAGACTTGGGATTAAGAGCCCCTTTCTCAAAGAGGGAGGACCTAAGGACAAACTCGAGTCAGTCTTTCTATCTGGAACTGCTCCTCTCTTAAAGAAACACAAGAAGGAGGAGTAAATGGGAGTCTGATTTTTTAAGGGTTTTTTTTTTTTTCATTTATTTTGATTCAGTTCCTTAAAACAACGCAGCCCATAATCACAAGAAAATGGGTGATTTCAGGTTGGAAGGAACCTTGGAAGTCATCTGTTCCAACTTCTTCATTTAATAAATGAGGACCCCAAGAGATAGAGAGAAGACATTTGTCCAAGATTGAAGAAAACCAGATCGGACCCCAGTCCTTTGGTTTCCGAGCCAATGATTGTTCTTTCACCTTGAGATCCATCCAGGCATCAGTTTTGGCTTTTGTTTCTTGGTCACCAAGAGGTCTGCGTTCCATCACCAAATGATCTGTAATTAGTGACCCAGAATCCCCTTTTGGAATCAAAATCCAATCTCCAGTTTTGTGTGGAATCAGAACTGGTTCTCTTGGCCAGAATTCAGTGTTATTTCTTGGGCTACTTGGAAAAGCTTTTCACTGAGCAAACTACTGGGTATTAGAAAGTCCTAGGTCTTAACTCTGAGGGCCTCATATGGCAAAGGGGAAATATAACCTCTTGTTCTCAGTCTTTTGGGGAGAGAAAGGGATACGCGTTCTTTTATCACCCACGCCATTCAACATTTCCTGCAAAAACTCACTCCTCCCTCTGCATTATGCTTTGTTAACAGAACAAAAACCATGAAGTGACACCTGCTAACAGGTGAGCCTGCTGCTGAGGTGGCCTCCCCTTGGGGTCTCTTTTCAGGAAGACATTTATGATTGAGTTCTTTCCTCACTCTACTGAAATGCAGAAGACTGTGGGTCATTTCAGGTGTGGTGAAAATTAATTTCCTTTTTGCTTTTGTTTTTAAAATTTGGGTTATTTAAAAAATATACTCATGTGGCCATTCCGTTCTATCTCAGTCACTTGGGATATGTCCATTTTCATGAAAGAAGCCCTAAGATTCTCAAGGAGAGAGAGTGGAATGTGTTGGAAAGAACCTTAGAGTTGGCCCTAGAGGCCCTGGGTAGAAATCCCAGCTCAGAAATCTCCTCTCTGTGTGATCTCAGACAAGTGAATCACCCTCAGCCTTAGTTTCCTTATACATAAAACTAAGAGATGAGTTAGACAGCCACTGACCTCCTTTCCAGCTTTTTGGTCATATACTGCTCTGATCCTATGAATTTTAGTTCTCCCCATCGTTATTATTGTAGCCTAAGGCTAGTCACACCATCATAATTGCAGGAATAAAGATCTTTAAGGTTGCCAAATTTTGTGTGTATATGTGTATATATGTTTATATATCCATATGTGTATATGTATATATGTGTACACACATATATTTATGTGTATATTTATATGTATATGTGCCCATTATGTGAAGTGTCATTACAGAAATATCCTTCTCATTTTAGAAATCAGAAAACTGAGGCTCAAGGGAGTTTAAATGAGTTGTCCCTGGACACACCGCTATCGGTGTCAGAAGTGGGATTTCACCCAGGGTCTCTTAGTAGGATTCCACTACCTCTCTCTGAACCTCTCTCCCCACCTCTAAAATGAGCTTTAGACCAGAAATCCATGAGGTTCAGTATATCTCTGAATCTTAGCCACACGAATAAATCTAGATAGCCAGTCTCACTCCTGGAAAACAGATGATTAATGCTTCTCTCCTCGAGGAGCAACTGGGAACCTTTGGATGCGGAGCGTCATACCCTTTCCCATTTGGATAACTCTATGGCCATGCTGTTCTGTCTATGTGTCAGGGGACATGACTCCTGACTGACTCAGGGGATTGGAGTCATAATGTTGTATACCTGGGTGGGGAGGGAAGGGTGAAGGAGGGGATAGAGAAAGGCAAGTGGGATCCTTGGAACGGGGCTCTGGAGAGCTCCTCGGGGTCACAGACATGAGTGGAAGTGAGCCTCTGGCTTCCCAGGACTTACAACCTTAAAGGTGACCCAGAGAGAGCTCTCCTCAAAGCCTTTCCCCCTATCATTTTCTTGTTGGTTTAGCTGTGTTTTTATCTTGCTCCCCAGCAAGATACAGCTCTGCTTGTATGTATTCCATTGTCAGCCTAATCTAGGTTGATTACTTTAATAAATAAGCTCTGAAGCTATTGTATCCCTCGACATGTGGCTGCTGATTTTTAGCCCAGTCCCCCTCTTGGAGATGGTCCAGGGAAGGAGGAAGCAGCCGGCCCTCCCCCTTTGGGGATCCCACAAAGGCAGAAATGGCTCTTTCCTTGGGAAGATCCCAGATTAGATACGTCTCCGACATACGTGAGCCAAGCCACCTTTCCATCAGATAGCAGCCCCGTACAGAGCCTGTAGGAGTGTGGAATGTTCCGGCTGGGGCACAGCACTAGGGATGAGCATTGTTGGGTAGGGTTCAATGGGTGTGGGAGTGAGTGAGTGCCTGCGATCCCAGGAAATGAGGGGTGTGAAAAAGAAACAAATCAAAGGAGGGCAATAAAAGGGAAGGAAAAGAAAATCGAGATGAAGGATCATCAGCTGGCACTTGCCACAGGCGCTGGGCACAGTCTGCTAATGAATTATTTTTCATTCATTCATTCATTCAACACTTGCCTTGTGTCTGGGCGCTGTGCTAAGCCCTGGGGATCCGAAGAAGGGCAGAAACCATGTCTCCGTCCTTAAAGAGCTTCTCCTTCCAAGGGGGGACATTCCCAGACACGCTACCAGACTTATGGGCTACACGTGAACACACATGTGCACATGCAAGGCTCACACATGTACTTCCAATTCAGGATACAGATGCGTCACACATCTGTGTCCTACGTAGCCCTGTAGGAGGAAGATACCCATGTAATCAGTCATGCAAGGTGCAGGTGTATTCAACCTGTATCTTATGTGTCCAATTATATATGTAATTCTATACAAGATAAATCATGTATCTTACATACACATGTCGGTATCTGTAACTTACATGTCTAGTATGTATTTTTGTATGTGTGTGTGTGTGTGTGTGTGTCACACACACACATATACACCTTACAGGTTCCATTGTATGTCTAGATATAATTGTATACCCCATACACACACATGTATATTATATGAAATGTATTTATCATATGTAATAAACGTGCCATATAATCAAGGGGCAGAGAGGGAAGGATCCTTGGGTAAGGAGGGCACTGGGAGAGGGAAGGCATCCTATAGAATGGGGGACTTGAATTCAGTCTAAGAAGCCAGGAAGTAGAGAGGAGAAGAAACTTTTCAGACGTGGGATCCTGCCAGGACAAAGGTGCAGAGAGAGGAGGTAGAAGGTCATGTGCTTTTTTTTTTTTTTTTTTTTTGCTGAGGCAATTGGGATTAAGTGACTTGCCCAGGGTCACCCAGCTAATAAGTGTTAAGTATCTGAGGCCAGATTTGAACTCAGGTCCTCCTGACTTCAGGGCTGGTGCTCTGTCCATTGCACCACTAGCTGCCCCAGGTCATGTGTTCTTTAAAGTTTGAAAAGCAATCTTCATTCATTCTTTCATTTAAACCTCACCGCAGCCCTGGGAAGGGGGTCCATATTATGGAGAGGGAAACTGAGGTCACAGAGGTTAAGTCACTTGTAGGAAATATCAGTATTGAATCCAGGTCTTCCTGATCCCAATTCCCTTTTGCCAGATCCAGGCGTTCCTATAAAGCGTCTCCTATGTGCTAGGTTTGGTGCAGACAGAGGCAGAAGGAATAAGCTCTATTTCTTCAAGCAGGCAGAAAGACCCAGGGCAAGTCGATAAATGTGCAATGCAGATACTGAGAGTAAAGCATCTTGGGAAGGTTCAGCCAAGGATCCAAAAGGTTTGTTTTTTCAAAATAAAACGAATGAGGCTTTTCAGGGCCAAACGAGCTTTATAGCAATTCATCACTGCCCACAATAGCCGTGATGGTCAGATGAGATTTCTGGGCCTAAGTACGTTGTCCCTGACCAGCAAAGGTGGGATGAGTGCCTTGTCCAGGGCCTGTGGGAGGCCAGGGTGAAAGGGCTGAAGTTCTGACCTCATTGCTCAGACCCCCAGCTTGTCCCCAGAAAAAAGCTTATTCTCCCCAGGAGCTGTGTGTGTGTGTGTGTGTGTGTGTGTGTGTGTGTGTGTGTGTGCCTCAGCCACAGACTAGCGGGGGACGGCGCAGACCTTTGTCTGAGCTGCCATTTTCTGGACCCTGTGGGAATATTCCAGGGTGGGAGCGGACCCTCGGGTTTTCTCACCCAAAGTCAGGAGGCTTTCTGTGAGAGCACAGCTCCATGGCCCGGCTGATTCCTCCTCCAAAGGCCTGAGCTCCCCAACAGCCCACCCACAACCCGGCCTGCTTCTGCACATGGATTCAATTTTCCCTTTTGGTTTTCCCCCCATCAGCTGTAAAACATATTCCTGGTCACATCAGCACAGCCCCAGCTAAAAGAAAGCCCGTGGTTTCCGTAGAATCTCTCGGTTCTGGACCAGAGCTGCAGACGGCCGTGAGTGTGCACGTTTCCAAAGACCACCATGAACCGTCTGCACCACAGTCTCCATTGCCCCTCCAGATGCCTCAGCGGCTCACTGAGGAAGAGCCATTGCCCTTCACAATCCATGGAGAACAAACAAAGCTTGTGTGTGGGGAGAGAGTTCCCGTTGCCACATCAGCCAGTCAGCATGCTTTGGTTACATCCTTCCCCTGTGCCAAGTACCGTGCCAGGCCCAGGGGGATGCCCTCCAGGAGCTCACATTCCAACGTGTCAATCACTGGACCTAGATAAGATACACACAGGCCACTTGGTGGGGAGTCTCGGAGGGAAGGAAGGCCGCAGCCAGCTGCTGAGCCTCCGAGGAAGTCTTCAGGGATATTACTGGGCCAGGAAAATGGGCGAATCCTGGAGAAAGTGCCCAGCGCCCCTCCCAGAGCAGGCTTTCCTGAGGACTGTCACACAGGATGTTTGTGGCAGCTCTCCAGGAGAAAGCAGAAGTGGCTGAACAATGTTCCCTGTCAGCAGGAGAGGCGCGGGGGGCTCTCGCCCAGAGCCGGACACACGGCAGAGCACTGTAGACTTCGATGGAGCAAATGCACCTCTCAATGTGAGCTCCGGGCAGGGTCCACTATGGGCCCCTGACTTCTTCTCCTGCTCTGGACAGCTGTAGTCCCATCCTGTTACACTCTGCAGAATGTCTTCTCAAACCCAATAAAGAAGCTGGTCTTTAGGCTTGGATGGATTCTTGACATGACACAGCTCCTTCAGGAGCAGACATCAGCTAGGAACTGCTCTGGCAAAGATATTTGACAATGGAACCACAACTAGCCCGGGGCCATAGGGGATTTTCCCCAAGGCCCAGAAATTTAGGGGGAGTTAACAGCACTTAAACGGCTTTGGCAGACAGGATCGGTGAACTTGGTGTGTAGTGAGCAAGAATAATAAACTCCAGGAGTTGGAATCAAGGCGAGTTCCTCACTAGGCCTGACTTGCTCTTGCTTTCTCTCCTACTCTCCCTCCTGTTTTATTTTTCCAACCCTTACTAATCAGCATCTTGATTTTCTAAACTCCCCTCCCCACCACATACACATTGGGGCCTCCTGTCAAGAGGTCCAAAGTCCCTCCCCATGTACTCAGCCTTCCCCCTTTTGTCTTTGCCCCAGAACATTTTGCGGCACTTATTTCTGACATGAGAACTGCTAGTTACGGCTCTCAGTTGAACAACCTTAAGATTTATTTCAAAAGGAACCAGAAATGTGATAAATATAGAAATGTGCCAACTTTACTGACTATAACCTTTCCACGGCAAACTTTTCAACCTTTCAACAAAGATCCAAAACTGAGGGCATTCATGCTCAATTCCTTCCGAAAACAGCCTACAAAGGATTTCTTTGTTAATCTTTTCATCTTATCAAATCAGACCATTCTGCACTCACTGAACAGATCTGTAATTAGTTGGCAGGGAAGAGGGAAAGTGCCAGACCCAGCTACTCTTAAAACTCTCCTTGGCCTAAAGAAAGCACTGGCTGCTTCTTATCTAGACGAAGATCTCTCCAGTCTAAGTGAGAGATGAGAACAGGTCTGGGCTCCCTCCACCCATCTGCTTCAAGCCTGTTGACTTTCATGGAGGTACTAGGGAAGAACAAAGAGCAGAATTTATCTTGGTATATACATACTCCCAACAGTCACACCATTGATATCCGTGCAGGTGGCTATATATGGAACGTGTTTACAAGGAATGGCATATTCACTGAACTGTTCATCACACTGTTTAAATTTCCCTACCATTAGAGCATTTAATAATTCTGACTTTGAATATCAAATTGAAATTAAATGTCATTTGGGACATTCAGAATTTTATCCAAATTAAATAGAATTTTCTATGCAAACGTGCCCTAGTTCTTTTATGATCCTTTGTATACAGTTTAACATCCAACAGCTATGAAGTACTGGGATGTTGCATTGAATGGCATGGCGATTAGAATAACTTTTGATGGAATTGTTAAGATATCCTGGGGAAAAGCACAAGGCAACAAGCAATAAATCATTTTGGTCTTGGAGAACAGAAAATGTGTGGTTCAAATGAGTTAACGTGAATAAAGTGTTTTTGTAGACCTTGGAATGTTATATAATTGTTAACAGTTCTTTTTATCATTGTTGCTGTCATAATATCTCCCTCCTCTTGGGATTAGGGTGCCTTGACATCAACTCCCTTTATTGATTATGACATATAATAATTACAAACTTTATTGATATAATTTACAATGTCACATGCATTGTTGAAGAAATTTATTATGTAAAGTGCCAGGTATGGAATCCAGCCTCAGACACTTCCTAGCTCTGTGAGCCTGGGCAAGTCACTTAACCCTGTTTGTCTCAGTTTCCTCATCTGTAAAATGAGCAGGAGAAGGAAATGGCAAAGCGCTGTGGTATCTTTGCCAAGAAAACTCAAATGGGGTCACGAAGAGTCAGAAACGACAAAACGACTAAACCACAATTGTTTGGGCTTAGTTATCTTTCTTTGGTAACAGGAGAAGTCTTAATACTAGCGGATGGGGTAGAGAGAGAACAGGAAAGGCTGATTGTTTTGTAAAAACAAGTCATCAATAACTCACTGAAACAAAAAGAAATTGAGAATGTTATCTAAAATAAGTGAGCAAACCCCACCACAAAGCATCCATCCTTCGGAAGCTTTAAAGGAAGCCTCTGATGAGGAGCTTATATTATGTTGGCTCATGTTTCTAGACCATTTAAAGGTTTACAAAATATTTATCTTAAACAATCCTGGGTGAGGGTATTTAGTGCAAGAGGCTAGAGCGAACTCATGAGAGCAAGAGTCATCAGGTAAAAGGTTAGAACTGGAAGGGACCTTGACGCTCATGTAATCTAATGCGATTTTACAGATGAGGAAATCAAGGTCCAGAGAATGGGAGGGATTTGCCCAAGATCCCCCGAGGACATGAGGAAGATGAAATCTAAGGGTCTGCTATGAAAACATTCTTCAATCAGTCAATCAACAGATATCAATTAAGTGTCTACTATAACAGATCCTAAGAATAATGACTATTTGTGTGTTTGTGTGTGTGTGGGGGAAGGGAGGGGAGGTCACCAAGAAGGGGGAGGCAGAGGTTGGGAAAAACTTTATGGAAAAGGGGGTTATTGGGCAGAGTTTTAAAAGAATTGAGGGATTCTAAGAAAAAGCATGGGGGAGTATATTCAAAATACAGGGAACAGGCAATGCAAGAGTCTAGAAACTAGAGGTTTATTATTAGTTTAATCCCTTTATTTTACTGTTTATTACTATAGTATTATATTATTATTATTATACTATTAGTCTAATCCCTTTATTTTACTAATAGGGAAACTGAGGTGAAGGGCAATAGTAGGTAGGATTTAAAGCCAGGTCCTCTAGCTCCTGAGTTGATGTTTCTATTAAACAATTTTTAATTGTTTCTATTGTCAGTCTTCCCGATAGATGAAGATCTATCAGGGATAGGTTTGCCTGTCCATAAGCTAATGGAAATTCACTGGGAAATTCTGGAGACTGTTGAGGAAGTCCATGCTTCTTTTACTCAAGGGCCCTGAAGAGTTCTGGTCACTCCTGAAGGTCTGAGAGAGAGATAGCCTCTTCTTTTTTACTCACAATCCTGTTTGAGCTTGAAACAAGCTGGGGACATAGCAAATCATGCGCCTGGCCTGCTGGATTCAAAGAATGGAATTTTTGGCGCCCAAAAGACAACCTAAGGACTACCCCATCTTTTTTATAATTTGCCAGGACAGAGCTCTAGCTCTGAAGCGTTCCACAGTGTGGATCTTAGAGTGACAACGAAAGAAAGACCTAAAAGGCTTTAAGCTGGGGCAGATCCCTCTGGTCACCAAATCAGGAAGTCCTGAGTCCAGACCTTGCCCTGACACTGTGGTGGATGCATTTTATCTGGATAAATCACTTAAACATTGGTGCCCCAGGAACTTTCTCATGTTCTAAGCTTCAGAGCAGGTGCAGATCTGGATTAGCCGAGGGAGTTTCCTTATTAGACATTCCTTATTTCAATGGAATCATAAAGCATTCCAAAGAAAATTCACCTTAAAGAGGGGTGGTTCCTGGCCTCTGTATTCCATGGAAACTGGTCTTTTCAAATTTTCTTTTAACTGTCAAAACCAATGATCCCTTCTAGAGCTTTCCCACTCTTGGTCTTTCTATATTTGGTTCTATTGTCCACCTTCTCTCTCTGGATACTCTCTCTCTTCCCATCAGACTCTTTTCCCTGCATGTCTGATGGACCCCCTCAGTCTCTTATCCTGGTCTTCATCCCTATAAATAATAACAAATAATATAAATAATAAAATAATAACAATAACATTTATACAGGTATTAAAGTTTTGCCAAGGCATGTTAACTCCTTTGGTCCTTGAAACAATCTTGTGAGTTAGATGGTATTGTTTTCTTAGAGTTATAGATGAGGAAACTGAGACTGAGTGTAGTTTTTGACTTGCCCGATCCAAGGCCTTGGTCTTTCAGACTCCAGGTTTTATGCTTTAGCCATTGTCCCTCTTGTGGGAATTCCCTGAGTTCTATCCGTAAGTCCCCATTTCTTTTCTCTTTGGACTACCTCGGGAAATCCAACAGTCCCCGCAGGTCTGATGATCACTTCCATGTAGATGACTCAGATCTCCTTATCTAGCCCTAGCCTCTCTCCTGAGCCCCAGTTTCATCTTACCTGGTACCTATTGAATATTTTGGACTCGATCATCCACAGGTATCTCAAACTCAGTATTCTCACAACACAATTCATTATCTTTCTCCCTAAACTCAGCTCCATTCTGAACTTCCCTATTATTATTGAAGGCACCATTATCCTTCCGGTTCTCAGATTTGTAAGCCTGAGTCTTTTCTCACCCCAAATATCCAATCAATGGTCAAATTATAATTACTTTTTCTACAGTATCTCCCTACTCACAGCTAGTTCTGGGCCTCCTCACATTTTTCCTGGTGGTTTATAAATTGGGTCTCTCATCTCTCAAGTCTCCAAAGGGATTTTCCTATGCTCAAGTCTCATCATGTCATTCAATCAACTCCATGGGTTCCCTATCGCCTTTAGGATAAAACAAACTTGTTTGGCATTTACAGCTCTTCCCAAGCTCTCCCATCTTTCCAGTCTTTTAACATACTACTGATCTCCAAAACGTGGACTTGACAGTCCAGAAGTTGTCACCTTCCTCTTCCTCTATCTTCCATCTTGAAGTCTTTTCCCTGGCTGTTCCCATTCCAAGAATGCTTTTTCTCCTAATCTCTGATTCTTAGATTTCCTGGATTCCTAAAGGAACCAATCCTCGGGGGGCCTTTCCGGGTCCCCACCACTGCTTCTGTCTCCTTGTATGTAGCAGTTTCCATATATTATCTCCTCAATTAGCTCCCTGTCAATGTTTAGCAAGATAAGATAGTAAATCTTATTAAATGCTTGTTGTTTGGTAGATTAAGGATAGTTCTTATTTTCCATCCTTTTTAAAAAATAAGATTTAATCCAACACTTCCCTTTCTTCATTGCCATTTTGTCTTTATTTCTATTTATTCCTATTCTCTCCCCACTTAAAGGGGAAAGTTATGAGTGGATCAACCTGCCATTCTTGAGTCTTTGCCACATCCATAACTGGACTCACTCCTACGTGCCTCGTCCTTGTCTCCCAGACTGATAGCTAACTCTGTCAGCCTTGCTCGTGCTCCGTGTTGACTTCTACATTCCCCTCAGCCCCTTCTCTTGTTCCCCTGTGACAAAACTCTCAACCTTTGAGCATTTCTGGTAACTGGGCTCTGGTACCCCAAATCCCCAAAGTAAGTTCCTGCCTCAGATTCATAGAGTTAGAGGAAATCTTAGAGATCATTTTGTAGATGAGGGAATTAAGGCTCAAAGCAGACATATAACTGGCCCTAAGTCACACAGCCAGTCAATGGTGTGGGCAATATTCAAAACCAGGCCTTCTGTTACTATATTCTTTTTTAGGCTGAATTCTCAGAAATATTTTTAGTTTAAAAATCTAAAATCCATTGCTATTGCAATATGCTATAGTGTTCTGCCTTGGTTCCCTGACCCACGAATCTCCGTTCCCCATCCCAATCACTGCCCACTCACCACCTTTCCAATAACTATCTGGCTCCTGACCTCTATTTGCAGTGGTCAGTTCCATCCTACCGACTCTCCACCTCTACCAGGATTTTCTCTGACAGAGTGAATTACATGCCCCAGTCTTTTATATCCACTTGAGCTACACTGGTGAATGGAATCCTATTTATTATAACAAGAGTCTACGTGTCTGAAGTCAGGTCTTTTTGACTCCTGGTTTAGCTCTTAATCTCCTTTGCCACTTGCCTGTCTTATTATTAGTTCATCCATTGTCACGAGGATCCATTTTTTTTCTGGAAACACGTTTAGGAGCCACCATTTAAGATGTTGAAGAGCTAGAGAAATTCTGGTGGAGTTCATCCAGGATGGCGAAGAGCCTTGAATCCATTCTCCGTGAGGGTAGCCAGATGACTGAACTCATTTGTAGCTGTCGTTACTGTCCGAGGGTCCTTCTTAACTCCTCCCACTTATAATTCAGCCCCCAGAAGATTCATTCCCCACATTGCCCCTTCCACATTTCAGGGGTGTCTGAGGGCTTGTGTTTCTGCTTGTATTGAGCGCCCATTCTGGTATGTTTCCCTTAATCTCTTAATCCCTTAATCTATTTCAAGCTATAGATGATATTTCCCTTCTATCACTAGTTGACCCATTAATTGGGATTAACATCCCAATATCATTTAATTAGTATCTGATTTTACAACAGTTATTGAAATGAGATAGCAAGAACAGAAATAAAATCACATCTCACACAAACTGGGGGTACACTATCCTTTATACCACTTTAGTCCCCAATTCAAGAAGGACCAGGCTTAAAGTGATTGCATTCACCTCCAACTTCACTTCCCTTAATCTCATTTCAAGCTCTAGGTGATATTTCCCTTGTATCACCAGTTGACCAATTAGTTGGGATTAACATCCCCAAATCATTTAATTAGTATCTAATTTTACAACAGATAGTTCCTGAAATGAGATAGCAAGAACAGAAATAAAATCATCTCCCACACAAACTGGAAGTACCCGGTCCTTTATCCCACGTTAGTCCCCAGTTCAAGAGGGACCAGATTTCAAATGATTACATTCACCTCCAACAACTTCAGTTTCCTTATGAGTGGATGAACCTGCTGTTCCTTTCACTTCCCTTAATCTCATTTCAAGCTGTAGATGATATTTCCCCTGTATCACTACTTGACCCATTGATTAACATCCCAATATCATTAATTAGTATCTGATTTTACAACAGATTACATTCACCTCCAACAACTTCACTTCCCTTAAATCTTATTTCAAGCTCCCCTGTATCATTAGTTGACCCATTAATTGGGATTAACATCCCAATATCATTTAATTAGTATCTGATTTTACAACAGATAATTCCTGAAATGAGATAGCAAGAACAGAAATAAAATCACCTCCCACACAAACTGTCCTTTATCCCACTTTAGTCCCAGTTGCAGAGGGACCAGACTAAGTGGCTGCATTCACCCCCAAGTCCACTTCTAAACATAGAAGAGCCCATGGATGGGAAACCCCTTTGCTTGTAGGACACAGTGGTTGAGCTGCCATGATCCCCTTCTGTGCTAAGACAATCGGTTTGCTCCTCCACACATCCAGTGGCTGAGAAATTCCTGCCTTGACTCCAGTCACGAGGCTTTAGTTCCTCTGAATGTCTGAAATCTGGATTCAAGGAAAGAAGTCCAGAAAAAGAGCCGGCCTCAGCCTTCTGGCCCCGTGGCTGTCCGGGAGGCTCTTGTGAAAGAAGGCCAGAAGCTCTTCCCCTACCCAGGGGCCCTCAGCATTGCTCCCCTCAGTCCAGAAGGGCAGAGGAGGAAAAAGGCCCAGGTCTAGTCATCTGAGCCTTTGGTTTGGCCTTAGGGGCCAATCAAAAGTTTTCTTCTTCACCACATGCTGGGCAGTTAGGAAACATATAGAACGAAGGGACTGGCCTCTGATACAGGCTCGCTACATGTATGTAGCCCAGGATGGAGCCTTCGTTTGGAGAAGACCCTCTAAAAGTGAATGATGAATGGAAGCATTTATTAAGCACTCACTGTGTACAAAGCACTGTGTTAACCAATGGTGGTAGAAATAGCAGATGGTTTCTTCTCCCCAGGAGCTCCCATTCTAATGGGACAGACAACACCTAAATAAGAATCGGTGGAAACTTGGAGTTAATTAACCCCAGAAACCCTCTGGGTTCAGGAACTCCTTCATGGTGAGAACATCTTGCATTTCTGGAGATCTCTGACTGTTGCCTTCATGGCCATCTTGAAGACTAAGGCCTCCCTAGACAGAATTGCCCAAGTCAGGATTCCAAGCTAGATCTCCTGAGTCCAAGGGTATAAAAACCTTGGCTCCTGGGCACGTGTAAGGCTCCCTCCCTCCCGACAATTCCAGTGACAAGTGGAGGTAATAAATCCTTCCCACCTCCCAGAGCTGGAGTGTATGTTTATGAATACCAGGTCCTAAAGATGACAAACACTTCCTCTAGAGGAGGTGAGTGTTGTTACTATCTGAAACCATAGATCAAAACATGTGGCTGCCTAATCTCCTCAACCCACCACAAGACCAAAAACACTTAAAACGAAGAGCCGGCAGCCCGAGCATCTGCAGAGGAAGGGGGAAGTCCCCGGGGCTTCCAGAGAAGGGCAGGTGGCTTCCAAGGAAAAAGAAGAAAAGGACCCAAAACCGTCCTCTCCCTCACTGACGGGGAGACAGAACGATCCAAGAAGACCCTGCTCTCCTGAGAAGTCAACAGCCTGGGAGACCTGGCTGGATTTGGAGTCAGAGGCAACGGGTTCAAATTCTGGCAATGCTACAGGCTGGGTTGTTTAATCTCTCTGGGTCTCAGGTGTCTCAACTTCCCAAAAAAGGGCTAATTTCTAAGGTTCCTTCCAACTCTAAGTCCATAATTTAAAGAGAGGGACAGAGCTAGAGAAGGAAAAGAGGGCCAGGCCTGGGGCTCGGAGACCTGGATCGTGCTTTATGGCCACTGGCCAGTCCCTTAAAGCTCTCTGAAACTCAGTTTCTTCATCTATAAAATATACCCAGCAATCTCTGTGGTATCCAGCTCTTGGGGTTGTGATGAGCAGAACATTTTGTGAACCTCAAAATGATTTAGGAAAGTCAATTGTCCATTAGAAGAGGAGAATCTTCAGGTAAGTGAACACAGAAGTAAATTGTGGACCAGCCGTTCTCACTCCTTCCAAATTTCACTCAGTGAGTCCACAAGCAATGATTAAGCACGAACCGTGCTTAGGGAGCAGAGAGAAGGGAAGTGAAGCAGTCTCTGCTCTCTAGAAGCTTTCTTTCTATTGAGAAAAAACAGGCACATAGACCCATCAGTTTAATATTTATTCAAATTAATTCAAAATAACTGAGGGGGGACTACCTAACATTTTAGGTTTGTGGAGGAGGGACTGGAGGGAAGAAGGCAAGGGATCCCCCAAGAGGGGTGGGGAAGGTGAGGTACCTGTGCATTTCAGGTAGAGGAGACACCTGTGCAATCATGGAGAAAGGAGATAGAAGCTTAGGATCAGAGGACAGCCAATTAGCCCATTTGCTTGAACATAAAATAGAAGAACAAGACTGAGCAAAGAGACTGAGGAATCTTGGAGTCAGATGACCATCAGAGGTAGTAGGGAGCCACATCTGCTTCTGGGATGGGGAGAGAGAGGGGGGGAAAGCATTTATCCAGACCAGCGCTTCCTAAATGTCAATTTGATAGATCAGAAGAATGGGTTGAAGAGGAAAGAGAATGAATTCAGGAATCCTATTTAGAGGCTTTTGCAAGTCAGATGGGAGGTAATGGGGGCTGAATCAGGATGGTCCCATGACTGAAGACTTTCATTTAGGGCAGGGTTACAACCCTCCCCATCTCCCCCCTCATCTGAGCTATAAGTTCCACTTGTGGCCACACGTCCTCCTCCCAACACCGACCATGGCAGAAGTTTCAACCTACTGGATTTTTCTAACTGGATTGCTTTTCCCCTTTCAAGGCAGTCGCCAGGGGCTCACCATGTTGGGTCCAAACAGTGCAGCCATTAATGCTCTCCTGCCCTGCCACGACCCAGAACTCTCAGACCCAACCTTTCCCCCAGCCTCAACCTCCCCCAGAGACAAGGATTCTACCCCATGCTCTGACCCCCTAAACTTTTCCGATTCCTTCTGCTCTGAGTTCTTCCTTGGCACCCATTTCTTAACCAATGGGTCTAAATTTATCTTCAGTTTGAGTATGTGGTGGATTTGAAATGATAATTATAGGGATTGAAAGGGTCTTCAGCTATCCACAGAAACCTACAGAAATCCCTGAGCAAAATGAACTCAAGGTTTGTTTTTGCTTTAAAGAAAAAAAATATTTTTTTGTTTCCTGGGAGTTATTCTAACATTTCTCTCATTTTCAAATCCTTTCTCCTGAACTACTAAATCAGGAGATTTAATGGATCTTGTGTGTGTGTGTGTGTGTGTGTGTGTGTGTGTGCTCTAAACCTCATCACAGATGTTGTTTAGCAGGAGAAATCCAGATTTGGGTGCCAGAAATCTTGTTTCACTCACCTTGTTCCAATGAAATAGCAAACCAATTGGTTGATTCATTCAATTAATTGATTAAACTATCAATTTATTCAACAAACACTCATCAAGCACCTACTGTGGGCCCAACACTGACCTAGGCCCTGAAAACACAAAATAAAAATAAAATAATCCTCGTCTTCAAGTAACTTATAGCCTCCATGGAGGAAACAAAATGCACACGTGGAGAGAAAAAGAAATTATGTAGACAAAGGATCCATAGGTACAAAAATATTTACAACAGCTCTTTTTATGGTGGTTAAGAATTGGAAATTGAGGGGATGCCCATCAACTGGGGAATGGCTGAGGAAGTTGTTGTATATGATTGTGACAGAATATTATTGTGCTTTAAGAAATGATGAGCAGGCAGATTTCAGAGAAATCTGGAAAGACTCACATGAACGGATGCCGAGTGAAACAAGCAGAACCAGGAGATCATTGTGTCCAGGAACGGCAGCACTGTTTGATGACCAGCTTTGAGAGACTTTGCTCTCCTCAGCAACAATGGTAAAAGACAATTCCAAAAGAACCATGCATGATGCACAATGCTGTCCACATCCAGAGAAAGAATGATGGAGTCTGAACGCAGATCAAAACATACTCGTTTTACTTTTGTTTTCTCTTTCTTGTGGTTTTTCCTTTTTGTTCTGATTCTTCTTTCACAAAATGACTAATGGGAAAATATACTTAAAATTACTGTGTATATAACCTATATCAGATTGCTTACCCTCTTGGGAAGGGGGAAGGAGAGGGAGGGAAAAATTATGGAACTCAAAATTGTATATAGTGAATGCTGAAAACTCTCTTTACATGTAACTGGAAAAAAAATAAAGTACAATTACAAAAGGAGATCCAATAGAACTAACAAATGGGGGAATCAGGAAAGGCCTCCTATAGTTATTAATCAGCAAAATGCCAAGACATTCTCCATGATGAGAACCTAGAATGTTGTAACTTCCTCACATATCACTTCCTGGTGTTCTGCTTTGCAGTAGAGAACTGTTTCTTCTTAAGGAAAAAGAACTGAACAAATTTAACAGTATGGCAGGATGTGGGCTGAAAGTACAGTTAGACAAATTTAGATCTGGTTAAATGACTGAATCTAATGAATATTGATGTCACGATAATAGTATATAATTTCCCAAATATAGCTTTTGTAAAAATAAATTTTAGTAAATATTTTGTTTTTCTATCACCTATACTTCCCAATGCATGCTTTATTCCACTTTTTAAAGAACCATGCATTATAAAAAAGAATAAAAATCTATGTGCAATTCCAAATGCTCTTCAAGTCTTGAAGGCTTGAATGGTTGCTCAAGTCCAAACCCTATGAATTTGGGGGGGGGGGGGGGAAAAGATGCTCTATATACTAGAAGTAACTCTATCACAAGACAGTAGGGGATTGTGGCAGGGAGGAAGTGTGCGCCCCAATATGTATTCAAACAGCCCCCGAGACCCAGAGTCCTGGATTTCTTCCTAAGGAATAGTAAGGCGGAATGTCTCTAGATCCAAATATACCTTTGACCTCTAATGTTCTTTGGTTTGGGGCTCTTAGGAAGGGGAGATGGGCACAGAACATGGTGTAATGCACGACATGGGTTTCTGAAGCCTTCTTAACTTAGCTTTATGTCCCTGATCAAAGTCATTTAATTTCTTTTCTTTTCTTATTTATTTATTTATTTTTGGCAAGGCAATTAGGGCTAAGTGACTTGTCCAGGGTCACACAGCTAGCAAGTGTTGAGTGTCTAAGGCTAGATTTGAACTCTGGTCCTCCTGATACCAGGGCCGGTGCTCCATCCATTGCACCATCTAGCTGCCTCTAAATCACTGTATTTCCTGTTTCCTCATTTGTGAATTGAGGATGATGATAATAACTTTCCTACCAAACCCACAAGGTCATTGGAAAAAAGAGATTTATGAACAGAAATTATTAGTTATTATAGTCTCTCATTGTACTCTGGTAGATTTGTGAATAAAATCACTTTAGATATTAGATATTAAGATATTATATTAGATAATAAGACATAATAATATTAAGATATAAAAATCTAATATTTAGATATTAATTTAGATATTAAGATTAATTAAGATTCAGTTGATCCAACCCATGGGGACACAAGAGCATCCTATTTCTGGCAGCACCAGTTCCCTAGGTCTCAGCATCCAGGCTTCTGAGCATCCAAAGTCACCGTTCCCCTAACCCCAGCCCCTGAGCTGCGAGACTCAGCACCCGGGTTCTCCCTCCATCCTGGTCCCTCTCCCGGCATGGGATGCTCAAGAAGCTTTGTCATTATCTAATTTTCCAGCCAGGATCACAATAGAAGCAGCAAAATCAAAGGGGGTCGATAAGGGAAGAAGGAGACACAGATTCACGATGGGAGGAAGCAGGCAAAAAAATTCACACGGGGCTGCAAGAGCTTACTAGGTAAGGTGGGCAGCCAGAAGTCAAATAAGAACTTTCATTTAGATGGCGCTTTATATAGAGCAAGTCTGTGTCAGGGCCCTGGGAGGAAGGCGCTTGGAGATTTTATATAAACCCAGAAACTGAAGAAGAGATTAAGTGATTTGGCCAAGTTCCCATAGTTGGGACCAGAACCCGGGACTCTGACTCCCCCAGATATCAAAACAAGTGGGTGAGGAAGGACTGAGTTGTAATTTGTCTTTATCTTAGAAAGATTTCCACTAAAATGAGACTATAACAAATGTGTGGCTGAGGTTAAACTTTAATTATCTGGAAAATCCATTCGTGTGAATCCCCTCCAGCTCCCACCCCTGTGAGGTCCGATAAGCCGGGTGTTCCTAGGCCGTGGGCTCGGAGCCCCAGAGGACTTGGGGCGATGGGAGCCATTAACACAGAGGTGGAGGAAGTAGTGCATTAAAAAATCCGGAGCTGTTTTCCCTACGAGCCCTTATCTGATGCTCTCAGAGCCCTCTTCTGCCGTGTGTGATGGAGAATAATAATAAGAATAATTCCTGTTTGGGGAGCCCCTGAACTGAAATTGATTATGTTTTAACAGCAGGAAATGACTGGGTAGCCGTGTAGGAGTCATTTCCGAATCAGCGGCCGGAGCACTCACACCATCGGCTCCTTAGGTCAAAGATCAGAATTAAGAGCAAATTAGAAGGGAGCAAGAGGGGACAGGATGAGAAGAGGGACCAGGCCAATGGCTCCTGACCCTGCCTAAAGAAGCTCCTGTCCCGCTCTCTCCCAGTGGAAAATGGAAACATTTTATGTTTATATAGATTTGGAATGCTCTTTAGGTATATTATCTCACTTGATATTCAATAATAACACTATTAATAATTAATCAATTGATAGATGCTATTATTATCCCCATTTTACAGATAAGGAAACTAACATTCGGAGGGATTTGGTGAGGGTCACACAGGAAGTATCTGAGAGGAAGGATTTAAATCCAGGTCCTTCTGATGCTGGGTCCATTAGTCCATCTATTATTCAACACTGCCTGACTAAAATAAGAGACATAGACATACAGAGTCTATCCGTATTCCAAGAGGATTTTGATCAATGTAATCAATCATCACAACGAGGAGGCTAAGAAACCACCTGATCCAGTAAAAGGCCGGTCTCCTTGCCAAGGAGAAAGAAGGCAGCTGAAGGAGGCAGCAGTTTAAAATACAGACTCATTCCCAAAATCTTATGAAGGAAGATGGTGGGAGATTATGTGGAGAGCTGCCTCCTGAAGGACTTAGAGGTAGTAGAGGGAAAAAAACAGTTTTACAAAAAGCTTGGCAAGAGGCATATGCCAGATGACTGGGGAGGGAAGCACATTTTAGGATAAAATTAGAAGTACAACAAACAGATGGAAAAGGAAAAATCTGTCTAAAGTCTGTTACAAATAAATACCCCTGAAGTCAGGAGGGGCTGAGTTTGAATCCGTCTCAGATACTTAGCACGTCTTGGCTGTGTGACCTTGGGTAAGTCACTTATCCCCAATTGCCTCAGGGAGAAAAAAAGATTCTGTTATGAATGATTACCTCCAACCATCACACTGAAATCTAGTCTCATGTTCCCAAATGGACTGAACAAGGAAATAGAAATGATTTGAGTCAAAGCAACAGGGGGAAAGGCACTGAGAGATAGGAAGAGGACACAGAGAAAGCCTCCGCTGAAGGGGATTGGAGAGATTAATTCCCAGAGGGCAATATCAAACACTTGGGAGAAAAATATTAGACCTTATTAACCTCTGAAAAGTTGACCAACAAAATACCAGCATCTACAATCAATTAGACAATAGATGTAAAGTGATTTGAAAAACAATGCTCTATATAAAATTATTATTATTATTACTGTTCTATTCCTACACAGTTTTGTGAAAATAATCTACATTCAAATTGAGGGCATCCTTGATGAAAGTATAAGAAGAGAATAAACATATTTCTGCAAATGGCATTCAATAGCAGAGAACTTCTTTGTAGTCCCACAATTGATAAAAAGGTAGAGAGAAAAGATCCCATGGTGCTTGTTTGCTGACTATAATTTTTTTTTAAAAGCAAGGTTCTGCTCTCCAGCAAAGTGTTTCCCATGCATAAATCAAAATCCTGAGATTTTTGAAGGATATAAAAGCAAGATAATTTTATTTAATTACCTTCTGATTATTTCTTTCAAGGAACTCTATAAAACACCTGCTCTTTCCTTCCTCCCCTCATTTTCTTGTCTCCTCTCCCTTTCTTTATCACCTCTCATCTATTCCTGTTTCTCTCTTCTTTCACTTCCTCTCCTTCTTGTCCCCCCCTTGCCTTTTTTCCTTTGATCTCCTCTTAACTCTTCTTGCTCTCTACCTTGGATATCACCTTCTCCCATCTCCTCCTCCTCTCTCTCTTCATCTTGTTTTGGCTCACAGGAAAGAGCATTTCAGGCATGTAGGACGGTTTGTTCCAAGACACGGAGGAGAGATGGAATGTCATTTATGGGAAACTACACATAGGCCAGTCTGGTTGGAACACAGAGTATGGAAGGGGGGCTAATGAGTAATCAGCTGGGAGAGATAAGATAAGATGGAGCCAGATTGTGAAGGGTTTCAAATGCCAAACTGCAGAGTTTGAGTTTTATCCCAGAGGCAACAGAGAACCAGTCAAATCTTAATCAGAATTTCTTAATCAGAAGAGCAGCATCTGTTTTAGTAGAATACCTGGGGCACCCCCTTCCATCACATGTCTAACCCCCAGGTTAACCCTTCCAGTTTCAAGGTACAAGGAACTAGAGGATACACATAGTTCACAGCAAAGATACTGAATACAAAAGTATAAGAGCTCCAACCTGGGACACACTGTCCTACGAATATTCACTTTATATAAGAGAGTGGACGTGTAGCTATGTTCGGTGATGGGCATGTACCTGGGGACTATAGTCCCCCTCCTTCCTGTCTTTGGGGGATGCTATTGCATTGTCCCATCGGAATGGTCCTGACGTCTCCCTTAGGCATCCTGGCTTCTGTTGGTCTCAGTGGTTCTGCTGGTCCTTCCACTCTCCTGGGTTCAGTTAAATGAAAGGTCATCTCAGAGGGGAAGATAGTAAGGGAGGAGACCAGGAAGGGTTTCCTGAAGAAGGCGAGTCCTGAAGTAGGTATGGGAGACAGTCATGGAAGCCAGAAGGCGGAGACGAGGGGGCGAACGTTCCGGGCAGGGAGGACACCGAGCCCAAAGTTCTGGGAAGGAATATGGTGTTCCAGGAACAGCAAGCACATGGTCGTAGAGGGGGAGCAGCAAAGTGAAAGGCTGGAAAGGCACAAAGGAACCAGGTTGGGAGGGGTTGTAAGTGTCCACAGGGAATTTCAGATGTGATTCTGACCCTAACAGGGAGTCACTGGAGTTTGTGGGCTGTCTGTTTGGGCACAGGGATCAGAACTGACCTGAATAAAGAAGAAAGGAGGAGACCCCCCCCCCAGAAGGCTAAGGCAATGGCCAAGGGACTGAATGGGAGCAGGACTTGCTGCAGGGTGGCGGCTGTGGGGATGGAGGGAAGATAGAAACCCTAGAACTCAAAAATAGAGTGGATGTGGGGGGGAGTGAAAGGGAGGGGTCAGGGTTGACTCGGAGGCTGGGAATGGGGCATCCCCAACAGTGATGGGAAATCTGAGAGGAGGGGAAGGTGTGGGTGGGAGAAGACAGTGAGAAGGGGGAGGCTCCGGGCTTGAAGTTAGGGATTCCTGCCTCAGACTTAGCTACATGGGGCAGCCTCTGCTTCTTTCTCTACCAAACGAGCGTACCCCCCTGGCCCAGTCTCACCAGGCTGATGGAGCATCAAATGGGATAGTCCCTGTAAAGCATCTGGCAGATCTTAAAGGGCCAGAGAAACACTTGCTCTCAAGGATCCTCGTAGCTTTGGCACGAGGACAGAGAAAGACAACGTGCACATTGTATTTAGTGACCCTTTAAACTAGGGATTCTCAGCCGAGTGGGTCTACAGATGCCCAAAGGCTCCATGAATAGATTTCATGGAGTTTATGACCTGGAATGAGGAAAAAAAATCCCTTTTTATTTTCATTAATTTCTAATTGAAATTAAATATTTCTTTACATTATGAATGTAGGCACCAAATCATGATTCTGAGAAAGGATCCATCCATAACCCCCCATGCTGACAAAAGGGATCATCTCTCTCCTGCTCTTCCTTTCTCTGTCTTTGTATTGCTCTGGCTCTGTATCTCTGTCTCTCTGTTTCTGTCTGTTTCTCATTCTCTCTCTGTCTCTGTTTCTTTGTCTCTCTTTCTCTCTCTCTGTCTCTATCTCTTTGTTTCCGTCTCTTTCTCTATCTCTATTTCTTCTCTATGTCTCTCTGGGTTTGTCTCTCTGTCTCTTCTATGTGTCTCTTTGTGTTTCTCTCTGTCTCTCTCTCTCTCACACACACACTGAGAACTTAGGATATTTTAACATCTCTCTGTGTCACATGCTAATGCTCTACTTTCCGGGTCAGAGAACTGTTTCTTCCTGAGGAGCTTTTGTCCTCTGCGAGAGCTGTTGTTTCCTGGGTCCCTGCTTGGGCCTTCCCTTTCGGGGCCAGCCCCGGAAGGAGGCTGCCGCCCCTTGGCTGTCCTTGGGTCAGTAGAATTCCCAGCTGCCTCCTTCCCCGCTCCAGGATCTGTGGCCACATTCAAAGGATTCTTCCTTTGAGGGAGGGCACAGTCTCTGACTCGGAGGTCAGACGGAAGCATTATCAGGGCTCCTCCTTTCTGCCCCCCACCCCTTGAAGTGCCCCCATTTGGCTGGTTTAGGAGGAGACCCCATAGAAGCCCTAGATAGGAGTGTTTTCCTGGCCTTGGCCAAACCCACCACCAAGCCAGGGCCAGGCCAGCTCCTGTCCCCTCTCTTTGGGGCTGAGGATTCCATTGTGAGGGATCAATGTGTCAAGACTGCCAGGAGACACGGAGCTTATGTGGTTTTCCTAGGTATTTGGTTGCTGGCTTGGTTTTTTGGGGTTTTTTTAATCCTCTCAGATTCTCACAATCCAAAGCAGTCACCAAGGGCCCTGAGCTGAGGCTGGAGATAATCTTTCCAACAGCCTTTCTAACAAGAATGTCCCTGGGGAGCTACAGAATTACAAGAGTTTCTGGAGCAGGAATACGGGACCGGTAGCAATTCTCTTCCTGATTCCCGGACTATCTGCCGCATTTATTGGATTTTTTTAGCCTGGAATAGACATGTGGAAGAACAGATTAGCTTTTTTAAAAAGGGATCGTTTACAAGGTAAAAGTCCATTGACTGGGGAATAGTTAAATAAATTGTGACTCATTCATGTAACAGTCTTACTAAGTTGTAAAAAAATTAAATAGAGGGAGGAATGCCAAGGCTTATAAGACCTGATGCAAAGTGAAGCAAGTAGAACCAGGAAAACAATATAGGCAATGAAGCAATGGTTTAAATGTCAAAAAACAAGTTAAACAACTAGAACTGAATTCTATGACGTATTGAACTAGTTTAAGAAGTCCCTGACTTCTCTTGTTTGCAGAGGTCAACACTACAAATAGTGTCAGACTTTTTTGATGGTTAGGTTAATTTTTCCTCTTTTTTTAATTCTTAGTTATAAGGAAGAAGTCTTTAGGGATGAGGAGGGAGTAGAATACATTGAAAAATCTTATTGCTGCAAAAACAAAATATGGCAACAAAAAATTATTTCACAAAGATAAAGATACTTGAAAATGAACTCAAATGTTCAGCAGGAGCCTCAGCAAAAATTTTATGACAGAGAGTATTTGAGTGCTCTGAATCCATTTGTTGCTACCAAAAAAACCCAAACAAACCTTGAAATAAAGCGGAAAGATATTTAATTTCTGTGATTAGGCAGCAGTGATGGACTGAGACAAAATAGATTTTGTTTACACCTTTCACTATCCTTCCCCCCTTCAAAAGGTTATTTTTCTTTTAACTGCCCCATAGGTACCCATGGGTTCCAGGCTCTGAAATTGGGGAGAAAATCTCTTGATGAATTCATCCATCTAGCTGGGTCCCTCCTAAGTTCTCACTATGAGAATTTGTATGGGATAGACTGAATGAAGACCCTTTCCTGGGAATATGGCCTTAAATTATGCCCTAATTATGACTTGAAATTTTGCAAAAACAAGTTGAGCCATAGCTAAAAGCTGCAAGTGTGGATTGTCTTGAATGAACTTTCCCCTCCTGCTTCCCACCACTTCTTAATTAGCATTTAAGTACTTCTTTTAAAGGCAATTTATTGTTTTGTTTCTGAGATAGATTTCTGTGTTTAGAGTTTAGGCCTGGACTCCCTCAGACAATGGCAGAAAAGATCAAAATTGGGGGTAGGGTGTCTGTTCTATTTAATTTTGTGTTTTGCAGTTTGTGCTTTGCACTCCTTGAACTTATAACCTATTGGTAGGAGTTGCCCTTTCTTGTGAAATCACAAGATTGCTTTTTTCTTATTCTGAGGGTCTCTGATTATTTTTGTGGTCACTATAGTCTCATACAATTTGGGAGGCTCCTTCTGGGATATTCCCTGTTTGTAAGGGGTCTCTCCTATACTGAATTCTTGGGCAGGTGCTCTTCAGAGAGTTCTCCATGCTCCTTCCACTTTGCTTGGGAACTCCCTCTCTGATTGGGTAAACTCCCAGAGAGAAAGACACTCAAAGAAAGCAAAAATGGGAATAGGCTAGCAAAAATAGAGGATTAATTAGGCCCAGGAGATAAACCACTTGAGAAAAGTCAGGGGTTGTGCACAGCCCAAGGTTAAGGCAAAAACTGGGGGGAGAGGGGAGGGAGGGGACGGGCAGAAGAGACTCTGAGTGGTTATATCCTTAAGAGGACTTTCCCTTTGCTAAGAACTGGTGAGCTGCCCAGATAACTGGGATTGGGATTAGGAGAATTTAGGTGGCTGAAGTCTCTAAAAGGCTCCTATTTCCCTTTGGTTTTCCTTTAGTAAGATCAGGTGAGTCCTTTGGACAAGATACTGTGAACCCTGGAAAAGGAAGGTAGCAGGTTCTAAATCTATCTCGTGTCCGGGAAGATAGCTCTTCAGGAAGAATTGGGATGAAGTACCAAGATGTTGGGGAATTATACTGTTGTTTTGTGGGCAGATGTTCCCTGGCTGGGAAGATCTTTCCATTCCCCAAGGGCTGGATGTAAATTCAAAGGAATCTTCTCTACCTGGTGGGCCAGCTCCTAAGGGTTTAGCTCCAGAACTTCCCTCCTCAGCCAGAATGGGAGCTAAATTTATTTAGAAAAGCTGTGTGTGTGTGTGTGTGTGTGTGTGTGTTGTTTTTTGTGTTTCCCTCAATCAGCCAAATTACAAAGGAAAAGCTTTGGGGATTTAAAAGTTTTTTGTTTGGTACATAATTGGACTTATGCAAATAGCTTTTAGCTAGAAAGAGGAAAGTTTTTAACTGTCACACTAGAAAGAAAAAAAAAACTGACCTTTTTGTGGACCTAGAACTGGCCATTTAGGGTCTACAGAAAGTTACAGAACTGCTAAAATATTTTAGCAGATTCTGGGGGTTTTGAGACTAATCATGAAGTTGCTTAGCACTGTCTCTATCTGTTAACTTGAGTTAGAATATTGTATTTTTAGATAGGTCTAATTTACATGATCAAAAGCTTTCTGAGGGCCAAAACTTGACACTTAGGGAAAAACTACAGAAGGAAAAAAAATGGCCTCCCTGGAATTTTCCAAGCTTCTCCTGTTTGTAGAATCTTTCCGGGCTACACTGGTGTCCCTTGATGACCTGGATTCTTCTGGGGTTTGTGCTGGTACCTCAACATCTTCAACATGGACATTTCATGGCTGGCCACTGGGCCACCAATTCCCCCAGGATCCTAAAGTCTGCCAATTTCTTAAACCCCTGTAGATGGACTTGAAGGCAGTTTTCTGCCACCTTAAATTTTGGGGGCTGTGTGTTTAAAATGAAATTCTGATTCTGAAATTGTATGAGATAATTATTATTAACTAGTGGGTGCTAAAATTGTGAACTTGTTTATTCTGGTATAAGATTTAGAAATATATATATACATTAATACTGAAATATTGTTACTAGAAATTTAAATCTGTATTTTGATTTAATCTTAAGTTAAACATTTTGGTTCTCTGGTAACTTACCTAAAGAGATCACATGGTTGTATTTCCTAATTAGATAAAATATATTTAAACTAGTATGTTGCTTTCTAAATTGCATATTGGGTAATTTGCAAAAATTGTATGAGGTGTGCTTTAACATTCTGTCAGTCCAGCTAGATATGTGGTATAAAGTTTGCGAAAAAAAATATTGATTTTGTGCCTGTTATCTACATTTCCAGAAAAGTTTATAGGGACTCCTCAACTGGAGGTAGTTGAATTAACATTTTTTAGGATGAAGAAATTATTGTTAATTCTGATAAGATTCTTTAATGTGAAATTGGGATCTTCTATATTCTACGTGAATTTTAATTGGCTGTATTGAATCCTTTTAAAGCAGTTCCCACAGTTGAAGGAGATTCTGAGAATATTTGTCCCTTTGAACATGGCCAATACCTAAACATGTTTTGATATAGACTGGTTATTAAGCACTTTCAAGTAAAATGATTTCTGTAATGCTGAATTTAAAACCCATTTACTTAGATATGAAGATAAGCTGTGAACGTTTTAGGATGAATCTCTTACTGTTATCAATATAAGATTATAGTTTATATTTATTTAGGATATATGATCCTTGAGAGCTAAATTCACCCGAAGTTTTGATTAATGAGACTATTTGAGATAAAATCTCTTGGGACTGTAGCTGATATTATTTGGAGTTTTGAATTCAAGTATGATTATCTGATGGGTCATCAAGCCAGTGATCCATTATCTAAAAGGAATATGTCACAAGCTACTCAGAGGAATGTGATCCTGAATTGTTACAGGTGGAGGCAAGAGTTGGGAGGACAACTGTGGCCTCTGCTTAAGATTGCTTAAGATTGGTGCCTTCTGACTCAGTTTCCCAGTGCTGTTCCTTTGAATAAGAACCCATCTGATTATTCCTGAGTCTGGCTATCAGGTGGAATTGTTATTGTATGCAATTAGTTAAGGATGCTTTATCCTGTCTTACATGTGTTCTCAGGCTGAGGCCTGAAGGACCAGTTTTTGGTTATAATCATGTCCCTGCATTTTCCTCTTATAGCAAATTTGCATCATCAGAACAAGTATTCAGTAGAAGCTATGAGCATAATTCAAGTAGGTAAGATTGTGCAGTTTCCTATCTGAAAACAAGTGATCATTAGATCCTAAATATATAAGTAAGTGGGTATTTGGCCTGTTGCTAGATGCATATATCTGTTTGTTTCTTTGAGCAGTTGCAAGAGGCATTGTTATTTGTGAAAGGTTACCTACTCTCATTACTGGGGATACAAATTTGGGGGGGATATAAATATTGGGGTGATAGATGGCCCCAGATGGGAGCTGGGGGTACCGGACTCCAAATGTATGTTCAATAGGTTCATTAGACTCCAGCCCATGATTGAAATAAATATATTTGAGAGAGCATATAGTTAGCAAGGGAAGTGTTTTTAATAATTGACAATGGAAAGGAGAGATACTATGGGGGGAAGGAAAAGACACCACCAGGCAGAATACTGTGATGGGCTGACCCAAAGGAAGATAACGGCCATGGGATGGCCCACAAGTAGGTTTTACAGGGAAAAATTGAACTTCAGGGAATGGTCTGGGATTTCCACAGAAGAAAGATTGAACAACCTATAGAGAGAAGTCCAGTTATACAAGGACAGACCCCAGTAGAGAAAAGGGACAAATCAGGTCCAGAGGGATTGGAGACTGAGAACAAGATGGTTGAGGAAATGTATCAAGAATGGTGTGAGGTCTTCAGAGGTTAATAAATAAAATGGGGGGTTGTATGGGATAAAGTGAGTAAAGACCCTCTCCAGGAAATGTGGCCTTAAACTATGCCCTACTTATGACTTGCAATTTTGCAATAACAAATTGAGCTATAGCTACAAAGCTGCAGGTGCTCATTTGTCTTGGATGAACATTTCCCCCCTGATTCCCACTACCTCTTAATTAGCATTTAAGTGCTTCTTTTAAAGACAATTTATTTTTTTGTTTCTGGGATAGATTTCCTTGTTTAGAGTATGAGCTTGGACTCCCCCAGACAATGAGAAAAAAGGTCAAGGGAGGAGAGAACTTCTGCTCTATTTAATCTTATGTTTTGCAGTTAGTGCTTTGGACTCCTTTAAATGACATCCTGTTGGTTAGGAGATGCCCTTTCTTGGGAGATTGTGATGAATCTCCTTTTTTTGGCTTTTTTCTTACTCTGAGGATCTCTGATCGTTCTTGTGGTCACTACTAAACCATATACATTATAAAAATGTTTACTGACCCTCTCTACTCCTGTTCCAAGTACTGAATCCTCCTTTGTAACAATGAAAAGCCAGCCATTGGTAGTCCAAAAACCATCTCTTACTCCTCCTCCCTCACTCACACACTTGCCCAATATCATTGATTCTACTTAAAAAGTGCTTCCTTTTGGTCCCTTTCTCTCTGCAGTCACCACCTTAGGTCAGGCCTTTCTACCAGAAGGGTATATTTTTTTAAAAAAATAATCTCCTAATTGTCTTTTTTACACTTAACTTACACTTACACTTAACAAAGTGTTTTCCCCAAAGCCCTAGCTTCATCATATCACTCAAATGCCCAGGAAACATTATCAGCTCCTTTAAAGCCCTTGGCTCCAGTTGGTCACTCAGTGAACATTTATGAAGTGCTTACTGTGTGCCAAGCACTATGCTAAGTGCTTTGCATCTGCTGGGCTGTGGGGTTGCTGCTCTCGGCAAGCTCATTACTTCTAAACTCCTTCTGGGACACTTCCTTCCTCCCCTGGATTAGAACATAGGAGCACAGAGTGCCAGATCCTTCCTAATCCCTTCCTGGAAGAAATTTTGCTCATAGTTAATCTGCTGCTTATCTGGTTCCACCTCCAGGGAACACAACACCCTTGGGCAGGGTAGCTCTTGGGTTCCTGGCTCCTCACCCCTCCTTTTATGAGTTGTCTCTGTCTATTAGACTAGAAGCTCCTTGAGGGCAGGAAGCCGCTCTCTTTTTTTTTAAAATAATATCCCCAGTGTTTAGCCCAGGACTTGGCACATAGTAGGCATTTAATCGATGCTAGTTGTTTAATCGATGCTAGTTGATGGGCTGACTTACTTTCTAATCTTGTCATTCTGGTCCCCTTCTCCTTGGATATTCTCCAGCTTGTGCAAAGTTCTATGCTATCTTCAGGATCTGGAATCTTCCCTCTGTAGAAGTTGCTCTATCTCTCCAGCCCTTCTGTCATCGGTGGGTTCATTCTGGGGACCCCATTTTGAGATGGGGTTCAGGCTGGACATCTTTCATCAGACTCTGGCAGGGGTTTCCTTTTCTCTCTCTCTCTCTCTCTCTCTCTCTCTCTCTCTCTCTCTCTCTCTCTCTCTCTCTCTCTCTCTCTCATTTGCTGAGGCAATTGGGGTTAAGTGACTTGCCCAGGATCACAAAGCCAGGAAGTGTTAAGTGTCTGAGGTCAGATTTGTACTAGGGTCCTCCTGACTCCAAGGCTGGTGCTCTATCCACTGCAACACTGCCCCAGCTCTGTTTCTCTCAATGTCTTTCAATATCATGTTAGATTTGGGGGGCTCCTATAGGCAATTATTGATTCCTACTGAATTGGGGTGATATTTTCATCAATTTCAGACAAATTGCTGTCAAACCAGGGCTTCCCAACTTATACCTGTGAAACTGATGTTTTGAACTCATGTTTAAGTTTTTTTACTCTTAACAAGCTTCATATTATTAGAGTCATAATCCAATATAAAAATAAAATATAAGATATGTGTTCATTATTTTTCATTAATCAATAAGCATTTATCAAACACCAATTGGCCACCAGGCACAATGCTAGATCCTAGAATTGCAAATACAAAGCCAAGACAGCTCGTGACTTTAAGGACTTGACATTACATTAAGGGAGAAAAGCACATAGAAAATTATATTTATAAAAATGTACAAAGTAATTTGGAGGGGGAGGGACTGAGTGACTGGGGAGAATGTGAGAGTCTTCTTGTAGGAGGTTGTACTGGAACTGATTTCCAAAGGAAGTTTGGGGCTTGGTGGAGCAGAGGTAAGAAGACATTGCATTCTAGTCACTGGGGACAGTCTGTGAACAGTTACAGAGACAGGATGTGAAATGCTGTATACGGGGAATAGCAAGTCATCCAGCTTGGCTGGAACATAGAGTCTGTGACAGAAAGCCTCGTACAAGGAGCCTGGAAAAGTAGATTGCTATCTGGAAGGGTTTTAAAAGCCAAGCAGAGGAGTTTGGATTTTATCCTAGAGGCAAGAGAGAGACTCTTGAGTTGGGAAATGACATGTCCACCCTCTGCCTTAAGAATAGCACTTGAGCAATCAGGGCTTGGAAGGAAACTGAAGGTAGGGGACTAGTTAAGATGGTGTTTCAATAATCCAGGGCAGAGTTGATGAAGGATGGTTGCAGTATGAAAGGTGGTATGCAAGATGCATTGTGGGATTAGAATGAACAGATTTAAGCAATTGACTGAATCTGGGGAAAATTGGGAGGAAAAGTAAAGAATTGAGGAAACTCCAAACTTGTGTCTTTGGGAGATGGAAGCATAATAGTGCTTTCAATATAAATAAGGGTTCTGATCTGAAAATACTGTATATGAGACCATGAGCTATCCAGCTAGAGGTGTTCAACTCCTGGGGCTGGATATAGAGATCTGAACATCATCTACACAAAGACATCCATTGAAAAGTTATATATGGAGAGAAGGGACGCCCAAGGTGAATCCCTGGGGATGGCCACATCTAGGGGGTGGGATTAGGAAATTACCTAGGACGTCTACATTAGACCTTTTCTGATTTCCTCCTGCTGCTAATGCCTCCTCTATCCCCAATGCACACCATGTTTGCCACCGAGTCTATTTTGTATTTATTTTGTGTGTCACTTGTATTGTGTCCCTCCAGTTGAACATAAGGAAGCACTGGAGGAGAGAAGGTCATTCATTTCTTTGGATTACAAGGAACCTGTGCTTGGTAGCTTGCTTGATAAGCTTTAGGGATAGTGGAATAATTGAAAACCAAGCCCTTCCAGAGCCTTTTTGGGTCCTGACTCTGTCATCCAACGTATCGGTTATTCCCTCCAGCTTCACATCATCTGTAGCTTCAGTAAGCAGACTGTGATGGGGCAAAAAGCATGGCTGTGATTTCAAAAGCTCTTCTGCAAGATTAGATCACACAATTATAATTAGATCAACAATAATAACAAAAAATCCAAAGCTCAGATTTATAGAATCCGAGTGACCAAGATTTTTCCCAAAGAAAAGATATAAACATACTTCTAAAAACTTCTTTGTAGAGGTATGGCAGCTGAATGGTGTAGTGGAGAGAGTGCCAGGTCTGGAGTCGGGAAGAACTGAATTCAAATCTGTCTCAGATACGGAACAGCTGTGTGACTAGACAAAGTTACTTAACTCCTTTGGCTTTAGTTCCTCGGCTGTAAAATAAGCTAGAGAAAGAAATGGCAAACGACTCCAGTGTCTTTGACAAGAAAATCTCAAGTGAGGTCCCAAAGAATGAGCCGTGACCAAAATGGCTAAATAGCAACAAAGAGGTAGGGGTCTATGGTATCAAATACTGATGTGTTGAATAGTTTTGATTCATTCTTCTCCACCTCCTTCTTTTCCATCCTGTGTTAAAGATTGTGAGAGCCTAGGGAACAAGGACCATCTTTTGCCTTTCTTGGTATTCCCAGGACTTAAAAACAGTTATTAACTGTTATAAGATGGCTTTCTGGGTTGGGAGGAAGAATATATTGGGAAATGAAGATGACACAAGAGATGTCAATACGGTATTAAAATAATGGTAATTATAATAAAATAAAATAATAAAATTATAATAAAAAGATTACTTTTATTTTTATACCACTAAAATGAGAACTCTCTAGCAGTTACTGATAACTCGAGAAGTACTCCTCTCAGGCCAATTTTCTGAAGAAGCAAAATTCATCTGACATCCAACCCCATCTACTCTGATTTTCCGACTCAGATTTTCTCCCAAACACCAGATGATCAGGTTCTGGAGCAGGAAGATGTGTCAGAGGCCATCCAGTGCAACCCCATCACTGTACAGCTGAGGAAACTGAGAGTCAGAAAGATGGATTTGCCTAAGTTCACTCAGGTAGCCATCGTCATCTGCTTTTTGATACAGTGCCATATCCAAAGCTTAGAGGGAACAGCGTGTTTATACTCAGAACGTACTTCTTGCTCCAAGTCTTTGACAGACAAACAGTGGTTAAGACCTTGCCCCTTGAGAATGAGAACAATATGATGACTGGAGAAACAATAAAGTGGATGCACCTGGTGTTCATTCCTCCTTCTGAACTGCATGCTATGTACCAGAATTCTTGGCCAGGTGATCCATTTCCATTTAACTATCACAAAGTGTAGTTAAGTGTTGATAAGGTAGAGATTTTCTGCTTTGTGTTCCCTGAGAAAACCATATCTGGATGCAATAATCTATATTACTGATAGTCATAAGTCAAACTAATGGTTTGTTTATGGAACAAGGTCCTCCCAAGCAGGTATTTGCCTGTTAAAAGGTTGACAACTTATGCCTTTTCCATTCTTTTATTCTCAAGTCTCATTGTCCTTTAATTGCCCTTTGATGTGCTAACATCCCCTAATGAGAACCAAAAGTCCCTAAAGTTTATTTTTCCATAAATAAGCTTTGAGCTGAGAACAGAAGGTCAGCACAAGAATGTGCCGTCCATTTATTAGCAGGAACATATACGAAGTATTATGTGCCTAGAACAAAAAAAAAAAAATCTGTCCTTAAAAAAAGACCAAGTAAACAAGGACTCTTGATTTAAATTTATAGAAATCTTATTTCTTGTGAAGAAAAAAACCACATCAGAGAAAGCAGGAGAACAAGTCTCTAGGGACCATCTCCAGGTCAGCATACGTATGAAATCAGTTGGTAAAGGAGAGATGTAAAAAAAAAAGAGAGGGGACAAACGTGGTTTTTATTTTTAGAGTAGGGATTTTATTTTTTTGTTTTGGTTTGGTTTTTTGTGTAGGGAAGGGATGTTTTTTATTCCTCTAGAACAATTGTTCAGAGAAAATGAGTGGAGAAATCCTATACAGAAACACTTCACCCAGGTCTTTCAAAATCCTTATTCCACATAGGACCCCATTGTAAAGCAGGTTGGGAAAGAGTGAAAGGATGGGCGGGAAAACTCAATCCATCTATGGATCAATAAATAGGGACCCAAATTTGGAGTTAGTCTCAGTGCTTGCTCTTCTTCACTACCTCCCTCTTATCCAATCGGTATGTGCCAGCAGTGGGGTTACAAAGACTTTTACAAAGACTGAATGAAATCCAGTTCTATCAGCCAACGAAGACATTCATTTCCTCAAGGAGGGTGTATTTTCCCAGGATAAAAATTATCCTTATTGTGAAGGTATAATTCAACGTTTTTGCCCCTACTGAATGGCACTTCTGATGGATCTGCCCTTTCTTTGCTTACCACCTGATCTTTATCACAGAATTACAGGGATCGTGTTGATCGGGACACCAGAGT
The DNA here is from genome assembly GCF_902635505.1 of Sarcophilus harrisii. Classification (NCBI taxonomy): domain Eukaryota; kingdom Metazoa; phylum Chordata; class Mammalia; order Dasyuromorphia; family Dasyuridae; genus Sarcophilus; species Sarcophilus harrisii. The sequence continues at coordinate 15,288,558 of NC_045428.1, read as the reverse complement.
CCATCTAGCCTAAGCTCTATTTGAAAGATATGCCCTTTTACAATGTAACACAACATATAGCATATGGAGATGTAAGAAGAGGACAAGTCAAAAAAGAAAATCAGTCTCCTTATGGTGTAATCAAGTATCTGATTGCCCCAAAGGAACCACTAAATCTTAGACCTTGGGATCATAAATCTGGAATTGGTAGAGACCTCAGAGGCCCATCTGTCTCACCCACTCATTAGAAATCATCATCAGCAAAATGAAGGGGTTGGGAACCACTAGAGTTCCTTTTAACTCTATATCTATGATCCCATAATTTAGGGATTGAAGGTTGACCCACCTATTTTATGGAGGACAAAATCTGACATCCAGTGAGGAGATCAAATAATTTATCTCATGAACCCTGATCACCTAACCCCTAGGCAACTGTGCTTTCTGGCCACATCTCAATGGGATGGGCATCTTCTCTCCTTGTGTATGGCACAAAACAGGTCAACCACTGATATCAGGAAAGGAGGAAGAGATCCTGTCTGTAATCATAAACTAAGAGAGGCTCCTTCCTGAGTTAAGAAGACTCACTTTTTTTGCTATACAGTGTTAACCTTTCACATTTCTTCTTGACTTTCTTCAGAGCACCACAGATTGAGGCTACGTCAGTAAAAATCCATTCTAAGTTCCAAGATGATATTTGAAAAAAGGAACACTTTAGCACTCTGCCCACTGTCAGGGCAATCAACAATCACTTTGTGTCTTATCCTGGTATTTATGCTATTTACGGCACTTTGGTATTGGTGCCATGATGACATGAACTAGTTTTTCTTGCTTTTGACTTTTAAAATTGTTATTTTTACCCAAAGTTCCTCTTCTTCTCATTGTAGTAGCTATAGGTAATGGAAAACATCATAAATAAATAAAAAGGAAACTGAGGAATGTTGATAACTTGTCCTCATTCCCAAACCAAACTGATTGATGATGATGATATCTGAGATGCAGTCTTGACAAAGAAGATTTTGGTTCAAATCCTACTTCCAAACAGTAGTTGTGATCCTGAGCACTGTAATCTAGTTCAGTTTGTTTCCTCATCAGTTAAATCAGGACAATTATAGCTTCTACACCCCAAGATTATTGTGATAATCTAATCAGATACAATACAATACATAAAGTTTAAACAAAAGTTTGCACAAACAAAATCAATGCAACCAAGATTAGAAAGCAGAATACTGGGGATTTTTTTTAAACAAATTTCTCTGGCAAAAGCCTCATTCCAACCGAGTCAAAGTTTGTAAGAAATTAACTCATTCTCCAAGTGATAAATGGTCAAAGGATATGAACACATACTTTTCAGATGAAGAAATCAAAGCTATCTATAATCATAAAAAAGAATACTAGGAATCACTATTGATTAGAAAAAATGCAAATCAAAACAATTCTGAGGTACCACCTCACTCTTATCAGATTAGGTAATAGGACAGAAAAGGAAAATAACAAATGTCTGAGGGCATGTGGGAAAGTTGGGATACTAATGCACTGCTGGTGAAGTTGTGAACCATTTTGGAAAGCAATTTGGAAATATGATCCAAGTGCTATAAAACTGTATATACCCTTTATTTCAGAAATCTCACTGTTAGACCTTTATTCCAAAGAGATTTTTTTTTAAATAAAAAGAACCTATTTGTATACAAATAGTTATAGCAGCTCTTTTTGTGGCAGCAAAGAATTAGAGGAGATGCCCCTCAGTTTGGAAATACTGAACAAGTTGTGGTATATGCTTGTGATTGAATGCTATTAAACTATAAAAAATGAAAAATATGATGTTTTCAGAAAAACCTAGAAAACAGGAACTGAGCAAAGTGAAGTGTATAGAACTAGAAGAACTATGTACACATTACTAGCAATATTGTATTAACTGTAAATGACTTAGCTATTCTCTGCAATGCAAAGAGAATTCCAAAGGACTTATGTGAAAAATACTATTCAACTCTGGTGAACAGATGTAGACTGAATACAGATAGAAGAGTACTATTTTTCACGTGTGTGTGTGTGTGTGTGTGTGTGTGTTTCTTTTTTGGTCTATGTTTTCTTTCACAAAATGACTAATATGGAAATACTTTTTGCATGACTGCACATGTATAACCTAGATCAAATTGCTTGCCTTCTCAATGACAGGGAAAAGAAAGAAAGGTAAAGAGAGAATTTGGAATTCAAAATTTAAAAAAAAAGGATGCTCAAAATTATTTTTACATACATTGGGAAAAATTTTTAAATTAAAGAAAAGTTATACAAAATGCCATGCAAACCTTGAATCGATGCCCTGAAATTGAGAGAGTATACATGATTTGTCCATAGTCACACAGCTAGATTTAGTGTCAGGATCTGTTGCTTTGTCTCTAATTAAAAATTCAGCACACTCTGTGTCCCCTTATAAATGCCCTACTTTTTTTTTTAATCAATCTGATTATTTTCAAGGAATTATGCAAGATAATTCAGGTCACAAGATTGCCCCAAATTCTAAGACAATTGCCTCCCTGGGACAGTGGAGATAATACATTAAAAGAGTAGGTTTTCCTTACTCAGAATTATTTAAGTTGACCAGTCACTGAGGGAAAAAAAATGACTAAGTTAAGTAGGAATCAGAGACCATCAGATTCAGTAACTCATACTTAGCAAAACCTCAACTTCTTGGCAAAGTATTACACAAGAAATGCTGGGCTAATTGACAAGTCATTTAGCGAATTTAGCAAAAATGAGGTCTAGACCAGCACTTTCTACTATATACCCTCCTAAGTTTCAAATGGATAAATAATCTAAATATTAAAAAGTTACAACCTGAAAACTTTGTAGGAAATTGGAAGAATGGATTTTTTACAATTATGGCCAGAGCAGAGGCTCTTAACCTGTGGGCCTTGGAATATATATATATATATATATATAGCCATAATATATATGAATATATAATCTTAAATTATATACATAATATATTATGTCTATAAATTCATACATCTATGTGTGTATGTGAAATTTGAGTACTGTATTTCAGGATAAATGGCTTCCTTTGAAATTTTATGTATTTCGTCTTTACACATTTAAAAACTTTCTTCTTATCAGGGATCTGCGGACTTCTATAGGATGCTAAAGGGGTTCAGGACACAAAAAAGGGTAAGAGCCCCTGGGCTTTGGAAGTACTCATCCAAACAAGTGAAAGAAGCGTTCATATGAGATAAAATAGACATTTTCAATTATATGAAATCTAAAGGCTTTCCAACTAACCTAAGTTACCAGCCAACTCATTATTCCTTGGGAGGGATTTGTGGCAATAAGCTTAAGAAAATACTCTTTCTATCCCCAAGCCCATTTCATTATCTGTCTTCCAGGCCACCCAGTTTCCTTTAGCCTTGCGCCTTTGAACAGCTGGTGTTGACATGGAGATAATTATATGTTTCTGTGTTTACATAGAGTCCTTCTGAAAGATGGTAAGAGATCTTTGTGAAGGCGAGCTATGAAAGCCATCTCATTTACTCCTGTCTCCCATTTGAAGTGGCCTTTGCAAACACAAACTAGCCACACACACACACACACACACACACACACACTCACTCACTCTTGACACAGGTAAATACCATTATCCTGGCTTTGCTAATGAGGAAATGGGAACAGTATGGCAGCAATTTACCCAGGACCACAAAGACTCAGAGTTCCAGCCTCTCTGATCCCTGAGCTCAGATCTCTGGGTAGCCCCACCTGCTCTCTGAACTCCACGTACTTCTGGCCTCTCATGGGGACCTGACAAAGAAGAAAGCAAAGAACTCTTTAAAATAATAATACGGTGTCTGTGCTAATACATCACAGGATGTTTTAGCCAAGAACTGAAACTCGTCCTCTGCATCTATGAATTTGTTTTGCTTTTTTTAAAAAAACTCCTTTGAGAGCTACATGTCGATAATAAGATAATAATAATAATGACTAAGAAGAAGAAAAGGAAGAAGAAAGGAGGAGGAGGAGGAGGAGGAAAAGGAGGTGGAAGAATAGCTAGCATTTATAAAATACTTTAAGACTTATAAAGTACATTCTAAATATTATCTCACTTGTTCCTCATAACACCGCCTGGAGATAGTTGCTATTATTATGACTATTTTACAGATGAAGAAACTGAGGAAGACAGAGGTGAAGTCCTTGCCCAGGATTACACAACTGCTAAATATCTGAGATCACATTTGAACCTAATTTCCCGATTCTAAATCCAGGAAACTCCAAGTTTCCCTTGTAAACCTATGTATTTAAAACTGTTATTCCACAATAGGGTTGGGAGCTATCCCCAGCCAACAAAGGGAGCCAGGGACACAAAAGAAGGTTAAGAATCCCTATTCTACATTAATATGGGACTGAAGTCCAGAGTCCCAGCTACAATCCATACCCAGGGCTGCATCCGGGCACTCTTGGGCCTTTGTCAGGTCTTTGTCCCCTTCATGTTTGTTTAGGCCTCAGATCCTTGTCGCTGACCTACCCCCCAGGGAAGAGGACATTCAAAATATTTTTAGTTGAAGACTCAGAAAAAAAATTTAAAAACATTCTATGTCTTTGAGAAGTCCCTTATCTGATCCTCAGTCAAGAGACAGGAAGAAAACTCCAAAATGTCCCCAAAAGTGCCGAAAACCTTTTCAAAGACTTAAACAACTCTAATCAATGAGCAACACAATTCCAGAGGACCACTGAATGCTAACCACTTCTGACCGAGAAGGCCTGGAACAAAATAACATGTATATATAGATATGCACGTATACGAATACATATCCACATATATTTGTTTTGTTTGACCATAAATATCTGTTACAATAATTTTGATTTTGTTTTTCTGGGAGTGGGAGGGAGAGGTAGAAAGGAGAGAAAATAGTTTTTTTCTTAATGAACAGAAATTTAAAAAACCCTAAAAATGGGAGCCATGGTTAGGAGGTCACACTGTTGGACTCTCCTGAGAGCCCAAGGCAGAACCCTAGGCTGGAGATTTCAAAAGAAAATGTCAGACTTGTTGTAATCTTTAAATTATCTTAGCCCATATTTTCAACCCCCACTCCTAGAAAAACTGGTTTAATATCACAGGTTCCTCATGGGTATTCGTTTAAAGGGCAAACATTTTCAGAACTATAAGTCGTATTTGGCAAAATGACCAGCTCTGTAATGGGACCTCACTTAATTGAAGGGAGCTTTGTTTCCAAAACAGCACTGTGGTTATCAGCTCTAGGATTTTTAAGACAATGTTTCTCTCTCTTTCCCTCCTTCTTTCCTTTCCTCCCTCCCTCTCTTTTTCCCTCCCTCCCTCCCTCCCTCTCTCCTTCTCTCTCCTTCTCTCTCTCTCTGTTTTCTGTCTCTCTCTCTGTCTCTGTCTCTCTGTCTGTCTGTCTGTTTCTGTCTCTCTGTCTCTCTCCTCTCTCTCTCTCTCTCTCTCTCTCTGTCTCTCTCTCTCTCTCTGTCTGTCTCTCTTTCTGTGTGTCTCTCTCTCTCTGTGTCTCTCTCTCTGTCTCTTTCTCTGTCTCTCTGTCTCTGTCTCTCTCTCTCTCTCTCTCTCTCTCTCTCTCTCTGTCTGTCTCTCTCTCTCTACCTCAGGGTGATTGGGGTAGGGTAGATCAATTCTTTGACCTTTCCACCTCAATGTCAAAGAAAAGAAGAGTTTACATTTGCACAGATACTTAGCAAACAGGTATGATAACCCAGGAAGACCATACATTAGGAGCTGTGCAAGGTGCTGAAGACAAAAAGACAAAAACAAACAACTAAAACAAACAAGAAACCCAAACCAAATCCCCCCTTTGCTCTTGTGGAGTTCATCTTTTCTTTGATTTTGAAGGCAGAAAACCTGAGGATGACCATTACGTGGAAACCAAAACAATGAAACCTAAGTGGTTCCCATCAGTAAGACTGAGCAAAATGTGCTACGTGAAGGGCATGCAATAGGATGGTGTCTTTAAAGAGAAAAAGAATATGAAACAGGGCATAATTGAGGAAGAAGAAGAGTTGGAAACCTTTCTCTGATGCTTATTCACCTTCCAGCCCTGAATAAGGCATTTCATTTTTCAGGGCTTATTTTTCCCATTTGTCAAATAAGGAGTTGGAATGTCACGCCCCTAACTTTCCTTCTGTAGCTAAACTATGAACCTGTGATGTTCCATTCACAGGGTCCTCAGCTAGGGGAGGTTAGTTTTACCTTATCTTATTTGAGCTCAGATGTTCCAGTCACTTATAGACCTGTCCCCTGCCATGACATTGCCAGGGTCTTCTCCTCCTCCAGTATCCTTTCCATACCTCCTTTAGGTATTGTTTTCCCTCCTCCTCCCATTAGGAGGTAAGCTTCTTGAGGGCAGGAATGTCTTTCCATTTATATTTGTAGCTTTAGTGCTTATTGCACCTAGTGCATAATAAGCCCTGTCCTCTCCTCTCCTCCTGTTTTCTTTCTTCCCTTCTTCTCCACTTCCTCTCCTCTCCTCTTCTCTTTTCTTCTCTTTTCTCTTCTCTTTTCTTCTCCTCGGCCTCCTCTTCCTCTTCACCTTCCTTCTTCTTCCTTCTCCTTCTTCCTCCTTCTTCCTCTCAATACCCAATACGTGGAGGGGAGTTCGAGTTAGCGAAATCACTGTGATGGCAGAATTGAGTTTGGACAATATGGGGAGAGACTTGTGACAGGAAGATGCACCAGCAGTTATTGCAATAATCCTGGGAGATGAGAGCCAGCACTGAGGTGCATCAGAAGAGAGGAAGGAATGTGTTCAGGAGATGTCACAAAGGAGAAATTGGGATCAGATACAGGAGATGGTGAGAGATGATAAGGGGTCAAGGAACAGTTTGCCGCCTTGTGGGATTGGTCAGATAGTGATGCTCTCCACAGTAATAAGGAAGTTTGGTGCAGGGGAAAGACAATGAGTTTGGTTTTGGACAAGTAAAATTTAAGACGTCTGTAGGATAATTACTTTGAGATGACCAGTAGGCAGTCTGAGATGGGATATTGGAGATCAGCTGAGAGGTTGGATCAGAGGTGGGTTTAAAAGTCATCAGCATCAATCGGAGCTGATGAGACCATCAAGTAAAATTGTAGAGGGAGAAGAAAAGAGGGCCTGAGACAGAGCCCTCAGACACTCCTGGTCAGCAGGTGTGCCTAGGTAAAGATGCAATGGCAGGGACTGACAAAGAACCTTCTCAAAGATAGGAGGAGAGCCAAGAGAGTGGGGTGTCCTGAAAACCTAAACAGAAAAGGGGATCTAGGAAAATAGCATGCTTAATGGTACCCAAGGCTTCAGAGAAGTCAAGAAGGATGAGGGTGGAGGAAAGGTCACTGGATTTGGCAGGATGGCTGGCAACTTTGCAAAGAGCAGTTTCCATTGCCTTATGAAGTCAGAAGCCAAATTGGAGAACAGTAAGTTGAGAATGAGAGGAAAGGATGGGGAAGTGTACGAGGACCTTCTCAAGGAGGTTTGCCCCTAGAGGCAGAAAAGGTGGAAGAATGGTTAGCAGGAGTGAAAGTATGAAGTGAGGAATTTTTGAGGATGGGGAGGCTTGAGCAGGTTTGTGATCCACATGTAAGTAGCCAACAAATAGGGGAAGATTTAAGGTAGTGAGAATGGGGATAATGAGAGGGAGACAATCTGCTGGAGAAGATGGAACACAATGGGATCGTTTCTGCAGGTGTTAAGTTCTCCTTGGCGAGGAGAAGGGCATCCTCTTCATGAAAGAGAGGGTTCCGAGAAAGGAAATCATGGTAAAAGGCAGCTGAGTGGTACGAGATGAGGAGGAGGGGAGAAGAGGGAGCAGTGGGATTACCCACGTTCTAAAAAGCCGCTGTGTCTTTTGGTTTTGCTTAATTGTTTTTGTTTTGGTTCCAGTTATTATCAAAGGAAGCTTCGGTGAGTGGGTGAAAGTATATTCAAACGTGAGTGGGATAAAAACAAAAGAGATAAATAAAACAATTATTTAAAAAGGAAAAAAGAAAACGATCCTGAGGTTGAAGTAGGCATTGGATCTAGGTAATGCTTAACATATTGAATAGGGGAAGAATTCACCTGTTTTGTTTTGTTTTGTTTTGTTTTTGTGAAGGTGTGGCTGTCAAATACACAACTCTAGTGTTTTCTTTTGCAAAATACAACAGAGAGGAAGAAAGAAGAGGAAAGAAAAAGGATGAGGAAACATAATGATCCTCATCATGGGAAGAACAATGATCTGGGATCTCTGGGATGTGAGTGGTGGATGTGGGTCACAAAGCCTGTCTGACCTTCTATGGACTAGCTGTGTGATCTTGGGCTAGTCATGGACCATCTCTGGCTGGATCTTAGTGTAAAATAAGGGGATGGGGTATTATGGTCTCCATAGTCTCTTCAAACTCTCAAACTAGAATCTCAAATGTGATTTAAAGAAATACTTTCTAATTGAATATCTTATTGCTTCCTAGTCAGAACCGTTGTTGCTCCTGCTAACCTGGATGGGGGATTAATTTAGACACTGAAAGGGGATGTTGCTGTTGGTCTTTCATCCTGGAAAAGTGGAAAAGGATCAATGACACCATGAGGATGATGTCACAAGTTGAGAGTAAATTAGGTTTTTTTGTTTTTTGTTTTTGTTTTTTTGCTGAGGTAATTGGGGTCAAGTGACTTGCCCAGGGTTACACAGGCAGGAGGTGTTAAGTGTCTGAGGCCAGATTTGAACTCAGGTCCTCTTGACTCCAGTGATGGGGCCGGGGCCTGTTTCCTCATCTGTAAAACAGGGATGGACTAGGGATGGCTGAGGTTCCTTGAAACTCTCCAACTCTCCCGTAGCATGTTACACAATGGGCTCTTTCCCCTAATGACTAACCCTTGGATGAGGCCCCAGAGGAAATCCCTTTGTAGGAACGCCACCGCCCGCCTCTCCAGGCTCAAGGGCCTTTCCTTCTGCCCCACACAGGCTCGCCAAGTCTGACCGCATTCTTCAGGGGAGTCAGAAGTTCACTGGGGCCTCCGGGTCCGCAGGACCTCAGATTCAGGGTCTCTGGGAGCGGCCCCGAGCCTGCCTCCTCCGCCAGGCCACGTGCTCGGCTTCTGCTCCCTGCAAAGGGGCAGCTGTCCCGGCTCCCACCGGCCACCCCTCTCGTCCGATTCCCGGCCCAAATCCCAAGGCAAGAGCTTAATCCAATTTCCCAGGCAGAAACCAGGATTGGGATTACCTGCTGAGGTTATGAAAGGAACTTGCTCAGCTAATTAGGAAGGAGCCACTCTGTTCATTTGGCCGCTGACCCAGTTGGGCTGGGAGAAAATTCTTGCAAAAGGAAAATACCAGAGCCGGCGCCCAGATGTCCCGGATCATTGGGTCCCGGTACCTGGGCCACAGGTCAATCGTCCAGCTCTGCTGTCAGAGGAAAGCCGGCTCCAGCCTTTTTCTGTTGATCCTCCTTCCTAAAGCTCCCACAAGCCTGGACCCAATTACTGAGGTCTGGCCAACGCGAGGGCCCCACCCAGCAAAGCAGTTGCATAACCCTGGCAGGATTGAGGAACGCCCTTTTGACAAACACTCGCTCCTCACCTCCATCTGCAGAGAATCGGCCCTGCTCCGTCAGGCTGCCTGCAAGGCCGCCCCCGCCGGGGGTGCCCTCAAACCAAGGCTCTGGGGAACACAGGCCCCTCGGCCACCTGCTCTGCTCCGTCCGCACTGAGGGATCCTGACTCTTCTGGTAATTGCCCGGCCCATGTCTTGGGTTCTTTGAATGACTTGGCAAATATTAGTTCCCGGTCCACTTCATTCATCCTTTCTTCTTTCAGTCAAGGAACACTTATTGAATGGGCAGAACACCGTCCTAGGCACTTAGGGAGCCCTAGTCACTGCCCTCTGCTTATGGGAAGACAATAGTCTGGTCTGTTTAGAGCTTGGGAGATACTGGGGCAGAGTAGAAGGAATATTGGATCTTAAGGAAAGGAAAATGGGTTCAAATGTGACTCTTCGTCTTTATAGAGTTGAAGGGAGGGAGGTCAGACTGGATGACTTCTAAGGTCCCTTCTAACTCTCATCTAAGGTCTCTGGTTTCTCCCAAGGTCAAATCAAACTGTTTGATAACTGCAAACATTCTTTTGGGGGGAGTTTGGGGGGAGTCTGATTTAATCCAGAAAAGGCAGAGAGAGACAGAGACAGAGACAGAGAGACAGAAAAGACAGAGACAGAGAGAGAAAGACAGAGAGAGAGAGAGAGACAGAGACAGAGACAGAGACAGAGAGAGACAGAAAAGACAGAGACAGAGAGAAAGAGAGAAAGAGAAAGAGACAGAGACACAGAGAGAAAGAGAGAGAAAGAGAGAGAGAGAGACAGAGAGAGACAGAGAGAGAGAGAGAAGAGAGAGACAAAGAGAGTGAGAGAAAGAGAGAGAGAGGAGGAGAGAGAGAGAGAGAGAGAGAGAGAGAGAGACAGTGAGAGGGACAGAGAGAGAATGTGTGTGATGGACCCCTTTGGAAATAGCTGAAGCTGATGTATCTCTGTTTAGTATCATATTTTAAAATACATAATATGAAATACATAAGATTACCAAGGAAACAAAGCTGTTTTCCCATCCAAATTTCTGGTCCCCCTGAAATCTATGCAAGACCCCAAGATCCCCTGCCCTGGAAGAGAACCCAATAATAAGTCAAGTGAAACTCTTGATTTCTATGATCTCACCTGATCCTCCCGACACCTACAGAGGCGGAGGCTGCCACTGTCCCCACATGAAGGACGAAGAAACTCCGGGAGAGCAGAACGTCCCATCCCTCCATTTATTAGGTGAACGACTGAACTTCACCCAGAGATGGCAAATGACCAGACTGAGCTCACACAGCTAGTCAGGGGAGGTCAGCCGGGCTTTGTGCTGGCATCGGCCACTTTCTGCTATAACTCTGGTCTCAGAGTCAGTGTCTGAGGCAGGAGGGAGCCCAGGCTTCCCTGACTTCCCAGTCCGGCCTCCGGCCTCTGTGCTTTTGTATTTCCTGACATTTCTCAGGCTAAGAAAGCGAGCCCTGCTGGGGTTCAGATTGCCATCTGGGGAAACCCCTGAGGGTTCGCGTCCCTTTGAAACTCTGGGTGTGTTAGGGACACATCTTAGGCCCTTGGCCAGATAAATCCTGGGCACACACTCCCCAAATCTTTGGCCAGTGTTGGACAGAGCAGGGCAATAGATGTCACAGCCACAGTTTTAGACGTGGAAGAAACCTTAGAGTTTATCTAACGCCGAGCTTTTTAAACCACGTATGGCAACTCCATATAGGGGCCATGTAACTGAATATGGGGGCTGGAAAATGATGATTTATTATCAGTAAATGTTTGATTTTTAACCCCATTTTTATTAAAACTTTTTATTTTCAAAACATATACATGAATAATTTTTCAACATTAACCCTTGCAATGGGGCAGCTGGGTGGTGCTGTGGATAGAGCACCCGCCCTGAAGTCAGGAGGACCTGAGTTCAAATGTGACCTCAGATACTTAACACTTCCTGGCTGTGTGACCCTGGACAAGTCACTTAACCCCAATTGCCTCAGGAAAAAAAGTTAACCCTTGCAAAACCTCGTGTTCCAATTTCCCCCCCCCCTTTCTCCACCCCCTCCCCCAGATGGCAAGTAATCCATCTCATTTGATCCACAGGGTACAGGTGTTGTTATTATCCCCATTTTACAGATGAGGAAACTGAGGCAGATAGATTTGTTCCTCTGAGTCTCTGAGCTCAGAGGTGAATTCAGGTCTTCCCGACTCTAGTCCCCGGTGCTCCTTCCACAGTGTCACAAACAAGAGGCCACAAAGATAAATTTTGAGTCTTTGCACTTGACTTCCGCCAAAGGGACCATCCCTTCCCTTCCAGGAGTGAATTTGCTTTGGCCGCTCATGTTTCTCAGGGATCAGTAGCTACTTTAGGCCCGAGGCCGTGGCGCTTATTGACTAATAAAGGTCTCTCAAGAAAGTGCCCATGTTGGAGGGTGGGATCCTGGGACGCGAGGGAAGTTGGGAATCTGGTTGGTTTCTGTGTCGAGTTTGGTTCCTGTAAGTAGCTCCCAGTTGGCATTGAGGAGGGGGAGACTGGCCAAGCTTTGTGAGGGATGTTCCCCCGGCATGGCCCGGGCTGGTTCAGGGAGGCTGAGCAGCTCCCAGCGCCCTCTCTGCCGTCCCTGCCCGCAATGGTCGGGAGTGAAGTTGCTGCCTAGTTAAGGGCATTAACAATGTAACTAATGGAATCCCGGAGGGCCTGAAGGTCAAGTAAGTCGCTGCGGCAATGAGAGGGGATGATCAAGGAACTGGGGGATGGAGGGGCCTTCGGGCCCAGGGAGCCCAGGAAGCGCCAGATGTGGAAACTGGTGGGAGGTGGCCAGAAGGAAGGTGTGTGTGGTGGGGGCGGGCAGTGGAAGGGACTCAGCACAGAAAGCTGCGCTCCCACTGAGGATATGCTGCTGCCCTGGCCAAAGCATCACTGGGCATTGATTAAGCACCTACTGTGTTCCAGGCGCTTCCCTGGGGAAACAAAGTCACTGAATCAAGCAAGGCAAGTGAGCCTCACATACTATGTGTGTGTATTTTATATGTGTGTCTACACACACACACTCTCTCTCTGTCTCTGTCTCTCTTTCTCTGTCTCTCTCTCCTTCTCTCTCTCTCTCTCTCTCTCTCTCTCTCTCTCTCTCTCTCTCTCTCTCTCTCTCTCTCTCTCTGTGATTTCATACTCCTAGGGAGCTTCCAGTCAGGAAATTCCCTCTAAATTCTAGCTGGCATCTCACTTTATAACCAGGGGAGTCATAGAGTTGAGTGGAGCACTGGGGATTAAGGATTTACTCAGATTAATTGAATCCGGGTCAATCAGAGGCAGTATCTGAACCCCTGCCTCCCCCCAGGCCAGGGGACCCCACTGCCTTTGCGGATACATAGATACAGGTACACAATAAATGTATTTCTACATAGTTAGGAATGGCTAGAACAATATTTGTTACTAGTTATTTTTTCCCAACGTGAGGGAGGAGCTGACAGGGAGAGAAAAGAGATTGGTGCTGATTTGAAATAAAATTTAATTTATAAACAGCAAGTAAGTTCAAGGTAATATTTCTGGAAAGGAGATAATAGCCGCTGGGCAGAGTGTGGTGGAGGGGGGTGACTCCCCGATAACTGTTTCCTCAAAGGCCAGGCCCAAAGCGTGGGAGCCTATTCTGAATTTTCCAGTCTTTCTGACGGTTCCGTTGACAGACAACTTGTCTTTCTCTCCTCTGGACCTCTCTGGAGCCTTTTATTCTAGGTGCAAGGTGCCCCTCCCGAGGTATCATCAGGCCTTTGATCTCCCTGAAACTGCAATAGCCACAGAGGGAGAGAGGCGGGGTGGGGGAAGAGAGATACAGAGACACATGGAAGTAGAGAGACAGAAAGAGAGACAAAGAGAAAGAAAAGAGAGATAGAGACAGAGACAGAGGAACAAAGAGAGACAGAGATACACACACAGAGGCAGAGACATACAAAGACAGAGACAGAAACACACAGAAAGACAGAGACATATAGACAGAGATAGAGACACAGAGAAAGACAGAGACAGAAAAAGATATAGAGAGACACAGAGATATGGAAAGATACAGAGAAAGAGACAGACAAACACCCCCACACAGATAGAAACATAGAGAGAGAGAGACAGAGAGAAAGAAAGAGAAATAGAGAGAGAGAGAGAGAGAGAGAGAGAGAGAGAGAGAGAGAGAGAGAGAGAGAGAGAGAGCACAAATCCTCCAGGAGACCTATCTCACAGCTGGCTTGTTATCAGCTTATGTGGAAATCAATTGTTGTGTAGGAAGTTGTGAGAAAGTCAAGAAGGGACCAAGCTGAACCCCTGGCCATCGGGCTCCCTAGGACTCCTGGCTCACCTGCTGCTTTTGTGGCCCAACCCGACACGTCTACTCTTGTACTCTTTGCAGAGCCAGGAAAGGGAAAGGAAGAAAAGGGGGAGAGGTGGTGGAAGGAAAGAGCTGGGGTAGGAAAGCAGAGATCAAAGGATCGCAACTTGTAGGCTGGAAGGCACTTGGGATGTCATTTACTACAACCTCTTCAATCTTCCAGATGAGGAAACTGAGGTGAAGGGACTGGGCCTGCGTGGCTCAGAGGATTCTAAGTAGGAAGCTGCAGGGAAGCGCAGGTCTGAGCAAAAAGTCAGTCAAACAAATGAGATAGCTCAGGACTGAGGGGATTTATTTGGGCTGGAATTATTCTGCTGGAAAATGGATATAATTCGTCAAATAAATGCTAGTCTGGATTTTCGGGGTGCTGTCTGTTCTCATACACATCCAAATTGGGGGAGATTCCTCTGGAGAATCACTCGACATCTTCACACTCCCATCAGGCATGGTGTTATGGAAACATCTCCTTCAGATGAGTCAAAGTACCTCTATTTACCCTCCTCCCTCCAACAGAATCCTAGAACTCCATCTGGATGGGACCTCAAAAGCCGGTTGTCCAAGAGTCTTCTCTGGATTAGCCGCCGCCACCGCCACTATTGCACTTTATTTGCAAAATTTGTTATAACCATCATTTTTGGGGGGTCATCATAATAACCCTGGGGGAGAGCTGTAATTTTTGTCCCCATTTTATAGATGAGGAAACAAAGGCAAACCTAGAGTAAGTGATTTTTCTGGGACCACCAGCTTGTAAGTGTCTCAAGGAGGATCTGAATTGAGGTCTTCCTGACACCACACCCAGTGCTCTAACCACTGAATCGTGGTCCTCCATTAGTTTTGACATCCGATGACTTCCTGAGGCAGTTCAGGACTCTTTGCTGTAACAGGACTTCCTACCCTTGTCCCTGCCAAGGAGTTACTAATCTTGTGACTCATTTGTCATGATTATGTCTTTTTAAAAATTCTTTTAAATTTTTAAAAAAAATTTTAGTTTTTCAATTATATTTTTTTATTTTTTATTCTTTTTTAATTATACATGTATCTAGCATGTGCCTTACAAAGCTGGAGCTTCTTTCAGAGCAGGGATTAACTGTCTTCCGTAGCAATTTGAGCACCTTAAAATGGTCAATAAATCTTTACTAATCGACGGATCACCTTATCAAAAGCAAGTAATCCACCTTGGTTACCTTTGTTCCTGACAGGCCATGGCCAAGCCGTCCCCCCATGTGTGACCAGCATGATTCTCTCATATTCCCCAAGGACACTGCTGCTGTCCTGGAGAGGAGGCTCTGTGTCTAGAGGCCGAACTTCCTTTCCAGCTGTGTGGCCATGGTAACCATGTGTGACCAGGACTCTGGGGTTTCCTTGCCCTAAAATCAGGAAACGCCACTTGCATGAATTGGGGGGATGTGGGGGGAGATGCTAAGCATGAGAGAAAGGCAAGTTATCCATTAGTCACAGCCTTCAGTCATTTCCTCCTTTGCTTCTTTGCCAATGGAAAGGCAGCATGGTACAACGAAAAGCACTGGGTGCTGATGTCGGAGGACCCGAGTTCAGAGCCAGATTCTGGCTCTTCAGTCTGTGTGACCTTGGGTAAATCACTGCTCTTCTCTGAGCAATGGGGTCTGAAGTCCCTCCTAGCTCAGAATCTGTGAGACTTTCTCTCTTCTCTGGCTAAGGACCTTTCTACCCTGCGACAGAAACTCCCATGGGGAAGAACTCAGGATGGGATCCCTTCCCCCATCGGCGATCCAGCAGGTGTGAGCTTGTCAGCTGCCTGTCATTGATCCTGGAGGCCAAGAGGTAGGAGTGGGTGGAGCCTTCTGAATCACTTCAGCTTCGAAGACATGGCCACCTGCACAACTATTAATTTTCTTGCAAGCTCCGGATAATCACAAGTCTATTAAAGCTCTCTCCTACCTGGTGCCACGTTACAAGCCGTGTTCCAGGGCAGGAGCCTCTCATCGGAATAGTCACCTGTTGATTATCCCCTAAGAACCAGACACTATAATATAGTCGACCTGCAATGGAGAAGAGGGGAGGCAGTTTGGATTTTTAAAAAATATGCTTCTTGGGTAATCGTATATGGACCAACAGCGCCAGAAGCAACACAATGTACACAAAATCAACAGCTATAAATGGAAAAAAACTAAATGAAACCAAACACTCTAATAATAAGATCAAGTTTGACCCTCCTTCCTTTTTTTTGCAGAAGTGGAGGACTATGGGTTGGAACATTACATGTAACACAGTGTCAGAGAGCTACAAGGCAGAAATACTCAGATCAGGGAAAGACCTTAATTTAGAAAAGTCAAGGTCACCCATTGCAGCTGGTTCTGATTTTTGTCTGACGATGGACTCGGATGGCTTTGGAGGGGAGAATGAGGATGATGATTTGGAACAGCTTCTACCTCACTCAAATCACCTTAAATCTGCTTCACTTAAATCACCCTAGAGAGTCAAGACACTTCCTCGGTCCTCTTCAAGAATGGAAGACAAATAAGGACTGTTATACTCAGTTGATAAGTTAGTTTTACTGGCCTGCTTTCTCCCTCACATCCTTATTATTATTACCATCATTATTGTTGTTATTATTATTATTACAATGAGTGGCTCATTGGGAAAGGGAGGGAGGAAAAGATAGTTGGAAATGAAGTAAATTGCATCATTCACTGATAATAGATACAAACTACATTTGGAGACAGATTATTCTCATCTGAATTTGAATTCTGATTTTCCAGTTTGTTGTTGTTGTTAAATCGATGTGACTCTTTTACTTTGCTTTTCCGGTCCTCCTTTTGTTCATCTGTTTTTGTTTTGGTTTAGTTTGGTTTAAGGTTGGACTGAATATCCTGTAAGATTCTTTTTACTTCTAGATCTGTAATCCAATAAAAAAAACCCAATAATTTTTTAAAAGAAATTGTGCTTTTTTTGCAACAGTGAACTAAAAATTCAAAGCCTCTATAATGATAATTTAATTATAAAATCCCACCCCGATTTTCTGGCTACTTTGGCTTTTGTATCTCTGTGTGTGTGTATATGTGTCAGTTATGGAGAAAACTTTCACTTGCCACACTAGTTGTGGTTGTGAACTTAAGTGGAGAAATATCCAGTGATCAAGGTGGGTTGGTATTGTTAATTTCATATCCTGCAAATATGTATCATTATGGATACATATATATGTACATATATCATATATATGTATCATTCTCTTAGTTAAGAGAATGAGTGTGAAACATATTAGATTATGGTTCTTATTTCAAGCAAGTGTGGAAAGGAAGGAGAGTTTGTAATGACAGACAAAAGAAGAATGATCTGTTTTGTTTCCACCAATATCAGGCAAACCCCAGATGTGTGGAAAGTGCAAACTGATGTCCAAACTAAGGAGAAAATAAAAATTAGAGGAACACATTTTTATTCATCAGGTTGTCAGGTTTTAAAAAATGGTTCTAGGAGGAGTAGAAATAATAATTAGAGCAGAAAACAACAAAAAGGATGCAAAGCCCCAGAGAGGAATATTCACTTGGGTCAAGAGGTTATTGGGGAGATGAATGTGATGGGAATAAGAGGATAATAAGGAGGACTGGCTGGACATTTGGGGTTCATAATAGGTACATAATAGGGGGTGGGAGGGGACAGATGACTGGACCTTCTCTGACAAAACAGCTTTTTGTGTTCAAAGAAGTGATGATGTGGATTAGACGAGAAGTCATCCAGTAATGACAGAGGAAGAAGAGAGAAGTCGTTGCCACTTACTAGGGTTACCAAGGTGCCTATTTGTCACCCTGGTACAAACAACAAAGAAGTCTGCTGTCTCCATAGGGCTTGTATCCAGGATGGGCTGGGAAGCCTGAGAACTGCCAAATCTGATGATCACTAACCATGTCTGCTGATGCATGATGCTCCCAGAAGGGCTTGGAAACACAACAAAGTATTGTGTTTCTGGGTAAAAACCTGGGGACTGCAGCATAGGGGATGCTTTTATGGCTACTGCTGACTGCAAGGAGGAAATTTGGAAGAGAAAGGCAAATTGAAAACACTGAAGAAAATGGCAAAATGAGATATGGATTTCTACTCACCCCCAGTTCAAAATATAGGCAAGAAGAGCTCTTGGTTAATCATGAGAGAATAAAACAAAGTACTGAAATGGGATTTTGAGAATCCAATCAAGAATGGGTTTACAATGAAAAAAAAAAGGGAGAAAAATGACCTAGGTATTATAGAGAATAGAATGCACAATATCAAAGAAAGAATAATGGAAGGTGAGGAATGGAGGTGAGGAGGAGAATCAGTGGTTCACAGGAGATGATCCTTTTTAAAAATTCTTAATTTAAGAGACACTAAATAACTTGGGCAATTCCATACACACAGTAAAGCAGAAAAAGAGAATTGTATCTGAAACTATAGATCTTTCCTTTGTATGGATAACTCCTTTTTAAGTGTGTAGTATATTTATATACTATAATATATTTATATAATATATATACTATATATATGCTATACTACTATATATATATATATATATTTATAGTATATTTAAGTGTATAGTAAATCGAATCCTGCTTCTATTTCTTTCTATCTCTCTTTCTTCTCTCAGCATTAAAAAAATTCTCCATGTCCCTCCTTTTTGTATATTTTTTCTCTGTTCCCCAACCCCTCAAGCCTCTAGCTCTGGAAAAAGAAAATAAAGCCCTTGTAACACATATGCATAGTCAAGCAAACCCCCACCCTTCCCCAAATGAGTTGGGTTCTAAATGGCTTATTTTAGTCCACATATTAAGTCCATCATCTCTCTGAGGAGGGGTGGATAGCAGACCACCGAAAGTCCTCAGAGCTTAACCCAGCCACAAGACTCCTCCTTAATTGGCTTGCCTGGGGGCAGACCCAGCAGGCAGCTTGTGTGAGGACATTCCAGGTGGTCCCTGCCCACCAGACTTCTTGTTATTTGGCTTGTGTGTGCCTGTCCAGGAGGGCTTCTTGACATTTCAGGATGGCCATTGGATCGTGGCACACACACGCTCTCCAATCACCTTAACTCCAGAGGAAACAGCTTGTCTTTATGTGTGTGACCATCCCTTCCCCCTTTTCCAGTTGCTAACTGATGCCCTAAAACAACTCTACCCTGAGGCTGAACCCCCGTGGACAATTATATACTATCCAAATTCATTCCTCCATGATTATCACACTCTCCTTCATTCCCTTCTAATCCAACAGATTTGGAACCCCCAAGTGCCATTGTTCCTATCCCACACTTGTTTACCCACCATTGATCATTTCCTTATTCCCATCCCCCTCAACCCAACCCTCCAACTTCCCCTTCAAAAACTGCCTGTCCCTTCCACTGTGCTCTCTAGAATGCCTGCTCCATAGGTAATACACTTGTTTTCATTTTCAATTTTTTCCTTTCCTACTTAATCCTTTCATCTTTTGGTTCTCACTGAAACCTGGCTCCCCCTTAAGTCCCCTGGACTTCCCTGGCCACCCTTTTCAGCAATGGCTGCCTTTTCTCCCCTCGCTAGTCAAAGTAGGGAGCTTGAAATACTCTTGCTTTCCATTGCCCCTTCCTTGTTCTCCTTCTACCTTCATTAACTCAATCATCGCTCTTCCTTCAAGGTTCATGGAATCCCCATTGATCACTCAAGTAAGACTGGGGGTTGCTGTGTACCTCCACAACTCCTTCTTTCCTTAATGAAACCACTGCCTTGTTCTCAATTTCTCTCTCCTCCTCAAATCTTTCCCTCATTCTAGGGAACTTCTACATATGATACTCCCTGTAACACCTTAACCTCCCAGTTCCTCAGGTCCCTAATTTCCTACGATCTGCTCCTCCACCTCATGTCAGCTGCATATGGAGAGGGTCACGCTCTTCACGCTATCACTCACAAATGCCCCGCCACCATATTTATGAACACTGAAGTTCCTTTATCCAAACACACTCTCTTGAAATCCTACATCATCCTGTAGGTTATTGTCATCTATGTCTTGCAATTACCAAACCTGGTTTTTTTCTCCTCACTGGGCTCTCCAATCCTTCCCCCTTCAGCTCTTTTCCAAGGCTATCACCCCAAGCACTGGCCCCATTTTCCCACCTATCCAATTTGATGCCCTTAGTGAACCAGATCAACTTTCTAGCCAAGTCCTCCTACCTCTATGACTGTTCCTTCTCAGTTTCCTTTATTGAACAGATCTTCAACCAGGTCATGCCTATTAATTGTGGGTGTACTCAAAGGCACCATCCTGGGCCTTTTTCTCTTTTCCCTCTGTTCTTTTTCACTTGGTGATTTCATCAAATCCCATGGCTTCCATCATCAAAGCTATACAGATGATCCTCAGATTTATGTTTCCATTCCTAACTTCTCTCTCAACCTTCAATTTGTCTATTGGAAATTTCAAACAGTATCTCATAGACATTTTCACTTGTGAACTCCTTGAGAACAAGGACTGGTCTCTCTCTCTCTCTCTCTCTCTCTCTCTCTCTCTCTCTCTCTCTCTTTCTCTCCTTCCTTCCCTTTCTCCCTTTTCCTCTCTCTTTCTCTCTCTCTCTTTCTTTTCCTCCTTCCCTCTCTCCCTTTCCCTCTGTCTTTCTCTCCCTCTATCTTTCTCTTTCTTCTTCCTTCCCTCCTTCCCTCTCTCCCTTCCCCCCTCTGCACCACCTTTCTCTCTCCCCCTGTCCCCTAATACTTAGCACAGTGGCAGGCTTAATGAATGCTTGCTGACTAACAGATTGGCTTTAGAATCATATTAGTCACGGCATTCATTAGTATTCTCAACTATTTCAAATTTGTTTCCTTATAATATTGTTGTTTTCAATAGATTCTACTTCTTGTTCTGTTCATTTCGTTCTGCATCAGTTCATACAGGTTTTCCCAGGGATCTCTGAAACCACACATTTCCTCATTTCTTATGGCACAAGTTATTTGATTATAAATAACATCATTTATTTAGCTGTTCCCCAAATGACAAGCACTCTCTTAGCTTCCAGTTATTTTTAGCAACAGAAAGGACTGCTATAAATAATTTTGTATGGGTGAATTTTTTTTCCCATTTTCTTTGAACTTCTTGGGATATAGAGCTAGTAGTGGTATTATTGCATCAAAATTTGGTCATGAGTTGGTAAATGGTTGGGTATAGTTCTGAATTGTTTTCCAAAATGTATTGGTGTTTTTCTCTTCTTTAAAATAATAATATAATAATAAGATCCAAAATCACAGCCAGGTGATAAAAGTTTCAGATCTTTTATTGTGTCCTTCAATATAGCTCGGTTAGCTCAGGGCTATCTCTCTGTTTGGTTCCAAGAGCTCCCTCCAAATGTCTCCAAATCCAAAGGTTTGTCCTTCCGACTCCAGCCAGCAACAAGGTAGAAGATACGCTCAATCTCTCTTGCCTCAGAGATAGGGCTTGTAGGCTTCCTCCCAGAGTGCTCCTCTCCGACCCCAGTCAATGCTCCCAGAAAACTCTTTCAAGCTCTAAGAGCTTCCTGTATATATATGATCTCCCAAAGGTTAACTCCTCTTTCTGGAGAGAGAGGGATTCTGGGTTATCTCCCAGAGTGCTCTCTGGCCCTAAGGGAGGTGTAAATTCGGATATCTCTTTCTAAACCCTGAACTCTCCCAAACGTGTGAACTCCATTGAGTACTTAGATACTTATGAACTCTCTAAAGGTGTGAACACAAGCATTGTTTCTATCAGTTATACTTAGTGCTTTGTTTCAAGTTCTGGCCCAAAATATCTTCTTCTAAGAGCAAATCAATCATGTTGAACTATGCCAAATTGGATAATTATTGTCTCTATCAACTCCAATGGCTTAACACTTTGTAAAGATTCCAACAAAAATGGACAATCCAATTCAGAGCTCCATTAACAATGCATTAATGCTCCTGTTTTTCAACCTTTACCATTTTTCCTTTTTTTTATCTTTGTAAATCTAATATGTTTTTTCATTTGTATTTCTTTATTAGTTATTTGTAACACTTTAAAAATGTTTGTTAACAGCATGGATTTCTTCCTTTGAAAACTGCTCATTCACACTCTTTGGCTATTTATCTATTGGGGAATGGCTTTTAGTCTTATGCATTTGAATGAGTTGTTTACATACCTTAGATATGAGACCTATATCATACATCCTTACTACAAATATTTCCCTGCATTTCTCTGTTTTCTTCTTATTTTAATTGCATTGCTTTGGTTTGTGTGAAAACTTGAAACATTTTAAACATAGAGAATTGTCAGTTTTATCTTTAGTTATCCCCTTTGTCCCCTAATTCATAAATCATAAAGATAATTTCTCCCTTGTCCCTCTAATTTGTTTTTAATTTATTTTTATATCTATCATCTATACATTAAGAGCTTATCTTGAGGGGCAGCTAAATGGCACAGTGGATAAAGCACCAGCCCTGAAGTCAGGAGGATCTGAGTTCAAATCTGGTGTCAAACACTTAATACTACTTATCTGTGTGACCCTGGGCAAGTCACTTAACCCCAATTGCTTCAGAAAAAAAAAAAAGAGCTTATCTTGGCAGATATTCAGAATTGTCAGTTTTATGTTCAGTTATATCCTTTATCCCATATTCATAAATCATAAAGATATATTACTTACTGAGACTTGGCCAGCTGGGATTCATGAGTAGAACACGACTGTGGCCGGACTCTGGCCTTATTCGAAAGGGAACATGATGGGGTGGGGTGAGATAATATTGTTTACTGAGAATCTGTTATGCTCATGAGATATCCAGGATATGGAAGGATGAGGGAGAACATTTGGGTAAAAAGCAAAGGTGGCTTTAATGGAAGCACTTTTGTTGTGGGGGCACAAATCAGAAGAGCTGGACAGAGAAGGAATTAAATGAAAAATGTGGGAAATGATCACAAACCAGACACAGCCCATAATATTTTAGTATTGGAGAACTTCAAGTATTAAGACATCTTCTGGATCTCTGTTCTCTCAGTCTCTCTTTTTCCTTTCTCCCCATCTCTCTCCTCCCTTCTCATCTGATAAATAAGTTAATTGTTTCAGTGATAAATTCATCCTTTAAGAATTGGAGAAATGGCCAAACAACAACAGCAACAACAAAACAATCCTGTGCTTCTCAATTGGATTCTGACCAATAAGGGGAAATTTATGCTCAAATCAAAATAAGAGAAAAATGATGATAAAGACAGTCACCACTTATGAAGGATTTTATGATTTCTAATGTATCTTACATTTTGTTTCACTGAATTCTCTCAACAACCCTGTCATATATGTCATTTGTCCAGAGTCACATAGTGACTGTCATTGTGTCACGTACTAGTCAATGACTAAGGCAGGATTCAAATCTAAGTCTTTACAACTCCACATCACTATTAACTACACTATAAAAGACAGGAGCTTGGGGGATTAGTGACCATTTTATTATAGAGTTCATGAATATTCCCAGAAGCTCCATTTTCTCCAGATAATCCCAGTCTGACGACCAGAAGGCCCACAGATCCTCCTTGGGTCTGTGTAGGTTTACACTGAGTCAGACAAAGAGATCTGGGGCCACTTATAAACTCATCGATCTTGAGTGAATCGGATCAAGCAGCACACGAGCCTTTGTAGAATTCTTTCGGGGTTGGGGGCTGGATGAAGGTCCATTTATCAGTCTCTCTACACATTTCCCCTCCCCTTTGGGGTGAAAGAGCCTGATCTAGCCAACATGTACCAGATATGGCCCTTGATCTTTGAAGACTCTTGAAGACCCGGAAAGAAATCACAGGCCTGAAGGATGGCAAGTATTTTCTCAATTTTCCAAATGGGAAGAATGTGGAAACTATAAACCAAAAGTGAGTGAGCTGGACTTCTGTTCCCGGGAAAATTCTAGGAAATATTTTTTAAGAGGACAATCTATTAGCATGTGGAAAGGGAAGGGTGATTCCCAAAAGCCAGCTTGCCTTCATCCCGAGGAAATCATGCCATATTGACCATATTTCCTTTGTTGATTAGGAAACTAAAGAAATAGTTTGAGGGAAGCTGAATATATCTAATATACTTAAATTTAGCATAACGGTTATCTCCTGCTGTTTTTGTGACAGGCAAAGAGATGAGGTGTCCTTGAGAGTACTGGTGAATAGGTTCAGAAAGGGTGGATTTTAAATGGCTTGGATATAGATGGGGTGGTGGGGGAGGATAGGAGGAATGGCTTGAGGAGGAACCCAGAAACTTGTCCTTGGTCTGGTAACGGTCAACATTTTAATCAGGGACTTGGATTGAGGTCAACCAACCCTCATTTCTTAGATATTTACAACACAGACACTAAGCCAGTGGGTGGAGGAGCCCCCAAAGCGAATGGAACATAATTTGTGCCTTTTGGGGCCTTCAAAATCATATTCCATGTTGAAAAATGTTTTTTTCCAGATTTTCAGATGGCAAAAAAACAACTGAAGAGGAAAGTCAATGAGACGGAGGGCAGAGCTGAGATCCAGGGAGGTCAGAGTAAAAGATCAAATCAATGGGCTGAAATTTAGTCAGGAGTTCCATACTGAGTTTTTTAATGGGCTTCATAAATACAAAATGGGGGTGATAGATGACAAGAAAACACCTTCTGTGGAAAAGATCTAGGAACTTTCATATGCAGTAAATTCAATCAGAGATGAAGGTCTGATCCCCCTATCATCAGCAAACATAGCAAGGCTACCTTAGATACATTGGAAGAAATATAGTATCCAAAATCAGGGATGGAAGAGAATGGTCAGAGTCTTCCATGGGCAGGCCGGCAACTCTGGATGTTAGTTTTAGGAAGTTTTGGAAGTTTTAGGAAGAATTGGGAAATATGTGCAATCATGGAATCATACAATCATGGAGACTTGGAAGAAGCTTCAAAAGCTCTCTAGCCATTTTTCAACACTAATAATAATACTCATACCAAGGGAGGTTACGTGTCACGCCCAATGTCACCAGGATGGTAGGAGAGTGGGGGACGTGCCGTAAGGGGCTTTGCCAAAATATCTGGGGACCGTCGGCCCAGAGGAGATGTGACTTGGGCAGGGCCTGGGAACTGCTTCCTCCCTGAAGGACCGGGCTGAGGCTTTAGAGCTGTTCTGGTCAGTCCTAGAGAACAGATTTAGGAGCAAAGGGGGGAAGTTGGTGAGAAAAGGATTTCATCCTCAACTCGGGGAAGACTTTTCGACCCTCAGAGACGGACAAAGGTCATGGAGACCCTCTTGCAGATTGTCTTGACTAGCTGGAGCCCAGCTTTATTGCGAAGGCCCTAGGCTCCAGGAAACCCCCGAGTCTCCAGCCTTGGACTACTTGGCATCCCGGGTCCCTGGTCATTGACTCAGACTCCACAGGGCTGTTCTGGCCCCTGCCCACGTGAGAACCTGACGACTGCGGCCATCCCCCTGTCTCCTGGCTTAAGAAACCTCAGACTCTTGTGGCTCTGGAGGACAGAAGGGACATTTCAGAGGGAGCCGGACAGGGAAAATCACAGCTCTCTGTCCCTGGTATTCTTGCTGATGTTATCCCCACTCCCAGTAAACTCATGGAGTTTGGAGCTGGAAGAGACCTTCTGGATACCCTGGAGCAACCCTTTATGTTATAGGGAAATGAATAAGATCCAGAAAGTTTGGTGATTTTCCCACCCAGGAAGGAGTCAAGCTGGGATCCCAATCCAGAGCCCGGGACATCACCCTGTACTTTAGATCAGTCCCAGATGCAGGAGCAGGGAGTAAGGATCCCTTTCAGTGTGTGTGTGCAAGGGCTTCATTGCCATTCATGTGCCAGACCCTTAATGGAGCTCTCGCTGGTCTGGCAGAACCAAATACACCTCAGAGAAGCGGTGGGAGAAGAATTTGTGAACAGTTTGCTTGGTTTTCAAATCGGAGGATCTGAGTTCGAATGTCACTCAGGCTCACTCCAGATGTGAATTTGGGCAAGTCACTGACCTGTTTCCTTCCCTGTAAATGGAGAAGAATCGGACTAGATGATCTCTAGGTGCTTTGTCCCTTGCCCGGCGCCCTCCTCCTGCCATACCCCTGAGCAGCTTTGTGCAAAGCCCCATCCCTGGCCTTCTGGGACTCCGGCTCTGGACTGTTCCAAGGCAACCAGGGCAGAGGGGGCCATGGCCCTCGAGCCAGATCACCACCTGCAGACCCTCCCTCTGGGGCCAGGAGCAACGGTGTGTGCACTCTGGCTGCTTGGGACGCCGCTCCTCCGAGCTTTCAGCAAGGGGGGATCCCCTGCTGAGAAAAGGAGCTATTCCCCTTCCAAAATGCCAGGATAACGGTCATAATAGGTGCATAAAGCAGGGTGTCCACAAGGCCATTCTAAATAGGCTGGGGGTTGTGTGTGAGTGTGTGTGTAACAGAGCCTTAAAGTGGAAGGGAAGCTTCTCGCCAGGGATTGGTGGGTGCCAGGTTAGCGGGCAGGGCCAGCGGCTAACCCAAGGAGCTCATGGTGTCAAGGTCAAAGTGGCGAGGGCAGCTTTCCACGGCTCAGTTCGCTTCAGCCGCTTCTTGACAATAGATCATCTCCTATCATTTGGTCATCTTGGTAAACACAGGAGAAGGTGGAAGAGGCTGTACCCATTACACAGCTCATTGACCACAGAAGCTCTTCAAACCAGGAACTCTCCTGGCAGATGCTCAGGGGGGAATATTCAGGCCAGCACAGGCCCAGATCCTTCCCAGAGCCGCGGTTTGTGGCAGAGGAGGCTGGGCGGGAGCTGGGGGGACCTGTGTCCAAAATCCGGCTTCGCACACATACCAGGTGACCATGGGCGAGCTATGACCCCTTGGAACCTCGAGTTCTTTACCTGTAAATGGCAGTAATCGTCTGCCATCTCATTCTGTAATGCCGTAAAGCACTTGGAAAATCCCCGATTATTAGTTACATTTATTCTTATAGCTCTAGAGCTAGGAGAGTTCAGAGACTGGTCTCCAGAAGAGAAGCTGAGGTACAGGGGAAGGTAACTCGGGAAGTAAGTGGGGGGGCTGGGGCTGGAGCCCGAGGTAACTCGGGGAGTAAGTGGGCTGGGGTTGGAGCTCTAGGTAACTCGGGGAGTAAGTGGGGGGGCTAGGGCTGGAGTCGAGGTCTCCTGGGTTCAGAGGCAGCCCTCTTTCCAGTGCACTGCATTGCTTCATGACATGTAGGTGACAGAGTGTTTAGGACCCGGAGGAAGTAAGGTGCTTCAGCCTTGTGACTATGGGCAAGCTGCTCAAACTCAGTTTCTTCTTCCCTAAAATGGGCATAGTAATCTCTGCAGTGCCCACCTCAAATGTGATGATCTAGTCAAAACCCTGGGTAAGTGTTAGGTCTGGAGAGAAAAGTCATTAACCATCTTACTCTTATTAGTCTCTTCGCCTTCTCGGCCCAGCATCCACAACTGTTGAACCTTAGTTTGCTCCAAAGCAAACGGCCTTTCCAAGGTCCCTTCCAGCTTGACAAATCTGTTCCGTGCTGGGAAATGATGCTCAAGGCCCACCCCAAACTTCCTTCCCCTCTCCTGGGTTTCCAAGGAGAAACAAGTCACACAAATGGCCGTGTTGGGCTCAGAGGCACCAGGCTGACGCTCAATTTGCTGGCCTCAGGGAGGGCTTGTGCCCAGGAGCTCCAATATTAGGCTGAGAACGATTTACTGGCCCCTGGGATTGGGCAATAGGGTTTGCTTTTGCAATAGAGTATGATGCAACAGCAAGAGCGGCGACTTTGAATCAAGAGAACTGGATTCTAATTCTGGCTCTGCTACTAATATCACTTTAGTTTCTCCTGGGGTCAGTTTCCAGACCTGTAAAATGGGGGTGATGATCATATTTTAAAAAGCTTCCACACAGGTTTTTGTGAGGATCAAGTAGAATGTCAGGCCTTTGCTACTGAAAAAGCAAGAACAGATAATAAAAAATATATATATATATATATATATATACATCTTCCTAATATGGACAAAAAGATGGGAGACCACTAGGGCAGAATGTTGCATATATTTCCAGAGGTAGTCAGTGAATCAGATGTTTTTACTTAACTGTTCTTTGTTACAAGGGTGGGATCTATATAGACAAAAAACTTTTTTTGGGGGGGAGGGTAATTTTAAGAAATGACTGATATAAAAATAAGAATAGTTCTGGAGCAAAAGAGATATACTTCCTATCTCTCGGCCGAAGGATGGGCCACTACTGGAGCACAATGTTGTATACTTTGTTGTATTCAGTCAGCCGATCAAGAGTTTTTACTTAATTTCTTTTTTTTTTCTTTTGGTTAAAAGGCAGTTTCATTGGTGATGATGGTGGAAGAGTATTTTCCAAAATGAAAATGAATGATGCAACACTGTCATCAATAATTTTTTTTTAATATAAGCTCCTTGAAAGCAAGAATTGTTTTTTTCCTCTATTTCCCTAGGACTGAACCTGGCATCCAGTAGGCACTTACCAAGAGTTGGTTGACTGACCGATCATTAAATGAAATAGATCTCAATAAATCGGGCAGATGTTTCCCTGGGAATCTGAATACCCAGACATACTCCCCTACTTACTTGTTACAGAATGTTGGATAAGTCATTCTGGAGCTTCCTGGACTATCTTATCTCACAGATTATTGTGAGTTACATGGGCAAAAATCAGCGTGAAATATTTTTTTCCGGCAGCAATCAAAAAACAAGGTATTAGTAATGCCGGTATGGCAAAATCTAGTTTACTTTCAATCTTTAAAAATCCTTCACTTTCAGATAAGTGAGCTCAAGAATAAAAATGGGAACCTTTCTGGAAAGGCAACTCAGACGACTTCAGTTAGTATCTTGAAAGAAAATAAACTAACAGGGCAATGGAGTGGTTCTGATTAAGCCATTTGTAGCAGCACATTACATTGCATCTGGAATGAGATGTGGGTGGGAAATCTCTGGAAGCATTTCTTCTGAGACTTGGATCTTATGAAACTTATTCCATGAGAGCAGGTTGACCAAAGGAAGCTTGGAGGCAACAGATTAAATTTTTTTGTTTATTTGTTTAGGTCTGTAACCAAAACTCTGTAGGATTAACCAAGGTCATATGTAACACAATTGTTTTAAGAAAAACCTAACGAAAATCTCCTTTTAATCTTAAAATTCAAGACAGTTTTACTTAGGAGTTTACTTATTAGTTTAATTAAGAGAGGCCACCTAAAATATTTTTTCTGATAACAAGCTGGGCACAAGTCACAAAATTAATTTTTTTTAAAAGCACTTATTTAAAACCTACTGGCTGTGCAGAGAATGCATTTTTTTATTTGTCTATAACTCTGAAATATACTCAAAATTCATTATTAAATATAAATAACTCAGGCCCACATGATTTTTCAAACATAAATGTTTACTAACATAAATAGCTTAATAAACAAAGGGTACAAGATTGTTGTTTTACTATGTACAATAGATACAATATGTACATGAGGAAATGTTTTCTGCCTACAAGACATCAAGCCATCTCATTTTTTCCAAAAGAGATCATGGAACCTTCTTCTTATGGAACCATTCATCATAGTTAAGATGATCTAAAATGGTCATCGGTGCCTCAGGGTAAGAAGAGGGACTGGATCAATGGCATGCAGTATTCAATCTTTGAAATAGAGATGTATTTAAATGTCAGCTCCAGAGTTCCAGTTTATCTAAAATTACATTACATACTATAGGCTGTTTTAAAAATAAAGACATAAAGGGAGGAGGACTCCCAATGATATTCATACTTATTTAATCAGATAGCTCTTTCAATAGGGCAAAATCTAAACCCCTTAAAGGTGGTGAGGGGGTATATTTACAATATCTCCCTCTGTCACCTACTATCATGCCCTATATTTTAATTACTGTTGAGTGAATTTTCATTATCAGAAAGAAAGCATTTATAAGACTGAATGCATATCACTTCTACTTATTCCTACACTAATAAATGGTTTCAAATTCCACCACGATTTGGAGGCGACTAGATTTCTGAAGGCCACATAAACCAAGCACAAGCTTTAGGTCTAGCTTGTCTGTCACGTGAGGATGAGAAGTTTGGAGAGCTGGTGGATCCCTATCACCACAGCTGACCACCAAGTGATAATTTTTCAGCAATAGTCACTCATGACACAGTTGAAAGCAGAGAGGGATTTTAATGTTTATCACCCATACAGTTTAAGTCCTGGTTTCACAGAGTATTGACATCTAGAACAGGATGACTTGAAAAAAATCAAATACTTCAGAACAATTTTCTATTCTGTCAATTACTATATATCTTAGGCTTGACAGCCAGCAACAGATGACAGTATTTGGGTGATTTTGTTGACACGTATGCCCAAGATCCCAAGTCCCTGGTCTTGCAACAACAAAGAGCATCATCATCATTTTTTTTCAGGGAGAAACAGAAAATCTTGAAAAATGTCTTCACAACAAACTTATTTTATCTTTTTATTAAAAAAATAAATAAGATATACAAGCGTTTTTCTGGAGATGGGAAGGGAGGAATGAATGAATGAACGAGTGTCACATAATCAAACACATAAGGAAAAGCTATTACAATTACAAAGAACATTGGGAATCACTGTTCTGCCAAAGCGAGTGCAAGTGTTTCTCAAGTTTTCAGCCACATGGAGACATTTCACGGCCGTGAGCAACCATGTATTGAATTGGCCGGAACAGAAAAGTCAGTTGTGTAGAAGCCCTGTCCAATGCTCGTTCAGGTCAATTCAATGAGAAATCAGTACACATATAACTTTGCTTTTACATAACCTGAAAAACTGGGTGCTGTTTAATTGCTTTTTAATGCACGGGGTGGGGGGGGGGAACCTGGTGTTGGAAAGATTCCTAAAGTGAATCCCTTTGCCAATCCTATTTGATCTGTTCTTAATCGATCCGTATCTTCATCTACCAGATTTACCTAAGGTGGAGTACATGTGCAGTCAGTCCCCACCTCTCTGTGGCAGCTGCACGTTCCCTTAATTAGCTGAACCCCAACAAGGCTGTGTTTCTATATTTAAGTAGTGTGAAAAGCTGGGGTCACACCGTGGGTGCCTCAGAGCTTCCTTTACATTGGAGAAAAGCAACCTCGAGCTAAGAGTTAAAATCATCCCCTTTCCCCTAATGGCCCCAAACCAACAATTGGAGTTCCTAATATCAGCACTGCTGGGCTTTCTTTCCCAAGCAGAGCTGACATCTCTGCAGGAGAGGGCTTGGGCCCTGAGTCACAAAGGACGTCCAAGGATGGGGAAGCAGGAGCTCAGGGCTGCTCCGTGGACAATGCTAATACTGCCTCTGATTCTGAGTCAACGGACCATCGATTTTCTTCTTCTGTTTGTGGCTGGCGAAGGAGATGGGAGATTTCTTTCAGTGATTTCTAACAAAGCAATGCTGACACTGCTATGTCACTGACTAGAAAAGAGTTTGGCTAGTGACCAACATTTTCTCAAAGCACTGACAATTCTGGTTTTCCATGGAACCCTGGATGACTTTCTTTAGAAACCCACAGAATTCTATTGGACCTGGTTATCAATCTATCGACCAATCAATAAACATTTATTAAGCGCCTACTATGTGCCAGGCACTGTGCTAAGTGCTGGGGATACCAAAAGAGGCAAATGACAATCCTTGCCCTCAAGGAGCTTACAATCTAAACATTTTCTGCTAGCTTGTTCCTCTCACCTGTGTTAACGCGGGACCTGAAACCAATGGTCCATGTTCTTCTTCTGCAGCCTTGACTTCATTATGTCCCTTATTTAATCTCCCTCTGACCTGAGTCATTATTTCTGTACTTCAGTTGCTATGATTAATGTTCCGTTTTCAAAACACTAATAACCCTGAACACACAAATATAAGGGGACAATATAATTGGTCAGACTTTCCAACCAGAGTACATGGAGAACAATTAGCAAATAATCAACCAGCCTGTAATTGGTTATATTTTAGACTTGTGGTTTGTGTATCTCTGAGGTTTCTTAGAAATGTTCTTAATTCCCAGTCATTTTAAAGCTCTGGGGTGAGGGGTAAGGAAGGAAAAACAGGCAACAAAAAAGGAAAAGACAGAATAAGAAAAAAAAAAGAAAAGAAAGGAAAAGGGAGAATAAAATATAGAGGAATATTACAGAGAAAGGAAAGGGAAAGAAGGGAAAAGAGATGAAAAAGAAAGCAGGAAAAAAACCAAAGGTGAAATAGGCAAAAAAGAAAAATAGTAAACAACAAAGCTCTGGGCAATGCCTTCTTTTTAGAACTCTCTTCCCCAACTGCTTCTCCCCTCCCACCCCCAAAATTGGCTACAAATGCTGGACAGGACTTATTTCAAATAATTTAGCAGTATCAAGGATTTTCAAATGGTAACTGTGTTACTGACTTCTTCATACTGGATAACAAAATATGGGTAGCTCTGGTCATCATTAAAAATGACAAAAATCTGAGGCTCAAAGTAATTATCCACGCAGGAGTCATACAGGTCACTGGTTATGCTGTCTGGATTCACTGGAGGTGGTCTTCTCATGTTGTGGTTGCCCACTGTGTATCTTCCAGTTAGCACTTTGGCCAGAAACATAAAATGGACGCCTTTGGGGGACCTCTTAGAGAAGCTGTGGGAGTAGCTCGCCTTCCTTGCAAAGTAACTGCCTTGTCCGAACATGGTAGCATGTTTACCGCAGACACGCGGGTCAAAGTTGTGCTTACAGATGCCATCCACCACATCTTGGGATGTCCCATGGAAGAGATGTCGCTCGTTCATGATTCTGCTAATGTCATTGGCTTTCTTAGACATGTACTCCTTTTTCCTGGTGCAAAGAGGATGGGAGAATTGGAAGAAAAAAGTAAAGAACAGCTTTTAATGGGCAAGATTTAATAAAGGACTTTATTTTTAAATTTCTATACTTTATTAGAAGAACTAAGAGAGGCAGCAACCCATTTAAAAGTAGGGAACAACAAGAAGCCTGTGGTTTAAAGGGAAGAGGCTCTCTATTAGAATCTTACTAAAAGGTACAGGATTGACCTTAAATGAACTAAAAGGACCATCTTTGACTCATAGGAGAATCTACAATTCCTTAGGGCAGAGTTATTAAATAAAATAGAAATAGGACCAATTATCATTATCTCTGTCTTTTTTTCTGCATTTTAATTTCTTTTATTACTATTTGCCAATTACATTTTAATCTGGTTAAGGCTGTACTTGGGTACTGTGGACTGTATATCTCCTATCAGCTAGTGTTTGATACCTCTGTGTTAGGGTATCTGTGGTGTACTTCATCCAAGTGGATGCTTTGGTCTTTATACCTGTAATTCCTAATATAAAATGAAGGGGTGGTTTTGCCTCTGGCTCCAAACATAAGATCTCATGGGATTTTTCTCCTTCTCTATGGATCTTTATCTCACACCTGGGAGTGGGAAACCATCCTCCGTCTTCTTTACTAATCTCTAGCTCTCCTCCTTCCAAACCCTGCTCAGGAAGGCTTCCCTCATCTATGCAATCCAACTCTTGTTTGCTTCTTTAATTCCCGACTTCACAACTCTCAACTTGTATTATATTTAATTTTATTAACTCATATTTGCTATCAAGTCCTCAATTAGTAAATCCGCTGAAAACCAGACTTTCCTGAGTTGTTTTTACTTATTTCCTTCAATTTATTATTCTTTATTATTTCACTTTATTTCACCTTATTTTCATTTTATTTATAAATTTCACTTCAATTTATTATTATTTATGATTCATCCATGAACCCCTCCCTCTTCTTATTCTATACTGTAAGACCCTCACCCAGGGAAGTGGCAGGACTTTGACTCACCTTTTATATTTTTCCCAAAGAAACTGGTTCTGCACTCTCAGTATTTTCAAGATTCTATATTTAATCTCAGGCACAGTCTTATGAAAGAGATTATAAATGGTTCGGTAGCTTTTGTCCTCCTTGGAAACAGGCACTTGGATGAAGTCCTGAGATGGATCCATAGCAATCCAGGTTTCGGGATAGAAGTTGGTGGAGGTAACTACAGACGGACAGAAGAGCTGGGATGAGGCTGTTTCAGCTGAAGGAAGGGGCAATGAGGGCATACCACCGAGGGTCCTGATTTGAAAGAAAAAAGTCTGGGTTTACAACACCGAAACAAACAAGTTTTGAACTCTAATTGGGCAGTCACAAGTAACGTTTTGCCAAAGCGTGAACGAGTTGTTTATAACTTGGTAATTATGTGCCGGCTTAGAATTGGCAAAGCGTGGATGCTTCTTTTTTAAAAGAAAAAAAAGCAGAAGAATGCCGTTTAAAGAAGGGGAATGTAGCCAAGTTGTCTGGGTACCAAAGCAATGATTCCCATTGTCCTGATCTCCTGTCTGTGGATGCTTACTGACTGTGAGACCTGAACAAGTCCAATCTCCTTCCTGGATCGATTTCTTTACCTATAAAACATTCAGTGACCCTGAGGTTCCTCCAAGTATGGGTTGCAGAGCATCTGAAGGAAGGAAGGAGAAGCCTACAAGGCACTGGAGACTCTAAGTTAGAATCATCTTTCATGTATAATCATCACGTGTCTCTTAGGCTTGTCCATTCAAAAAAGTATGTCTCAAGCAAGCAGTGATGGCTTATTGGGTCTCATCAATGATGGCAGGAATGGAGGAGAGCTAAATTGTTCTTAAAATATTTAAATTATTTTATTTGATTACTATTATTATTTAATATTAAATTTAATTTAAAATTAAATCATTTAAAATATCTGTACCAATCATCAAAAATCAGTAGAAATCTGTGATTGGGGACAATTCTAGAACTGAATCTAGAATGGATTCTGAGCATCCTCGTTAGTCCGAGGATTATATCTAGAGTTCCCCCCAAAGCAGCCACAGACCAAAACACACATTAGTGAATAATTAAGTGCCACCTTGGGAGATGGGCACCCCAGTGATATAGCATGACATTTTGAACATCAGGCATAAATCCTTCTGCCCTGGCCATTGTTACGAAATCTCTCTCCAGGCAGCCCAATACATTTCAGCCATGAGCAAGTGAAGACAAGGCTGTTGGAGCTTCAGCAGACTTGTATTTTACATGCTGCTGCAAAGATAACCATCATGGAGTATTAAAGCATGCCTTTTGGGTAAATGACAAGAAAAGATTTCAAATCTTTCCAAACAAGCCATCAACTGATTTTTTTTTCCTATTAGAATAAGGGGGGCAAATGGCACTGAGGGTGGGACACTGAGTAACCTTCCCTTTTCTAAGATTGTATTTTCCCATTTTTTGTTGTTAATTGCTTCAATTTTGTGTTCTTTCTCATTTTCCCCCCTTTTTTGATCTAATTTCTCTTGTGCAGCCAGATAATTGTGGGAATATGTATAGAAGAATTGCACGTGTTTAACAATTTACCATCCAAAGAAGGGGGAAAAGAGGGAAAAAAACATTTGAAACACAAGGTTTTGCAAGGATGAATGTTGAAAATTATCTATGCATGTGTTTTTTTTAATTAAAGCTTTTTATTTTCAAAATATATACAGGGATAATTTTCAACATTCACCCTTATCATATCTTGTTTTCTAAATGTTTTCCCTTCCTTCCCCCCACCCCCACTCCTAGATGGCAAGTAATCCAGTTAGGTTAAACCTGTTATGCATGTATTTTGAAAATAAAGTTTTCTATAAAAAGGCAAGGTGAATTGAGTTGTAGGGGAAGGAAGACAGCGACTTGCCAGAATGATAATGATCTTTAAAAACCAAAGGCATAAAGCTTTTGTAAAACATCAATAAAAAGAGAATAGCAAGTGGGGAAAAGGTGCTGGGTAAATGGAAGGCAGTTTGAGTGCAGTATCTCTAAGGAGGGATGTGTAACATGGAGTCCCTGAGTTGGGTTTTGATAGCTCGCTTTCGATATTACTGATTTCCTTTGAAATCCTATAGATGTCATTTATGCATCCTTCTGAGAAGGGAGTTCAGGGCACCCCCAAAATGGCAGGCAATGCCTTGTGTACAGGGAAGGAAGCCTGGGTGGGGAGTGCCCCTTTTCATTCAGGTCAGTCACTCTCAAGGACTTCCAGGCAGCAGCAACCTGGAGCAGTGGCTGATTTTCGCCTGATTAAGTGCTTACATGTAATCAACCCGCTTAACCGTTTTGAAGAAAGAGGGGGAAGGAAGGGGGGAAAATGGGGAAGAGAGAAAGCCAATGCCCACACCTGGCCCCAGTTTCAGGGCTCAGCAGGAACCGTCACGAGGATCCACACAGACAGGAAGGGCAGGCTTGGCCCTCCCATGTTCAGAGTATTTTCATTCTAGTGAAATGATGTGACACAGGTGGGGCAGCTGGGTATGGGCAGGCACCTAATCCCCAGAGGGGGCACCTGAAACCAGGGTTCAGCCTTTCAGGCTCGGCCACCTCAGACATGAGTCCCCATGAGTGGGAGGCTTGGGAAATGCCCCCAAACCTGAAGACCTTTACTCAATAAAATCAGTCACAGTCATCCCAGAGGCACAAGTACATTGAGTCATCTTCCTCAATGTTGTGGGCTACGGCAAACAAAGAGAAGCAGTCTCTTTTCTCCCAGACGCCCACAGTCTAGCTGAAAGGACAGCCTTCTGCCCCCTTAATGGAAAGACCTGAAGAATGCTTACTTACAAAGAATCCTGGGAACACGGAACTCTAGGGCACAAGGGGGTCTCCACCAGCCAGCGGCGGAGGGCACGTCATCCGTGGGACACAGAATCTACGA
This sequence comes from Sarcophilus harrisii, assembly GCF_902635505.1. Lineage (NCBI taxonomy): Eukaryota > Metazoa > Chordata > Mammalia > Dasyuromorphia > Dasyuridae > Sarcophilus > Sarcophilus harrisii. Next base: position 15,252,077 of record NC_045428.1, on the reverse strand, counting down.
ACGCTTCCCAGACTCGGGCAGTGTTAAAAGCAATGGCTTCACATTCACAGCTCCTGACTTGCATCTCATCTGAATCACCTCAATGCTCTAGCCTGGCAAGCTTTTCAGATCTCACTCTAAATCCTTAATGGATTTCACTGAGGCAGTCAAGTAGCACGAGGGATACAGCCTTTCAGACTGGAAGATGAGTTCAAATCCAGCCTCAGATACTTTTTAGTTATGTGACCTTGGACAAATCACTTAATTGCTATCTGGACAGATTATCAGGATTCAACAAGACGTCACTTATAAAACATTTTGCCAACCTTAAAGCCCTTTACAAATGCTAACTCTTATTGTTGAGGAAGAATCTACAATCAATCCACCTCGCCATCCTTCCCACAAGAATACCATGAGATCATTTATCAAACACTGTCCAGATCTCTGTAAATCCCATCTACAGTTTATGTTGCCTACCAAGTTTATGATTTTGTCACTTTAAAAAGTCAGTTGAACGATGAGTTCTTAGAGAAAACCAACTGGCCTTTTTCAATGGGAGCCATTTCTGGCTGGTCACTGACCACCTCTGTCCCAAAATTTTTCTAGATGAAAGTCAAGTTCACTGGCCCATAGTCGGCAGTCTCTATTCTCTCCTTTTGTTGCTTTTTTACTCAGAAATCTTTGTTTTTCATCAGTCCCGAGGGCCTCTCCCACTTTCCACCACCTTCTGCCTCTCACTAGCAGGACTGAACCGATGGGACATGCTCATTATTTCATATCCTAGGCAGACAGCAGACGATCTGAATTCCCCTTGGCCAAGTAGATACTTTCCTCCCCTAATGGTCTTTGATCTAACACTTACTATTTCTTTGACCTTGGCCAAGACACTTAAAGTCTCTAAGACTTAGTTAACGTGTCTCTAAAATGGAGATAAGAATAACTGAATTACATGCTCCACATGATAAAAAAAACTTATAAAGTACCGTAGGAAAGTGAAGCAATCAGGGCAGTTATGGCAAAACAAAGTCATGGGAAGCATTGTGACAGTGGCAGGAGAGTCGGCTCTGGAGCCAGGGAAGACCCAAGTTCAGGCAATATCTGAACAGGGGCGAGTCACTGAGCTTGTAAAGGGACTGAGGCTGCCCAAGCTCGAGTCCCAGAGAAGTTGGAGACTGGAAGAAGCAAAGGGAGCACCCATTCTGTGCCAGGAGTTTCCCACAATTGAAATGACACGTCTGGTTGAAAATTTAATAACTAAGTGGTCATAAAGGACAACCATAAAATCTGATCGCTGCAGGGACAGAAAGAAAAACAGCGTCAAGATCAACCAGTAGGAAAGAAACAGTTGTTAGGAGGACGGGATTCCAGGGAACTAGCAGAATTTCTGCCTCGGCTTCCTTATTGCTCCTGCCCTTGGAAGTTCTGTAAAAGGACGCCCTTAATAAGATCCATTTCAGAACAGGAGTGCTCATTAGTAATAATAATAATAATGATTAGTGTTTGGATAAAACCTGAACTGTTTGTCAAATGTTTCCCATACAATATATCCTTCCTCTAAAGGGCTGAGCAGTCCCCACCCAGGCTTTCCTAATTTGGGGCATGAAGTCCTAAGACTGAGGACCTGACAGTCTCCTTCACTGCCTTCCTCTCACTCTGCCTACATCCCCCACATCCCCATGCTCTGCTTGCTTTGATATTCACACAGGCTTTCGCAGGGATGCCTGGGAACATCTTATTCCATTCAGACCCTGCTGTAAGCTATTCTCACCTTGCCAGCCCCTTCCCCTTCCCCCTGCAGATGCTGAGACACTCATGGCTGACACATGAGGTTGCAGAGCTAGAGTCTCCTGAGAAAGTGGATTCTGGCAGTGAGTCAGGCTCTCCTCATTAATATTCTCCCAAAGGGCACTTCTCACTCAAGAGAATGGCAGGCCTGTATAATGTCCTGTAGTCTCAGCTGTTGGGATGGTCGGATCCAGTACAAAAGATGGTTGCCATATCCACTCCCTCATTCATTCATTCGACTCCTTGAGGAGGCAGGTATTTCTGCTTTTTCTCTGTATCCCCAGTATTTACCGACTTATACCATTGTTTAAGGAACTGACTCATTGATTATTGATTGATTCATTTGCTCATCGGCCCCGAAACATTTGTTAGATCCCTGTTCCGTGGGGGCTGCTTTTGTTCTCCTGCCTGGGAGTTCACGCTGTTGGTAGGAATCACAATGGTATGAATCCAGTCACTCTGGTTCTCCCAGAATGAGACTCCCAGAGAGCAGGGACTTTGTTTGGGGCGTTACTAGCCAGAGTTCAGCACAGTTCTCTAAGCACACTAGTCTTGATAAATGTGGTGGAAAAGTCACTCGCTTCCCAGATGACTTGGAGTCACCGCCTGCAGAGCTTCTCCTGGTACGGCCAGCTCCTGGAGTCACAGGATGAACACTGTGACTCACCCGGCACTGACCGCTGGGCTATGGTCGTGTCTCACTAGCCAGCGGGAAGAGGCAGGATGGAAAGCGGAAAGGAAAGCAACGTTGGATCCGCTGGCCCCGGGAGAAATCCCACTTCTGGCACCAGCCAGGTGACCATGGGCACATCCCTGAATCCCTCCTGGGTCTCACACAGTTGTTTAGGACTGGTTTATGACATATCAGTGAAGGAACTGCTGGTATAAAGCTCCCTTCATGGATACAGATCAGGATTTTATTTAAAATTTATTTTATATATATATAATAATTTATTATATTAAAATTTTATTTAAAATTTAAAACAGCTTTCCAGAACTGCCTAAAAGCAATGAAAGAGTAAGTGACTTGCCCAGGGTCGCACAACAAGAATGCTTAGAGACAAGAGTTTATTCCAAGGCCAGGCCCTTGAGCATACTGCCTCATTATAAAGTTGGGATATTAATGGCTATGATATCTACCACAAAGGCTGCTGGGAAGATCAGATGAGATATTTATAAATTTCTATATAAATGCCACAAATTATTGAGTTCAACTTTGCAATTTTCTGTGGAAAACAACCTTCTAAATGAACAAGATAAACAAAATTTCACCGAGAGTGGCTGATTTAAGAAATTCTGTTCTGGAACAATCAGAAATTGCCTCGATCCCATTTAAATGAATATTTCTGAAATCTGAACTTGTTCAGTTTAACCATAGCTAGCAACAAGACACCTGGAATAAAAATAAGCAGACTGGCTATAACAAACCCCTCACCTCAAATGGGAGGGATTAGCTTATATGGGATAAGCCTGCTCCTGCAATATCAATACTAAGATAGTCAGTGTGCTTGCTGCCAGGGAGCAGGCAAACATTTCTCCTCATCTGGCTGAAAGCTTTCCTCTCCTGAGCTATCTTTAGCCATCTCCTCTTCCCAACATGTGCTGATGCCCTGCTGGGTGCGGTGGACTCCTTGGACGCGAGCCTCCCGGGAGCCCTGATTTCATACTCTCTCCATCAGCACAGATTGCAATCAGCACAGTCCAGTAGAAATCTGTGGAATCAGAGGTCATAGGTCTGAATTCCAGCTTTTTAACTGCTGGCGTGACCTTGGCCAAGGTGATGAAAGATTGGAGAAGATGACCTTTCCAGCTCGACATCTAGAATTCTGTCTACGGTTTTGGCTGAAACTTTGATCACCCCGTGGCCAACAGGTGACGAGCTTCCTTATTTACCTTCGCTACGCTAGGACCCTGACACCCCATTTGAAGTTTTTCCAGCTCCCTACGATCTGCCAGTGTTCGTACTCCAATCAATCAGTCAATCAACATTTATTAAGCAATTGTTATGGGCCAAGTGCTAAAGATAAAAAAGAGGCAAAAGACAGTTCTGATCTTTAAGGCGCTTACAATCTTATACCCTTCCCCCCCAAAACAAATCGCTTCCACAGAAGAATTGAAACGGGACAATAAGACACAATTCAAAGATAAATAAGTCAGAGTCTCCGGACATAAAGAGAAGACACTTCTGCAAATGCACAGACTACGGTCGAAGTTTGCTATGTCTATAAGAGGAGCGCAGCATCCTAAATCCAATAAAGGATAAATAAATCCCTTTCAGCTGGGAAGATTCCAGCAGGCTGGCTTCGAGTATTTGACCAGCTTATGATAATCATAGTCTAAGTTGGGAGGCTAAAGAACAAGATTTGTGAGCAAAAGTGCCAGGGGTAGAAATTGCAGATCTAGTTTAGGGGGTAGTAATAATAATACAGTGTGCCCTTCATTTGGTGAACACCAAGTAGGAATAGTCTGAGATAAAATGGGTAAGGTAGGCTGGATCCAAATTGTCTAGAGCTTTGTGCCAGACTAAGGAGTGGGGTGGAAATGGGAGGCCCAGAAAGCTATTTGTGTATTGGAAGTTAGCCAGCAGTTTGAGCTCCGTGGGCATTAAAGAATCAAGCCTGTTTTGAGAAATGGGTCCCCAAAACCATAGTCTGCCAATGAGCTGGAAGTCTTTCCTCATCCCCACAGCTTGGGTGGAGGATGAAGCTGGTGAATATAAAACTAGCCAGACCAGTCAGGAATCGGTTAGCACGCATTTATTAAACTTACTCTGAGCCAAGCAGCAGGAATTAAAAAAACAAACTAACAAAGACACGGCACATTTCACGGGGGAGATAGCGCACAAAGAACCATGTACACAGGTGATATGTAAAGCAGAGGGCGAACCCGCGTCCCACAGGGTCACAACAGTCCGTATAACCCCCAACATTTAGCCTTAATTCACTTCAAATTCAGTTAGGGAGAAGAAAGTAAGCATTTATATATGTATCAGGCATTGTGTTAAGCACTTTACAAATATTATTGACAAATGGAAAATATTTAGCAACATAAATCAAAATACAATAAAACAGACATGATCTTCTACTGGGATTTTCTAAGTCAGTGTGGCCCAAAGGGATCCTTACGACTGGTTTAGTGGCCCCTGTTTCTATTTGAATTTGAAATACGTGGAAATGGGCGATAACTTCAAGAGCAGTGGGGACAAGGAAAGGTCTCCTGGGGAAGGTGGGCTTGGAGGCAAACCTTGAAGGGAGCCTGGGAAGAAAGAGACAGAGGGGAGGGAGAGCAGGCTAGGCTGGGGATGGAGGGTCACGGATGACTTGTAGCCACTAGGCCAGAGTAGCTGGACCATAGCCTGCATCTCCAGAGCAGAGTTAAAGGGGAGAAGAGTTAAGCAGGGACTCGGCTCTACGACCTGGGCTCTCCCATTGGACCCACCGACCGTAGTTCCTAGGGGGTTGAGCAAGTGAGGGCTCTGAGATCTTAAAAGGGAATGCCGAGGTTGGGGAGTCCAGGGGGCCATCCCCCTGCTTATTTAGGCTGGATTTAGAAATAGGCCACATTTGTGGGGCACTCATTCTCCTGCTGCTTCTACAATTTTTTAAATAGTCTGTGGTTTTCCAAAACAAGTCTGCTTAAAAGAAAAACAAAAAGAGGGCCCCATCATCATTTATTTCAAGGTTCTGAACAAATTAACTTTCACCCTGCCATCGCCAACCACCCCCAATGCAGTGAGTTAATGAGCATTCTCGTCTGCTCCCAGGAGCTAAATCGCATCGGATTGGCCCAGCATGCCAAGCTGCCAGTCACACTAATGACTTCCACCCTCTTACTAGGAGGACAATATGTTCCTAACTACTGGACTCTGACAATAACATCTCCAGCTGTGCTGGCAAAATCACAGAAATGGCATTTTTATTAGTTCTAATCAAAAAAAGGCTCCAATGTAGCACTTTCCTCACTTGGCCTTTGATGAAGGCGTACATTCACCCCAAGCTGTAATGATGCAAAGAATGTTTCATCTCCCATGATTCCTGGACACAAAGTGTTTCTCAAAAAATAACGTTCGTGTCTCCAAGCTCAGGTTTGGTATTGTTAATGTACTGTAGCTATGATTGCTAGAGTTCACAAGACTAGGACTAGAAAGAAAAGGAAAATTGGAGCATGAAACAAAAGCAAAAAGGGAAGGAAGGAAAGGAGGGAGGGAGGAAGGAAGGAAGAAATGGGAGGAAGGAAGGAAAGAAGGAAGGAAGAAATGGGAAGAAGGAAAGGAGGAAGGAAGAAATGGAAGGAAGGAAAGAAAGAAGGAAAGACATGGGAGAAGGAAGGAAAGAAGAGATGGGAGGAAGGAAAGAAGGAAGAAATGGGAGGAATGAAGAAATGGGAGGAAGGAAGGAAGAGATGAGAGAAAGGAAAGAAGAAAGGGAGGAAGGAAGAAAAGAAGGAGTTTACTTTTCTTTGCCTCAGTTTCCTCATCTGTAAAATGAAGGAGTTGGACTAGATAGCCTCTGAGATCCATCTCAACTCTAGATCTGTGATCACAGAGCCTTATGACCTTGGAGTAACCTTTGTAGTTCTGTTCCTCTGTTTGCCAGAGATGGAGAGAAGGGTGGGAAAAACTGAAAGCCTCCATAATCAGTGAATTCAGAGCAGGATTGCTTGGTACTAGTAGCCTCAGAAGGGAGAGACCTGTCATAAGAATATGACATCCTTGTGTTAATGAGACGGCAGCCCACGTGGGTATCCCAAATGCCGACAGTTTGAGAGGCACCGATTAGCTTGGGATTTTTTCTTTATTCAATGAGGATGGTTTACTGGGAGTGGGAAAGAAAGCTCTTTACTAGACATGACTGATAGAAATAAAAAAGGCATCAACAAAAGAGAGTTCAGTCCTTAATCTTTCATCTTCCTCCTATTATTTTCACTCTTGGGATTTCCTGGCCAGGTTCCCCTCCTCTCCCGCATTTATCCCAGCCCAAATGGTGCTAACTCCTTGCAGCTACAACTCACTGGGGGTTGGTGGTCCTTTCAAGTGAAAGGTCCTGCCAGAAAAGAAAAAAAAGACAAATAAATTGGCCATGAATTGGTGACATGAATACTTGTGCCAGTCTCAGAGAGAGGCAGGTATTCACCGATATGTGGCTTCATACCACTCTGGGGAAGGCAAGCTGCTGTTTGCCTGTCATAGTATCATAGATTCAGAGCTGGCACCTTAAAATAACAGCTTAGAAGGTTTGCAAAGCACTTTACAAAACTTATCTCATTTGATCATCCTAATGCTCCTGGGAGGTGGGAGCTATTATTATCCCCATTTTATTACAGATGAGGAAACTGTGGCGTGGAGTTGTCCGGGGTCACCTGGCTGGGAAGTATCGGAAGTAGCATCTGAACTCAGGTTTTCCCAATACCAGGTTTAACTCTCCATCCAATGTGCTAACTTGCTATTATACTTTTCCCACTGGATCAGTGTCCACAAAAGCCCTCTGAAATACATTTATTCAAAAAAAACTCTACGGTACTTACTGCTAATTTGAAATACATTGAACTTGGACATGCCAATCCAAATAATTGCGAGTTATGCATAATTTTAATGACCCTGATTGGTCCCAAAGAAGATTTGAGAAAATTCTACTCTTTTCTTCCATTTGTAGAAATCGGGGAAATGGGGCAAGGTAGGTGCTTAATAAATGTGCATTATTTACCGACTTATTACATAATCAGACTCAAGCCATGACTTGGTTTTTCTGGTTTCATTTTCTTTCTTTCTTTTTCCTTCCCAAAGTCTTTATTCTAAGGGTTAGTGTGCTGGGTAACAGAGGGGAAGGGATGTATTGGGAAATCAAGGTGATGCAACAGGTAAGTTTTGTTTCATTTTGTTTTTATGAAACAGCATGGGGCTGGAGACAGGAATGACTTGGGATCTTGCTTTGGGAACTCTTACTATGTGAGTGGCCCAGTCCCTTCCTATCGCTGGCATTTCCACGGGTTATACAGAGGAAAGAAGCGATGCCACCTTGAGAACAGACTTCTTTCGGAGGTAGGAAGCCGTGGCTACCAATGCAGCTTCTGACACAAGCCAGCTTTGTGCATGACCCTGACTACATCACAACCGCTTTGTGGATCTCAGCAATTATCTCAGAGTCTCAGCTGCAGGGCACTTACTGAATTGCCTCGATAGAAAATTCTCACTTAAGTGAGGTCATAGCAGCAGTAAACAATACACCCAGATACCGCTAGCCTCTGCCTCGCAGGGCTCCCACTGTGGGGTTCCGAAGGGAGAGTCAATGCTTTGTAAACCATAACATCTCTTCTTGGTAGAGGCGGTGACCAAACAGGTTCAGCCTTTTGGAACCCTTAACGGCGTAAGCTGTTATAACCATTCACTAGTTATAAACACTATTATAAAGCTACAAGTGCCCGGAGCGGCGGGCGTGGCCGATGGACGCCAAGGATCCGCTCCCCTCGGAGGATGCTCCCTCCCTGGCTCCAAAGGCAGCCAGGGAGAGAGGGGCCGCTCCGTGGGGGCTGACGACGCACATTCCGGGGCTACTTACTGGAGATAAGGCATCAGCACCAGACAGGACCGCAGCAGGGGCCGCTTCTTCATTATCCTCCGGGAGAAGACGCTCTGCTGGTAGTTGTCCTTGATGTTCAGCACGTACTGGTGATGCAGCATGGAGAACCGCACTTCCCGCAGGCCCCGGAAGCTGGTTTCTTCGATCAGCCGAATAACAGACTGTTGAACAATAGACTGTTCAATTAGAAAACAAAACGGACCAGGGGAAAGCAAATTAACGAGCCTTAAACGAAGCAACATAAACCCCAACTTCACCAGCTTGTGTTGGGGCCAGCGCCGCCGCCGGGGCCACAGCACCGGAAAGAGGGATACAAGGCTGGAGGTTTAGTGCTAGAGGAGCCATGTCATCCAATCCTATTATTCAACAGATGAAGGAACAAAGGGAGGAACATTCCCACCATCCTACAGCTAATGAGGACTGGGGCCTAGATCCTCTGGCTCCAAATACAAAATGATTTCTCTTCTACTACAGTGCTCCTGCTCCTGGAATCTTCTTAATGTGGCTATCCCTTTCAGTGATGCATTTTACAATTCATCCTTGGTGGCTTTGTCAAAAAAAAGGCAATGTTAAGGTAAAATAATTTTTATTCTGTGTAAAAAAGGCAAGACCAGAGAGGGAGTGTTCGGTTCGGCTTCTCTCACATGACAACACCAGCCCAGATGTTATTACGAGCTAATGGGTTTGTTCTCTTAGGCCTGAGGCCCACAAGTAACTAACTCCATTCTACTCTGGAGCTGTGACTGTCTGAGTCTGGAAGGATGTCCACGAGAAGAATTAAAGAGGGAATTGTGTGAAGAAAAAAGGGAAAGGCCAGAACAATTATTTAGAGAACATATTTTAGTCACCTTCTCTGCTAAAAGAGTCATTTCATCTCATGACACTATCCAGTAACTAACGTGCCCCACTTTCTCTCTTCATTCCTTTTTTTTTTTTTTTTTGGTTAAAGAAGAGAGGAATCTAAAACAGATAATCCAGCTTTCTCTTTCTATGTGTTTGCAGGTAGAAAATAAATTTAAATCACAGAAAAAGGCCAAATCCTTTGGACTTGAAATTAAGCCCCTGAAGTCAATCTCAAGGTTTTTAGACAGGACTCAGTATCCTCCACCAAAAAAGAAGAGACCAGCATCCTCTGCTTTATTTGCTTTGTGATTAATGGGCTGTCCTCAGTACCTTGGACTAAGGATGCATTTGCAGAGAGGCCGGAGTCTGAAACAGGAATGATTGATTGGCCTGACCACAACTCAATAAACATTTGCAAGTACATCTTCCTGGGGACAGAATGTGACTGTTCTCTCCTAGTCTCTTGACATGCTAACAACATCACATGCCCTCCTCCCGTGGGCCAGGTGTGGCCCCGAGATACTCCAATAAACACACTTGGGATTGAAAGTTGTTCCAAATGAAGGGATGGGCGACATTGATCTTTGGGGTTTCACTTTCAAATCCAAACACACATAGACAGACCGACCACTCCTACCACCCCCTACTATAAATAATTTAGCCCGATGTTCCGCTGGCTTGGACAAGTTTCTGAGGTTAGCATTTGGTTTTTGTCAAAAAGTGAGGCTATATTTCTGATGCTGGAAAAAATAGGAATTAAAAAGAAAAAATTATAAAGAAAACTTTAAGAAGGGCAAATTTTCCATCTGGTGAGCCATTTTTTGGTTTTCAGTTTGTTTGCTTGCTTTTTGCTCTTTTTAATTAGCACAGGTACAGTCAAACACACCTTATTTATGCATCTCACTGGCCAAGGAGTCAAATCTCATTCATTTTATAGATGAGAAAACAGAGGATCAAGAAGGCAAATTGGTATTTAATGTCACTGTGTACATAAAGCGTATTTAACATATACTTCAACATATTTAACATGTATTGGTCAACCTGCCATCTGGGGGAGGGAATGGAGGGAAGGAGGGGAAAAATTGGAACAAAAGGTTTGGCAATTGTCAATGCTGAAAAATTACCCAGGTATATATCTTGTAAATAAAAGCTATAAAAAAAGATATTTAATGTCACACAGATAAAAGGCTTCAGAGATGGGATTTGAATCCAGGTCCTCTGATTCATGAATCAACATTCTTTCCATTTTACCACCTTATACTCAGCTATGGGTGCCTGGTCATTATTGGGTTGAGATACAAGTGGCAGAGGGAGAAAGGAGAGGATTAAAGCATGGCCCGCGCTATTCTGATGATTAACAATCCATACCTCTGGGTATTCTCGCCAGCCAAAGTGATCTCTGCAGAAATACTTCCAGACTGTATGGTAGTTGGAGCTGACAGTCAAAGAAGAAGGTGTAGAAAGTCTTCGAATCTGATCGAATTCAGTTGTGTCGTACACACTCATTGCATTCAAATCTGCCCAAAATTCATGGCCCCTAAAAAGAGCAAGGGAACCAAAATTTAGTGTGATCATAAACTTACTTTTCAGCTTTTGCTTCAATTAAAACCCATTGAGATATGCAGGAAGGCTCCTCATAATAGAGTAATAGGAATAAAAGGACAGTAAGAATCCTCTTCAAATACTGGAATCTATTAGCAAAGCATGAGCACCCATGAACCCATTTCATTCTGTTGACCTAGAATTCCAAGTCTCCCATTTTTCTTATTTCATAGGATCACAGGTCTAACGCTGTATGGGGGCTTAGAAGCCATCCAGACCAACCCCATCATTTTACAGAGGAGGAAACTGAGGCACAAAAGTGACTTGTCCAAGATTATACAAGAAATACGTGTCTGAAGCCCAAGTCACTAAGCAATTTTCCTTGATGGTGGGACTACTTCTTTTCTACAATTAACCAATGAAATACTTGTTTTCATAGAGACAGCCTAGATTTAATAGGCAGAGTAACACGCCTAAAATCAGGAACACCTGAATTCAAATGGCCTCCCTGCAAATGCATCCTTAGTCCAAGGTACTGAGGACAGCTCCTTAATCACAAAGCAAATTCAAACTTCCTAGCTGTGTGAGCCCGAGCCATCTATTTCACCCCATTTGCCTCAGTTTCTCCCTATGTACAATGAGTATAATAACAGCCCTTACCTCCCAGAGTTGAGGAGCAGATGAGATGTTTTAAAGTGCTCAGCATAATGCCCGGCACATAGTAGGCACTCAATAATTGCACTATCGTTGCTCCTGATAAATATTGCCTATTATTAAAAGCATCAGACTCTCTTGTGGCTTGAAATCAGCAATGTCTCTATTTGCTTGATGAATGGAAGAGAGAAAGAGAAGAGGGGGAACTGAAGAATATCCTAATGCTGGGCGATTCTCACTGATTCTGCTCCAACAGTGAGGAAGAGCAGTATTGGTAAATGGGTGTAAACACACCGGCAAGGTACAACAACAACAACAAAACCCCCAATGTGGTTTGGGTTTTCCTTGTTAGAAGACTCATCTGCGGGAATAGCTGGGATTATCTGGGTAGCTGTAGAGTTACTGCAAAAACAGCCCAATCCAGGTCTCCAGAAGGCCGTTAAGAACCAAGAAATCCCCACTCGGAGAAGCTGCTGTATGAATCAGAGCCCTTTAAGAACTTCACACGTCTGATTCATAAAGGGGAGCCTCGTAAAAACACACCACTTGGGCTGTTTTTGTAATGGAGCATCCTCCAAGTTTGGGAAACAAATGGATGGTCTTTTAAATAAACAAACCTTAAACATCATTAAATAATGGCTGTTGTCAGAAGCCTGGGAGAAGGGAGTGATACTGAATATAACAGGAGGTGCCCTAGCTGGGGGGAGGGACCAGCTCCGCCGGAGCCCAGCTCTGCCATCCACTGCCCGGCTGACCCCTTGGTCAAATCCCGGCCTGGTTTCTTTTTCAGTAAAAGGAGAGACTAGAAGACACGGCTTCAGTCTCTCTCAGCTCGAAACCTCGTGAAAGTTCTATAATTAGGTGACATCTGAAAACAGGGAACGCTCTTCCTTGTTAATACTAGAAAAGCAGCTCAATTTGCCAGAGAGAAACTTAAAATTGACCCTTGGAGTCCACAAGCCGACTTCTTTCCATCTGGCTAATGGGGAGATGGGGCTACATGGCAAAGTCCAGGTGTTTGGACAGATTCTTGTTATTAAGTCACCGTTCTCTGCCTGTCACTGGAAGTGGGTCACACCGGGCCACAAGCTGGACGGAGCTATGGGGGTCACTGGTCCGGTCACCACAGCCAGCTAGCCGGCTCCCGAGTTCGGGCACAGGGCGTCCTGGTCATGCTGCAAATGCATGTAACTCGGCCACAGTCCCACTGGCAGAGCAGGAGGGAGCCAGCACGGAGCCCCGGGAGCTCCTGGGAAAGCGGCTCAGAGGCACTGGGCCCAGGAACAGTGTCCAGCAGCAAGGAAAGGGAAAGTGGATGCGTCCCAGGCTTTCTCCCCCACAAACTAATTAGCAGGGTCGGGAGGAACGCTGCTCTAAAATAATGGGACAAGGGCAGTGTGGAAAAGAGAGGGGGAGGAGGGAGCACAAGCAACTCTGCCCCAGTGAGCTCACTCAGGGCTGGAAAGCGGTGTGCCCTCCTCCCTCATCATGTGGGATTCCAAATATAACCAGCCACCACAGCACGTCACGCGGGCTAGTGAGCCCAGAACTCTCACTGTTGGTGCTGACAGAGACAGAGAGAGAGACACAGAGAGACAGAGAGAGACACAGAGAGAAAGGAAGGAGGGCAGGGCAAATGAAATCCCTTTTCCACACTGGGGGGATCCCATTAACTGGAGAACTGGAAGGACTTTCCAGGCCATCTGACCTTCATGTAACAGAAGAGGAAACTGAGCTTCAGAGAAGCCCTGTGACTCAGGAAGGAAGCAGGAGTGAGGATCTGATTCAGGTCCCCGGGAGCTCCCGTTATCCCCCCACATCTCCTCGTTCCCCTGGTCCTGCCAAAGTCCCTCCAGTCGGTCCCCACAGGCCCTGTGGGGCTTAGCGAGTGGGCAATGTTCAGAGACATTTTATGGACAGAGGAGCCTGGGATGATTGAGTGAACGCTTTCTGCCACCCCCCCCCCCATTATGACAACCAAACTGGGCCATTGTGTAGCTAAGGGGAAGAGCGAACAATGGGCCCTTGGAACACACCTACCGCTTAAAATGAACCACGCCACCGAGAGCTGGCGTTCCTCCTCGGATGGCACGCCAATAGTCCTCGCCATGGCAGCGGGCTTGCTACCAGCCTGCGGGGCCCCTTCGTAGGATCTTAGATTTCCAGTTGGAAGGTCGGCGTTCCCGCCGACCAACTCATTTTCCAGATGAAGAAACCGGGTCAAGGTGGGGAAGTCGCCTGCCCAAGTCGCACGGGCGGAATTGGAACCCGCGCCCCGTGACTCTAGCGGGAGCTCTCTGTGCCGTCTCAGGAAGCCCGTTAGCTTTGCCATAGCCACCCTTCCCTAAGCTCCCCCATCCAAATGAAACGTGCTTCCTCTTAAAACTTAATCTCTAGTTGATTTGCTCTCAATTATGGGCAAATAATTAGGAATTCCACAAGGAGGTCAAAGAGAATTTCATCCCACGTTCACGTGCACGATCCCTGCTTTTTCCTGGCTCCATTTCCTGGGTATTGGAAGTCATTCGTTTAATTGACAAGCATGTTCTGAGGCCTTAGAGCTCTGGCTCCAGGGTGGGAAAGAACCTCGCACGCTGAAGTTATTACAGGGCGAGTTTTATTCTGGCCACCGTTCAAGTAATGGCTACTTTAGGGGGGGAAGTTTCACCCGGGCCAGTCTGTTGGGATGCAGCAACAAATCACCACTAACTACAATCAAATGCTGCAGAGACTGATGGCGAAAGTGCTGTTTAGCTTGGATCTGAGGCTTTTTTGGAGCTTTCAGATTCACATCAATCACTGAAAAACATTACAATTTTCATCTTTAAAGATTCAGACATGTCTTTGAAAGGAGGCAATAATGTCACCTTTCCCTGGTGGTGACGTAGGGGTCTCCCTCCCCCCTTCTCAACAGCTTTTATGCATCAAGCAGCCCCCTTGATCCAAGGCTATCGATGGGTGACAGGGAAGAGCAAGACCGCAGGTCAGCAGAGCCACTGGGACTAGACTCAGCTTGGAAATGATAACCAAGTCGGATCCATGAGTGTCGATAATATCACTAAAGGAAAGAATACAGAGAGAGGAAGGGTCGAAAATAGAGCCATGGGGGACACTCGAGGCAAGTGAGGGGAAGATGCAGCCAAGGGGTGGGTGGCAAAGGAAGGTCACACAGATGTGAGGGGGACCAGGAAAGAGCACTGTGACAAAAACTGGGAAGAGAAGATCCAGGAGAAGATGGCGATCGCCAACGTCAAAGGCCGAGAGGGCCAGGACTGAGAAAAAGCCAATGGATTTGGTCATTGAAAGCTTACCTGTAACTGTGGACAGAGAAGTTTGGGCGGAGTCATGAGGTGGGGAGCCAGACTACAGGGTGGAGAAGACAATGAGAAGTGGAGGAGAAACACTACTGTAGGGGTTTGGCCACAAAAGGCAGGAGAGGGATGGATAGAATTGGGGCTACAACAACGGCTCACAATCAATTGACTTTTATAAAACTGCCTATTACAGGCACTGAATGACAAAGGCAAATGACAGCCAGTCCCTGCCTTCAAGGAGCTTGGAGGCGAACAGAAGAGACAATATGCAAACAGACATTCTCAAACAAGCTGCGGAAAGGGTGGATGGGAAATCATGAACGGAAGAAAGGAGGGGGTGAGTTAAGAGGGGGTGAAGAAGGATTCATGTAAAAAAATGGGGTTTAGTTGGGACTTAAAGGAAACCAGGGAAGTCAGTAGGTGGAGGAAGAGAGAGAGGGCATCCCAAGCATGGAGCACAGCCCCAAAACTGCCTGGGGTTAGGAGATGGAGAGTCTTGTTTGGCCATGTCTGGAGAGCACATGGGATCATTGTGGCCTTGAATGCCAAACAGAGCATCTTATATTTGTTCTTGGAGACAACATGAAGTCATTGGAGAGGGATGTGTGTGTGTGTGTGTGTGTGTGTGTGTGTGTGAGAGAGAGAGAGAGAGAGAGAGAGAGAGAGAGAGAGAGAGAGAAACACGGGCTGACCTGGACTTTGGCTTCTAAATGGAAGAGGGACTGGAAGCAGGCAGCCCCCAGGAGTGAGGGGAAGAGAGCCCACGCTAGAGTGGGGATGGTGTCAGGAAGGAAGATTTGGGGGATGCTACAGAGATGAAATCCACAGCCCTTGGTAACTGTTTGGTTATGGGTTGGGGAGGGTCATAAGAAAAGTGAGGAATCCAGGCTGACTCCTAATTTGGGAGCCTGAGGAACTGGGATTGCCCTGACGAATAAAATAAGCCTACTATGTGCCAGGCACTGCGCTAGAGCCTTACAGCTATTATCTGGTTCAAGTTTCCCTATCTGCAGCATGAAGATGATAATTCTTGCATTGTCTATTATAAAGGTTATAGTTGGTAAAGCACTTTATTAATGTCCATAGAAGAGTTTTTGTGACATTTCTTATTTTTCTTGTTAAAAAAAAACCCTGAAATCAAAGGACTGGGTTCAAATCCCACCTCTGATTCTTACTACCTAGGTAACCTCAGACAAGTCATTCAAGGCTTCCTGGGTTTCACTTAGGAAAATGTATCTCACTTTCTCTATAAAAACGAAGGGACTGGTCTAAATGTCAAACTGTGCCTCAGTTTCCTTCTCTGTAAAAGGGAGAGGGCTGGTCTAAATGTCAAACTGTGCCTCCGTTTCCTTCTCTGTAAAAGGGAGAGGGCTGGTCTAAATGTCAAACTGTGCCTCCGTTTCCTTCTCTGTAAAAGGGAGAGGGTTGGACTAGATAGCTTCAGAAATCCCTTCCAGCTCTAAATCTCCATTCAGAATGTGAAAATATTGTCAAAAAGAAAAAGGATACCTGGGATGTGAAAAGAGAGTCAGGGGTCCTAGAAATTCAGCAAGTTAATGAAACCAGAATTGATTTCCTAGAAGCAATGCCTCCAGGGAGAATGCAAGAGAAGTCTGGGTGAGGGGTGGTGGGTTACACCCTGAAGGATGGATGGGAGTCACTTCCCAGCTGAAAAGCTCTGCTTCCACAGGCTTGCTTCCTTCTCTCTCTCTCTCTCTCTCTCTCTCTCTCTCTCTCTCTCTCTCTCTCACACACACACACACACACACACACACACACACACACACACACAATCATGAGGTTCCACACACAAAATAACTTGACTGGAACAAGAGGCGCCATTCTCATGGCTTAGGTGCTTCTACCCCTGCTCTCCTCCCACCGAGCACATATCTGGACAAACTAATTAAGTCTGACATTCTCCAGCATATTTTATCAATGCCTTGTGCGCCAACACCCACACTGATTCAGCAAATATGCCCCCCCCACATGATCATTATTCCTTTGTGGGCCCCGATAAGCACAGACCAGAAAGAAGAAAAATAAGACTGCAGAGAAAACAGTAAATGGTGTTGGTGTGAACACCCGAGCAAATGCAAGGAAATGGACGCTGGCGAGAAAAAGCCTTTGAAGAACATAATCTGTCTGGACTGGACTCGATAAATGGCACCGTCTTTCCTAGATTCTGTTCCCACCCCCAACCTCCTTTGGCCCTAGTACAGAGAAGAGCTATTTCTGGACAGCTTCATGATTTAGAAATCATTTAAAATAATGGGGCTGGAAAAAAGAAAAAAAGGTCTGGTGGCAACCAAAGTAGATAGCAGAGATTTTTGTTTTTATCAGGACTCAAGAAAAAATTCACTTCATACTTAGACCTTTTTTCATATCTTTAATTTGTGTTTATGTAAAACTGAGCCAAGGTAACTAAAACTAAAAGAAATGGTAACCTAACTATCACAGATTAGGGAAAAAATAGGGCTGCTGAACCTCACTTTTGAAGAAGGATGCTGAAAGTCTTACGACCAGCCAGGGAATGGATGCTTAGATTAAAATAGTCATTGGGACAAATATTAGCGAGTCTTTGATCTATTGTGCTCTATATGGCTCAGCCAAATCAATCAAAGGCTTTATTAAGCTCTTACTGTGTGCCAGGCTCTGTGCTAGATTATAGAGATGCAAAGAGAAAACATGAAATAGTCCCTGACTTCAGAAAGCTTAGTGTGTGTGTGTGTGTGTGGGGGGGGTGATCTCTACTGAAATATGCAGTAATAATACAAATGATGAGCAAAACTAATACAAGGAGGTTTGGTTAGGAAAGGCACCGAGAGCCAGAGTCATCCAGCAATCATTTATGTGCTAACCTGCGCCAGGCTCCGGCCTGGGGATAGGAGAACAAGATCAGCTTGGGAAGCTTCCCACTTTCTGACAAAGTCACGGAGATAGAGACTTCCAGCTTGGAAGCCATTGAGTCCAAGGCCGCCATTTTACAAAGGAAAAAACTGAGATGAATTGGGCTTTTTTGAAATTAAGGAGAAAATGAGGCAGGGTTTCTTTGGATGTGTGTGTGTTTGTGGGTGTGTTGGTGAAAAAAGAAAATGCCCTTCTTGGGCCTGGGACCAATCTGTTATAATCCAGCCTTTCAGCCCAGGGGATCCCGACCATTTTTCGTGTCTTTTACTTCCTTCTCCCCCTTTGGCCATCTGGTGAATCCAGACTGATTCTTGGGATAATGTTTTTGAATTCATAAAGTAAAATACCTAGTATTATAAAGGAATTCAATTATACTGGAATATGCTTATCAAACATATCTATTTTAAGCTCCTAGTTTTGTGGTCCCCAGGTTAAGAACCCCAGCTACACACCCTACAGGGGTTTGGGGAGGGAAGATTAAAAGCCCCGTGAAGGAATCTGTTCCAGTGAAATGAGAGGACAAAAGGTAAAAAGGCATCTGTTTGAAGTGCAGGCCTCCTGTAGTAAAGCCCAGATAAGGATGATGACTGAAAACAGAGTCCTGGAAATATTTCACAGGCACACCAAACAAAACAGATCTGGCTCCTGGTGGCTGCCTTTGGTGTTCAAATAAACTCAGCTGACAGCCCAGGGGTTCTCTGGGACCTGACGCAGATACTCAGTAACGTCCCAGCCTGACGAAAACGAACATCACCTCCTGAACCGCCAGGGTTCACGGAAAGCCCGTGTACTTGTTTGTCCACGCTCAGGGGCCGTGGACTCCCCTCACTTCCCGTTTTAGAAACATTGTTTTCCATTTTTTGTTGTGACCTGTGACATTTCTATGAATAGTCTCTCAACCTGGAGAGCAATAGAACAGGGGTCAGGGGTGGGGTGGGTGATGAAATAGCATTTAGCTATGGAGGTTTCAAAATTCTTCCATAAGAAAGTGAAATGCTACATTGAATCCACTCTATTTCTGGTTCTTTTGGGTGAAATTAGGCCAAAGATTCACCTCTTTGGGGAACTTCAGATCAATAATTCTTGGGTGATGTAAGGGATTAGAGGAGACTAGAGCACTGAGGGATTTGACCAGGGTCCCTTAACTGTTTAGAAACAGGACTGGATCCCAGGTGCTCCAAAGTCCATTCTGCTAAAAGGGTTTCTCTATAGGAGTCCTGACTGATTTAAAAACATAAAGTAGATTAAAAAGTAAGTTAATTACCAGGTCCTCAGATGACTAATAGATGGATGGGGGCTTTCTGACTCTGTGGTAGGAAGCCGGCCACTGGGCGGTGTGAACACATTGGGGTGAACACCTACTTTCTCCCCCACTCCTCCAACCAAAACTAGGTGTTTCTCTTACAAACAATAATTTGTTGATATACATCAATGGAGGAAATTTCCACACTGGAGATTCCCCTAAACAGATGAAATCAGAGGCCAGAACTGTTTCTCCCCTTCCAAAAAGAATGCATTTCATAGGTATGGTGCACTGTGCACGTATGTATCTGTATATACACACAAAACACACACATATATGTATATACACACACAATGGTCATTCAATAAACATTTAAGTGCCCACTATGTGGCAGGCCCTGAGATAAGCCAGATAAGCCCTGGGAGGCAGAGAAAGGCAAAAGATCCTCTCCACTCCCACAAGCTCTCTCTCAACCACCTACCCACCCCCAAGTCCAGAAATAATCGACTACTATTGTAGTTGATTATTATTTTATACACACATTTTGCTAATATTTACAAAGCATTTATTTGTGTCACTGAATTAAGCACATTACAATTATTATCGCATGTGAATTCTCAACATGACCTTGGGAGGGAAGGAGGTCTTGTTGCTTTTCTCATTTTACAAATGAGGAAACTGAGGCAGAGAGAAGTAAAGTGACTTGCTTGGAAGCACACACATAAGTGCTGGGGCCAGACTTGAACTCGGATTTTCCTGATTCTGGGCCCAGTCGTCTATCCACTGTGCTATCTCTCTCTACCCAGACACACATTATATATAACACACATATATACACATATGTACGTACGTAATACATACACACCTATTTCCTTTAGGAAAAACAAACAACTTATATTTCTTTAAATGAGCATCTGCCAGCGCACTTTTAATTCATAAAACAGAAACAGTGGATAAGGCGCCAATGGGGGCCCATAATTGGGAGCTCTGAGTCAAGCTTAGCACTTTTTAAGACCCCTGTGATCCTGCAAGTGACTCCTTATGGAGTTCATGGGGCAAGAGTTAAACAAAACCCTTCAGGCACCTGCCAGAGGCAGATTTCAGCAGACACCTCGGTATTAGAAGCAGCCAGCAGTGACTGAAACACTTGCTTTGTCAAAACCGCAGGATCAAAGCAAAGAAGTCTACAGAGTTTCCCTAGAGCTGACCCAGGGAAGCATCAACAGCTTTTTTATATTAAAGCCCCTCCTTACAAACTAGATCGAAGCCACTGTTCTTGTATGGATGTATCTGTATCAATCAGCCAGTATTAATTAGGTGCTTGGGACGCCACAGGCACAAAGACAAGGCTTGGAGTCCAACCTGTCCTCAAAGAGCTTACGGGTTTTTCAGGGGAAATGATGCTCACAACTGAATGGATGGATGGGTGGGTGGATGAATAGGTGGATGGATGGATGGATGGGTAAGAGGATGAATAGGTGGATGGATATGTGGATGGATGGGTAGATGGATGGATGGATGGATGGATGGATGAATAGGTAGGTGGATGGATGGGTGGATGAATAGGTAGGTGGATGGAGGACTAAATAGTCAAATAGAGTAAGCACTGGGGATATGAAAAGAAAAGCTAGGACAGCCTTGGTCTGCAAAGGCTTTACACTCTAATGGGAAATGCAGCCATGGGTGGCCAGGGTATTCTCATTTTGAAAGTTGCCAGGATGAGAAGTATAAGCGTGGGAGAGGGTGACCCCTTCTTTCTCTCAGATTGACTCACTTGTGATTCCAGAAGAGTCACACTTAAAGGAATATATCATGACTTTATTTTTAAGGAGATGTGGCCATCTCCACTTTGAGGGACATTTTAAAGCAGGTCACTTCCCTACTTCCTGGGTAGGCTCCCTGTTACCTCTGGGACCAAATAGAATCTCCTGGGTTTGGTATTTAAAGCCAGTAACAGCCGGGCCTCCATCTACCTTTCCCTTCTCATACACACGAGTCCCCTTCTGTACTCTCTGGTCTGCACCGTTCTCCTCACGCCAGAATCCCATTTCCTCTCTCTGGGCTTTACCTGGGCTGTCCCCTCTGCTTGGAATGCATTACCTCAGTTTCCCAGAATCCCTAACTTCCTCCAGCTCCCGACAGCCCTGAACAGCCCTGAGTCCTCCCTCCCGGGTCCTTGCTTCGGCTTTGCATGGAGTTCTGCGAGCCCGTTGGGCTGCTCCGTTTGGGGGCTTCCTCAGCGCCCGCTTGGCGCACGGCAGGCCCCTAACAGCGCATGCTACAGGGAGCTTGGTTTCCAAGCCCATGCCAGCTTTCTGCCTGATTCAGCAGGGCCTGTGTGGAGCCTGCCAGACAGCGGTAACTATAATAAATGAGGCACCGCGATGCGCCGCAGCGGGAACAGGAAGCGAAACTCGGATTCTACCCCAACAGCTGGGACACCCACGCCGGGCTCCTTTCATAAAGGGTCCTGTGTCATTCTCGCCACTACTTCCCACTGCAGATGCCGGTTCTACAGCAGCTATAAAAAAGCCCAGCCCTGGAGGAGACGCCACAATATTCCCTCCCGGGCAAAGGGTTCTGGGCTGACGTCAGACAAGACCGATGTCAGAGCTCAGGTTCGGGCCCAATCAGTGGAGAGAAGCTTTATCAATTCAGGCCTTCCACTCACTTGGACCAGGAGCTGGGATGGCCCCTTTGGCTCAGGAAAAGTAACTTTTTATAAATAATCCCAAGTTCCATTTTATCCTAAGGACTCTACCAGTCCATAACAGGTACTCAGGCTGGGACTTAAAATCACACAGATACTAAGAGTCAAAAAATCCATCACCCGAGTCTTTCGAGTCCAGAGCATGGGGTCATTTTTCTCCCACCCCACTTCCCCAAGGTTCATAGTAGCAGGAATTGCTTGTTAATATAGAAAGCACAGAGCTATTCCATTCTCCCTCTACTGCTCTCTGGGAGGGTACGGTGTGGGGTTGGGGGAACAGAGACCATGGGCCAATAATGTCCCAGGGTTGTTCCCCCAAACAGAGACCGTGGGCCAATGATGTCTCAGGGCTGTTTCAGATTTTGCCGTGTGTGAGTCTGGACACCTTGATCAAGGCAGAGAGCGGCCAATGGAAACCACATGTCTAGACACCGCCATGTTGCTTCTGTAGAGGAAAAAGTTCCCTCCGGGACTCGCTTGTATCGATTAGCTAAAATGGTCCCAATTAAGGTAGAATAACAAACTAATGCTAGAACATTGGGCACAGGGTCCCTGATATTTGGTAGCATAGCAACCGGCGTTCCTGATGCAGAAGAGAGCCAGGAGCTCTGCAAGTCCCTTTGCTTTCATTCCTTCAGGGCAGAAACTTGGGGGGTGGTGAAGAGGGGGGAAAGAGAGGCCTGGGTGGGGAAGGGAAGGGGGGAGAACTGTCATTTGCATTCTCTCACACCCAAAAGTGAAAGAAAGAAGCCAGGTGACAAGCAGAAACCCAAGAGCAACAAGGCAGCAGCAGGAAGCGAGCGGAAAGCTTGGGGGCCCTTGGCCCTGTGTCCTCGCCCTGCTCAGGTGCCGGGGCTCTGCTGAATTCTGTGGGTGCACAGAGCGCCCGGGGCCAGACTCCTCTCCCACCTGCACTGACCCCCGACTCCTCCGCTCCACAGGTTCAGGGAGGAAAACCACCCACTAGCTCGCCTTCTGCAGACTGCCACCAGAAGGGGGAAGGATGGGGAGGGAGGGGGGAGTCATTAGGCAATCCCCTCACCAAAGTCCCAGCCTCCCTCTCTGGTTTCACTGAAGATAGATATTTTAGAAAACAAATCTTCTTGTAAGACGAGCTCGAAACAAGAATATTTCAAAATTTCCTACTGATATGGGAAGTTTGTTGTTTCATCTCACAGTCCAGAAGTCCCTTCCTCTGCTTAGAAAGGCTGTCACCCAAAGGACACAGCCTTGAATGAAGTAATTAGCAGTAGGTAAGATTTATATCCTTCTCACACAAGGTTCACTAACTAGTGCGTGCTTCTGAGTCACTCGTTTTCTGCAAAGAGAAGAAAAGTCATCCCTGGCTCTCATCAAGCCTCATCTCTTTTTCACTGTAAACATCCCACCTGGTACTGACTCTTGAGCCATCAGCTGGGAAGATAGCAGAAACCAAAAAAAGAACGAGAATAAACACCACACCACAAGGACACACCTTTCTGCTGGTTACAGTTTCCTCCCTCTGCACCAGTCCCAACAATAACCAGAAGCACTGAGAAAGAGATATCTGCTCCCCAAAGAGAGTTGCTCAAAAAAGGTGAGTTAGCTCATTGCCTTGCCTCACTTGTGTGTTTATGGTGTGGCAAAGTACAGTATGGCATGTGATCACAAGCTCTTAGCTAACACAGAAACGAGGAAGGACCTTGGCTTGGCTCAGTTACACAGAGTATTATTTTTATGACCTTTCACCTACCTATACTTCAAAAATTCAAAGTTCCTATCCTGAGTGTGGGAATTCCTTCCCCCCAAGAAAATGGCATCTTCTCTACAACACTAGGAAAAAATTCTAGATCACTCATTCATCTTTCAACTCCTTTCAATTAAATTTCCAGCTGAAACTGTACTGGTTGTTCTCTTTCCCTCCCTTTCTCCCCCTTCCCCCTTCTGTCTCTGTTCCTGTTTTACAAATAAGTAAACCAAACCATTTTTGTTTTCTTGGCAAAGTTCCTGAAATGATTTGCCATTACCTTTTCCTGCTCATTTTCCAACTGAGGAAACTGAGGAAAGCAGGGTAAAGTGATTTTCCCAGGGTCCCTCAGCTAACAAGTGTCTGAGGCCAGATTTAAACTCAGATCTTCCTGACTCCAAGCCTAGTACTACATGGCTTCCCTATAATAATACAAAATAGAATGTAAAGATGATAGCATTATCATAACTGTGAGGATCAAATATTTCTAAAGCACTTTGAAAATCTAAAAGTGTTGTTATATAAATACTCCTGTTTTTACAAATATAGTTACTTTATTTGCCCTTGTAGGGGTAATACTTTGTCTCTCTCTGCTGTTAAATCTCATTTTTTCTCCTACTTGACCTCTAAGTATCTTTTGACAACAACTAACAATCCTCTTCAGCCTAGATTCTCTCTTACACTGCACTTCTAACCTTTATTCCTTTCCACTTCTTAGTTATGCCCCTAGTGGGTACCCTTGCTCCCCCCAAAAACTGTCTTCCCCCATTAGAATGGAAGCTTCTTGAGGGCAGGGATTGTCTTTCTACTTAACACCTGGCACCCAAGAAGCCTTAAGGTTTTTAAATAAATGTTTATTGGCTGACTGATTGATTCTCAACACTTAGTATCATGCTTGATACTGTAAAGGTTGAATAAATGCAATTAACTGACTCTTTAGTCTCTTTCTATCTGTCTAATTGCTTTGAAAGTCTTTACTGGATCATGATGCCCCTTCACTCCAGGCTCTCTACTGTACCTGCTTTTTCTTTTCTCATCATTTGGTTTCTGAGAATTTCCAGGGCTTCACTTCTCATCTCTACAAAAACAATTCCTAAATATTGATAAACAGTCTTAATTCTCTCTCTTGGGCTTCGGCCTTGCATCGCCACCTCAACCTCCACATATTCACCAGAGAACTCCCCAGATTTCCCTCTAAATTCCCTATTCCTACCCATTTTTTAGCTTTCTTGGGGACAGCACCATCCTTCAAGTTACCCAGTTCATAACTTTGAAATTATCCTTGATTTTTTAAAGACTTCTTCATTTTTAAAAATTCTGACTTCAGTACCAAATACAATGAGCCTTTCCATATATGTTGCAGAATGAGATGATTATACATCAAACTGCAAATCTGATTTGTAGAACTTGACTTTCTTTTCAGTATATAATAAATCCAACACCTAATTTTCAAAACTGCTGTGACTGTCTGAGATTCCTTTGCTGCCTTTCCCTCCTCCTCCTCCTTCCCTTTATTCTTTTCTAAAACCGGGAACCTTATCTCTAGCCTCTCTCTTTCTCTGAATTTCCCCTCCAGTTGGAAAAAGGAAAGCAAAACTCGTGACAAATCTGCAAAATCAAGCAACACAAATTGCCAAGTTGATCATAATTGAAAAGATGCCTCACTCTCTATCTTGAGTCTATCATCTCTCAGGAAATGCATAAACAACAGGCTTCATTTTCAGTGTCCTTTTCCTTCTCCCTCACACCTGCTGTAGCCAATCAGTCACTTGACAACTTCCCTATAGGTACTCCTTTTCCCCCCATGGCCCCCAAGCTAATTCAGTCCCTGTTTCCCAGACTATTACAACTG
The DNA here is from genome assembly GCF_902635505.1 of Sarcophilus harrisii. Lineage (NCBI taxonomy): Eukaryota > Metazoa > Chordata > Mammalia > Dasyuromorphia > Dasyuridae > Sarcophilus > Sarcophilus harrisii. The sequence continues at coordinate 15,226,944 of NC_045428.1, read as the reverse complement.
CTGCCTGGAGGAAAGGGGATCCCTTATCCAAACTGCTGCCAACATAATCTTCCAGAATCACAGATCTGACCATGTCACCTCCAACGTCCCCCCATAACTACTTGGAATCCACCCGACGCCTCATTTTGACCTGATGGCCCTCCCTCCACTCTGCTCCAACCTGTCTTTCCCCCTTCATCACCAGCTTCCCCCCCCCCCTCCCCAATACAGGCTACAAGCCATCCCCACCCAAGTACTCCATGTTCTCTGAACTCAACATTCCAGCTGCCTCCTCCATACATTCAGCAGCCATCCCCCATGCATTCATTCTTTCTTTATCTGCGCTTCTCAGAATCCTTCAAATACCTTCTTTCTGTGCCTTTGGAAAGAGAGGCTCCCTTCTCCTACTTAGAAATGTTCCCTCTCCTCGCTTAGTGTAAGTAGAGGCACTAGGGAGCTCCGGACACAGAGCCTGCACTTGCTCCCAGAGAACAAGAATTGTTTTATTTTTGTCTCTCTCACCGGTCCCTGCCATGAGAGGTAATAAATGTTTGTTGAATTGAAATTAGTGGATGATCTTCTTCACTTATGGTCCCTGAACATTTCCCCCATCTCCTGGCTACCCTTGGGCGAGGGATTCCCAGAGTTGGACCACACCCAGTCAGCCAGCAAGCCCCTGGCTAGCTTTGTGGGAGCGGCCTTATGTTTCTGGCCTAACTTCTGAGAAACCAGGATGGCTGGGATGCCACAGGAAGGCAAGAGAGGAGGGCTTCTGTGGGGCATTTTACCCACAACAAAGCCACCCCCCCCCCCCGGGCTTCTCTGATGACAACTCATTGCCCTTTGCTTTCTCCTGATAAGGGAGCGGGCGTGCATCTGGGCCCAATAGATAACCCATAAGAAACTTCTGATTGACTCCTCATCTTTACCTCTGGGAGCTTGGTTTAATTGCCAGGAGGACACCAGGGGAAAAAATGACCTGGAGCCAGGTGACAGCTGCTTCTTCCCAAGACCCAGAATTCACTTCTTGATGGGGGTTTTAAAAAAAAAAAAAAAGATAAAATCAGAAAAGAAATGATGGAGTGATTGCTGTTGATCCTCCAGATAGCTCTACCCAAGGGCAAGGAACTTCTCTGGATGCGAGAGATAGAAGCCAATTAAGTTTTATTTCATATGTAAATAGCAGTACAAAGAGGTACAGAGAATAAATTCATCGGGAGCATTATTCTCCAGCACCAGGCAGCCCATTTGCAAAGTCACTTCAGGCACATCTTGCTTACAGAGAGACTCCCTCTTCTCTTCTCCTCTCTTTCTTTCTCTTGCTTTTTAAAAATAAATTCATACCCATCCAGCTGTATATTCAAGAAATACCAAAATGTCATAAGGCCTAGTGAGCGAGTTTCAGCTGTTCGCTGTTCTCCAGTCTTATCAATAACACATAATGAGTTAGCTCATACATTGCCACAGCTGTGCAGACCATGGAGCTAACTCGTTTAATTTAGCGATTTGGGCAAGGCAGAAGTAAAGGCAGGAGTCCTTGGGGGGTGAGGGGCTGGGGAGGGGGTGAGATGGTGGGGATGAGGGAGGGAAGGCGAATTAGAATAAAGGGCATAGGCTAAGGTACCAGGAAGTGTTCTGGCAGTTTCTCCTCATCATCATCCATCAATCAATGGATCAATCAACACACAATTACTAAGGGCCTACTATGTGCCAAGGACCATTCTAAGATCCCAAAGGGCAGCTCTTGACCTGGGGAGCTTACAATCCAACGGGAGAGAGAGTGAAAACAAAGCAAGCTCCATCCAGGATAAATGGGGTGACCAGCTTGGGGAAGGCTGCCTGTACAAGGGTTCCTGCCTGCCTGGGAAGTCACCTGATGGTGTTATCCCCAGGAGCAGAAAAGCACTCTCACAAACAACCCCAAACCGAGAATATGACAACACTCTGAGCTTAATCCTCCAGCAAGATCAACTCCCTTTTTTTGTCAACAACGGCCTGGTTTCTAAAGGAGGAACAGAAGCCTGGGCTTGGAGCGAAGGCCAAACAATACCGGGGATTCTCGTGTTCCCTTCCCTTCGGGTCACACGGGGACCTGCCCGGAGAGCTCCAAAGGCAAGCCCCTATATGGAGTGGTCCCCCCTTCCAGAACACTCCAGCTCCCCTCACACAGAGGGCCCCGGCCAGATGGGGGCCGAGATTTGAAAGCCAGATTAGCGCAGCCTCCACCAACAATCCCAATCATCCGCAACAATACTGGGCCGATTAGTGTGGGGCTTTTAAAACTGCTGAGTTCTGCCGTCCAACTATTCCCTCCCACTGACAGCCAGCCTTAGCCCGTCACAGGAGCCCTTCTCTCAGGCCCCAACAAAACATTCAGTTGTGTGCGGGGTTCTCCCCCCCAAGAGCGCAAGGTCCCGATCTGGAAACACTCCAGGGTCTACCCGAGGCTCAAAGGGAGGTCTCGGGGCTGGATCTGCGGAGGTTGGGGGCCGGCCCTAAGGCCGGCAGATGCACAGAGGCAGAAAGTCCATGGCAAACCCTATGGTCTCATCCGTCAGGCCGAAGGCCAGAAGGGGGAAGGGGGGCAAAAACTGTTCCACTTAAAACACGCCAGTTAAATCAGCAGGCACTAAATTCTGCTGAACATGTGCTCCCGGAAAAGGACCCTAGGCTGCCATCCAATAGAACTTTGTCATCAAATGAAGGCCGCCTGCCTTTTGGGGTTAAGTAATATTTAACATCTTCCCACCCCGAACCCGGCTCGTTCTCCACGGGGGGGCTGCCAGGGGCCCGGAACCCGAACTCTCTGTAAAGTCCACCCAAGGACATCATGGAGCGCGGCGCGGTGGCCACTCGGTTACCAGGCCACATCAACTGCTGCAAACAAGCACCACAAACAGCCGCCACCCATGGGCCGGCCCGGCGGCTGCCGGGACTTGGCCCTTGCCCAGTGCCGAGCAGGGCTCTTCCGGGTTGTAGGCAATCTGCATAGAGAGACCAGCTTTACAAGCCTGACCACAAGAGATTAATAAGCTTGAGCCAAATAATGTGGTAACCATGTGAACTGGGCTGCGCCGGCTTGTTTGCGATCTCTCGGCAATGCCGTTATCTGCATCTTGTTGCTAGGAAACCCAACATCGCCGGGGAATACAAGGAAAAGCAGGTTGCACTGACCACAGGTCGGTCCCCTGTCCCAAGTCCCGGGAGGGACCTTTAGCCTCCCATCTCCATTAAAAATATCACTGTCCATGTTGTCATCGAGGGCAACAACAACAATAATACTCACTTTATAATTAGGAAACACACTGGTTTTTTTTGCTGGGTCATGACCCACAATGTGGGATCCGAGGTAGGGAACTCCTTAATGTGAAACCTCCCTCTGAATCACTGCGAGCATTAGAAAGCTGCCTGAGGCACTAAATGACTCCTCCAGGTTGACCCGGCCAGGGGAAGCAGGATTCAAATCCGGGTCTACCAGCCCAGCATTAAGCC